>NW_006774406.1:808622-827501 GCF_000442215.2 Lipotes vexillifer | reverse complement strand
GCCCGTCTCTGGTTTCCGAGCTTTTAGCCGCGGCTCGCGCCCGTTTCTGGAGTTCCTTTAGGCAGCGCTCTTAAAACCCCTCTCCTCGCGCACCAGGAAACACAGAGGCAAGAAAAAGTCTGTTGCCTCCTCAGCAGGTGCAGACTTTTCCCCGGACTCCCTCCCGGCTAGCCGTGGCGCACTAACCCCTTCGGGCTATGTTCAAGCCGCCAACCCCAGTCCTCTCCCTGAGCTCCGACCGAAACCGAAACCGAGCCTCAGCTCGCAGCCCCGCCCGCCCCGGCGGGTGAGCACACAAGCCTCTCGGGCTGGTGAGTGCCGGTCGGCACCGATCCTCTGTGCGGGAATCTCTCCGCTTTGCCCTCCGCACCCCCGTTGCTGTGCTGTCCTCCGCGGCTCCGAAGCTCCCCGCTCCGCCTCCCGCAGTCTCTGCCCGCGAAGGGGCTTCCTAGTGTGTGGAGACCTTTCCTCCTTCACAGCTCCCTCCCACTGGTGCAGGTGCCGTCCCTATTCTATTGTCTCTGATTTTAGTTAATTTTTTCTTTTGCCCTACCCAGGTACGTGGGGGGTTTCTTGCCTTTTGGGAGGTCTGAGGTCTTCTGCCAGCATTCAGTAGGTGTTCTGTAGGAGTTGTTCCACATGTAGATGTATTTCTGGTGTATTTGTGGGGAGGAAGGTGATCTCCGCGTCTTACTCCTCCGCCATCTTTCCACCGCCCCCCCACAGATCATCTCTTTAATAACCTGTCCTGAAATGTTGCTGGTTATTGATATCAAGTTCATCAATCTATAATGAATACTTTTGAAACTTGAAACATTTGCCAATTTTTAATCCCTTGATATTTTTTTCCTTTGTTTTGGTTTTCCAAAGATTATTAATAATGGTTCTGTAAACATATATTCAAGTCTCATGATGTGATTCTTTTGGCTAGAACATTTTAAATCTTTGGAAGCAATTTTTGATCCAATTACCTTATATATCTTGGTGTCTTTTCCCCTTTACTCTTTCTTTTACCTTTTCCAATTCTTAAAACTAATCATCCATTTTTTCCTTTATCTGTTTATTACCAGTTGTATACAACAACGTTAATGATGTGTAATTTAATTTAACATGTAATACTTGCACATTGTCTTTTGGAGCTTTAGATAAAAACCATTAAACAGTTAAATGTTTTTGCTTATAATAGTCCCATAATTTGAATTTAACCCTATAGTATTTCTAGACTGTACCCTGTAAAATTCATTTATACATTTGAATTAATTTCTGATTTGTTTAACACGTTAGTGTCCCTGCCCCAAAACAAAAAGGGAAATTAATATAATGCTGAATATTACTTGGGTTAAAGCCAGAAAATACCCCTTGTATAAACAGTAGTAGGTTCGTACCTGGATACTTATGAAGTTCTTTTTTTTTTTTTTTTTTTAAAGGAAGGTACTTTTTCTTTTTTTTAAATTTATTTATTTTTGGCTGACTTGGGTCTTCGTTGCTGCACATGAGCTTTCTCTAGTTGTGGCGAGCGGGAGCTACTCTTCGTTGTGGTGCATGGGCTTCTCATGTGGTGGCTTCTCTTGTTGTGAAGCACAGTTTCTAGGTGCGTGGGCTTAAGTAATTGTGGCACACAGGCTCCGTAGTTGTGGCTCACGAGCTTAGTTACTCCACGGCATGTGGGATCTTCCCAGACCAGGGATCGAACCTGTGTCCCCTGCATTGGCAGGCAGATTCTTAACCACTGCGCCAGCAGGGAAGTCCACTTGTGAAGTTCTTAAGGCAAAGCTTCCGTAAAGGCTGACATAAGCGCTAACAGAGGCTGGCAATATAAAGGAAGAGAATTTGGAGGGTCCAGCCTCAAATGACATGTATTAGTGAGAAGCCGTGAAGCCTGGAGCGTAGAGATGAATACGATTCAAAATTGTGCAGCTTTGAGGAGTTATAACATGACCTAACAGGTCCAGAATGTTCCCCCTGAGCAGTGGGACTTTCACTGTACTAATTCTTGATCAATGGTCAACCGTCAACCGTCAAGGGAACTTTTCCTTCAGAAAAGTTAAGAGCTTGATATCATAGAGGGCTCCATTCTATGTGAAGTGATGAGGTATGGAAGGGAAGGAGCGTGGCAAATCTGAGAAAGAAGCTGATGGAAGAGTGCGAGAAGGTTACAGACCCAGGCTTCAACCAGGGATTGTTTGAGACTTACTTTAAGGTGTGATGCAAGGTAATTTCCAGGTAGCAATGTCACACAGTAATAAGTAGCATTTCCTAAGCTTCTGCTATTTCAAGTGTTTTCAGAGTCCAATTTCGTTTAATTCTCAGCACGGCCACATTAAATATGGTCATAATCCTCACTGTGCAGATTTGAAAGCTAAGGCTTAAGGAGGTTAAGGAATTTGTTGAAGATGCTACAGAGTGGCAGGGCTGGAATCTAGATCTGAGTCTGTTGCCTCTGACAGGTCCTGGCTGTACTGTCAACTGAAAAGTATCCAGACAAACAGTTGGCCCTGACTTCCCAGGATATCTAAACAGAACGAGTACAGCAGTAGGCACATTTGACAAAACATTCACTTAGCTACCATGTTCATAACTCTAAGTGATGATGCTAAGCACCTGGGCCATATTGAATTAAACACAATCTTTGACACATGGAGGTCCCAGTCTAACTCTTGTGCCAAATACCTTCCATGCATTTGGACAGCAGAAGAAAGGATGTTAAAACATTTATACTGTGTGCCTTCTGATGAGGCGGGCCCTTCTCAGGTGCCACAGCCTTCACCACTTCCTGCAGTGATTTGATTCACCCATTTCAGCATGCTCCCAACCCCTAAGACATTTGAATTGGCAACTAGGCCCCAGCATTTGCTGCACAGAGGGAGAAATAGTGTTTGAAAAAGATGCAGTTGTAGTAAAATGGTGAATATATGAGCAGGAAACAATGCAGCATATTTTGCAAATTTTATATTTATCAATATTCTTTCCTACCCAATTTTATGTACAATTCCAACCCCCTAATTTTAGCAAAACTCAGTCATGCTTTTATTTATATAATTTATGACATTTTAGTATCTCCCAGTTTGCTTCTTATTTAGATTTTTGTTTTTGGTAAAAAGAAAAGATTTTTTTTTTAATTGTATTTTTGTTGCAAAAATTTTTTAAAAAGAGAAAAAAAAAATCCCGGTTAATCCTGTTGCTCAAAGGCAAACACTACTCCTGATAACTTCTGGGATTTTATGTACAGGTATATACATTTTAAAATTGTTTACAAAATTGGAACATTCTCTGTATGTTGTTTGTAACTCTCTTCTCCAACTTAGCAGGCTATCCGAAATGTTTTCCCCATGTCATTAAACATTTAAGCTTTTGAGTTACATAGAATTTAGTTGAAAGGCTATGTCATAATCTATGTAATTAATCTTCTCTTGGAGGATATTTCTTGACTTTTGTGTTAATGATTTTTTAATCTACTTTTAACCTGAATTTGCAAATAGGTATCCAATGTGCATTGTCAGATTGTTGAGAGTTAAGTTTCTCCATGACTCTTAACGTTGACAGTGCTGGTGACTTGAACAGCTGCCTACAACTTGTGCTCATGTTTCTGAGGCAAAAGGAGCCGAAGAGGGTCCATTTTAACTAACCCTCCACAGAAGATGTGAAGCAAGTGAAAGCTTCAGGCGGCTCTCAACTTGAGAACAGCTTCACTTCCCTTGCTGGACACTAGGTGTCACTCTAGATGTTGAAAAGCAATATCGGGCTATCATTAGAAACAAGTTCCTCAGTAGACCTTGAGATTTAATTTCTGCCTAATATTTTCAGTGATGATTACTTATATTCTTTTTACTTTTTTGAGTTGTCTCTTCCATGACTACACTGTAGCAGCACTATTAGGCTGGCTTAATCAGACAAGAACATTTCTACCTTATTTTGTCTTTAAAAAATCTCTGAAATACTTAGTTTTCCTTTCCCTCTTACCTTGTTAGTCTGAACTAAAAAGCAAAAGCAAAACCCAAAATAAACAAACAAAAACCAACCAACCAAAAAAAAAAAACAAAAACCTGGATTGAAAGTGCTTTAGGATCTTAAGTTTGAGGAGTCTCAGTTCAGTTCTCACATCCAGCATAAATGAATACAACTTTCTTTTCATTTTCTATGAAATAATGAACATGAACTTTCAAAAGCCATGCTTAGGAATTATCCGTATGTTGATGATTTGTGGGGCAGGGTTGAATCCAGTTCTGTGGTTTTGTCATCTTGTTAAGTATCAATACTGCACACCTCGGGTGTATGTCTGTATGAAGAGGAAAGCTTGCTGCAGGGATGCAATAAAAAGCCACATGCTATATTAAACTCCTTTTGCTTGCCATAAGTGGTTAATTTCTTGGGTTATAGGATGATAAGAATGATGGCCTTGAATCTCCTTTACAGACCACTGGCAGTTGAACTATGCATGAGTTGGGTTAAATTTGACGTTGACGGACATACCAGCTCCTCAACCAGCCTTCTTACCTTTCTTGTTGGGACAACTAAATTAATTCCAATCCAAGACACATTGTGTATCTTTGTGCTTAAAGTTTTATTTTTTTTCTCATTCAGCTATTTCTCAAGGACAAAACCCTATAAATGGCATTATCAGGTCAAAAGGCATTTTGCACATTTTAAAAGATCTTACTACATTATTACACAATTGTTTTGGAAACAGATCAACTGATTATTAATGTAGAGGGGCCATCAATTTGTTTTCTTATGATAGATTCTTAATTTAGTTGTGGTTCAGTTACTCACAACATGACCATTTTAGGGTTGTTTGAAGGTATCTCTCTTTTGGTGCAGGTTTAAGGATCATCTCCTTTCTTACAGAGAAAACGACATTTTTTTTTTTTTTTTTCAACTTACCACATTACGTTCAATGTGATTGTTCGTAGTAAATTATAAGGCTTTGGTAGACCCACTTGCTAGTTCCCTTGTTATCTTGAGATTTGTGCCATTTGGACCCATTGACTCTGGTTATAGCATATTTCCCAAACATCCTTGTAGACTTTTTGTTTTTTGCAAGTTTTTTCCAGGCTTATCTTCTATGAGTTAGAAAGCGGACTTGAAATATTAGCAAGAGGACAAATCTTTACATTAATTTAGTCTGTTTTCTTTCCTTATTTGATTTGTAGAGTTGAGGCTCAGACATTATTCTTGACTTCCTGGTAACCTTTCTGGATAAATTCTGGGGTTGACATCTGTGATACCTGAAAAAAAGTCCTACCTCTTTGAAGAACTGTGGGTCTCAGTTAAGTCAGACAACCCGTTATACTGTGAGTACATACTGGGGCTCTGTGACTTGCAGTCTGTTATGTGACTGTCCCCTGTCTGCTTGGAAAAACCTGGTTTGTTCCTTTGATGCTTTTGAGCCGCTTATAAAAGGAGGCTACCAGGAGACTATATCCTAGAAACAAGAAAAAGATGCAGTAGACTAGTCAGTATGACGACTCTAGCCAGAATTTTAGACCTGCCTATGTAATTACCTTTAAAAAATAAGCCAATAATATCTGATTACTTAAAACAATATATATTCATAATAAAAATTTGGGAAATGTACATAAAAGATGTGTCAGTCAGTCATATCTTGTTATCAGATGACAGAAACCCATCCAAACTAATCTGAACACAGGAGAAATGTATGGCTCAATACATAAAAAGACAAGAGGTTAATGAAGTTTCAGAAAACTCTGGATCAATGGTGATGTTGAATTGAATGATGATATTCTCTCTAGAGATCATATTTTATTTTATTTAAAAAAAGCTTATTGCAGTGTAGTTGATTTACAGTGTTGTGTCAGTTTCAGGTGTACAGCCAAGTGAATCAGTTACATGTATACATATATCTGCTCTTTTTTAGATTCTTTTCCCATATAGGCCATTACAGAGTACTGAGTAGAGGTCCCTGTGCTATACAGTAGGTCCTTTTTGTTTATCTATTTTATATATAGTAGTTTGTATCTGCTAATCCCAAAGTTCTAATTTATCCCCCTTTTGCCATTGGTAACAATAAGTTTGTTTTCTATATCTATGAGTCTATTTCTATTTTGTAAATAAGTTCATTTGTATCATCTTTTTAGATTCCACATATAAGTGATGTCATGTGATATTTGTCTTTCTCTGTCTGACTTACTTCACTTAATGAGATAATCTGTGGTTCCATCCATGTTGCTACATACAAACGACATTATTTCATTCTTTTTATGGCTGTGTAGTATTCCACTGTATATCTGTGCCACATCTTCTTGATCCCCTCATCTGTCAATGGACACTTAGGTTGCTCCCATGTCTTGGCTGTTGTAAATAGTGCTGCAGTGAACATTGGGGTGCATGTATCTTTTTGAGTTAGAGTTTTCTCCAGTTATATGCCCAGGATTGGGATTGCTAGATCATATGGTAACTCTATTTCTAGTTTTTAAAGAAACCTCCATACTGTTCTCCGTGGTGTATGCCATCACTTTTATGAGGTAAACTTAAATCAGAAACTTAGGACTTGTTCTTGACACATTCTTCTCAGCTTTATGCCCATTCAGATTCCTAAATATCCCTCACGTCTTCCTGTCTCCCATCCTTCCTGGGGACGTGGGCTCACACGGCACCCTGGATATGTCCTTCATGTCACCGATGGCAGCCTCTAACCTTCACATCACGACGTTGTTCCAATCCCCAGCAGGTGCCAGACGTGTACTAGATGTCGATGAAAATTTGATGAATAAATGAATGAATGAGAGCCCCATGTAGTTTGAAGCATCAGGAATTCTGAATTAGTCAATCCTAGCCTATGACATTCAATTAAGCATTACAAACAATTCATAATAGGCAGTGCCTATCCAGGGGAAAGCAATTCTCTAGGAATTGTTTGATGGGCCTGAATGACCTACTTTATAAATTCTATGTGTGTTCTTTGGCTATGATTGTCAGGGCTGGTGTCTTCTGAAACCAGTTAATGTCTCGGCTTGAAATGACTATTACGTCAAGGTCATGGGCAGAGGATATTTTCTCCCAAAAGGAGAGGAGAGGGAATATTTGTGTCTATTTTGGAAACCAGACAATGAGGTGATAGATAGCACGACAGCTGTGTTATCTTGAATCCAGGAGACGAGGTAGTAATAAATTAAACGCCGTGTGCTACGTTGTGAAAATATATCCCAGAGGTCAGGTCAAGCCAAAGACGAATCAAAGAGGGCGGTGGAAGTCGTGGGAATTTGAGCTCTCATTTGCCTCTTTCTCTGTCCTTTGGAGGGTAGCTTGGAGAGGATTTTTGAAATGCAAAGGGCAAGCATCCTTCTCTCCTAGCGACCAATAAATGGATTTTTCTAGAGTGCAGTGTGCATATATGGGATCCGAGAAAAGCCCCAGAGATGTTAAGAATAATGTGCCACTGTCACTTGTCATTTTTAATGACTTCCTTCTTTAAATACCTTCCCTATATATCTTATACAATTTTTTTGTGTGTTCTGTTCTCTCTTCCCTGGGATCCTTCATTGAAATGAAATTTGAGATCGTGCTCTAGTGGCTCTTTATAGGTACAACTTTCTCTCCCTGTTTAATAATACGCCTTGTGTCCTTACACACGTATTCCTTATCTTTAGTGGATGGTCACTTAACATCTTGAAGTGAGAGAAAATGCCTGTAAGCTTTTATTTCCTTTCTAATGACAAGAATCCCACAGCTCAGAGTTGACATTTGTAGTGGGAATTTTTAGGCAGCATTAATCTTGGGTCCAGTTTCTCCTGGGTCACTGTGCATGGGCAGTGCCTGGTAACCTTAAGGAGAACCAGGTGGGCGGGCACTGCAGGGGTCACAGCCATCTTCCTGCCCAGGGCTCCAGGCTGAAATGCAAGGGAGAGGGTGTCTGAAATGCTTATTTCTGTTGCAGAAAGTGCCCAGACCTGGAGGTTTTAGGGTCTAGAATTAGTTGAAAGCAGAGAAAGAAAAAGTCTGGTATTTGAGTAAGAGAAGTGATCTCTTCTCAGTGTGCAGAAAAGTTTCACAGTGGGTAGAAAGTCTTGGGGTTTTTTTAAATTATAATTTTAGTCCATTTCTTTTTAAAAAAATTATTTATTTTTGGCTGTGTTGGGTCTTCCTTGCGGTGCGTGGGCTTCTCTTGTTGCGGAGCACGGGCTCTAGGCATGCGGGGTTCAGTAGTTGTGGCTCACCAGCTTAGTTGCTCCGCAGCATGTAGGATCTTCCCGGACCAGGGCATGAACCCATGTCCTCTGCATTGGCAGGCGGATTCTTAACCACTGCGCCACCAGGGAAGTCCAAGTCTTGGATTTTTTTGAGAGGTTTGAGAATCTCGGTTGAGTAAAAAGTGTTTTCACAGCTTTGTCTGCATAAGGCTGAGAAAACTCTCCAATTCGAAATAATGAGCCAACCGTTTTTCCTGGAAAAGTGTTATGGTTCTGAAAAAGACCATTTATGAATATCAAAAAAAGATGGAAAAACACGTTGTTTATCAATCCCTTGATCAATCCCAGACTTAAGGCCTCTAAAGACCCTAAGAATTAAAAATATTTCTGTGGCCAACCCAACACATGTAAATTAAGAGGAAATCAATTATAAATGGTAAAATAAGTGTGGGAAAGTCAAAGAAGTTCTGACCTGTTTCCCAGAGTGACTATTTTCAAGTGTTCTTTTTAAATTTGAAAGATCAAATTAGTTAAAAATAATGAAGGGCTGGGGATGGGGTTGTACTGCTTTGCCACAAGCTTACATACAGTCTGCAGTTTGGATAATTCTGTGCTAAGCAGATACCTCTAGGAGAAAGATACTTTTCCTAATAGGCACGTGGGTGGAGTTCCTTGGTGGTAAATCTGTCCTTGGGAACTATGTCAAAGTGAAGTACAATGCTGCCACCTGGTGGCCACATTCTGAAATTACAATATCATCTTCCTGTAGGGCTTTTGCCTGCGGCTTCCTGCACCAACGTTAGACGACGTCAAAGAATTTTAGAGCCAGAGCAGTATTAGAGCAACTTGCATGCAGCTTTCCCAGTTTACAGGTGAGAAATCGAGACCTTAGTTGAAGTGGCACAGCCAGAAGGTGGCCCTGGTACATATACCTAGTTAATGGTCCATTTCGTGGTGTAAGTAGGCACTTGGAGACAGCAAAGTTGGATTTAAATGGCAGCTCTGCAATTTACTAGCTGTAAGATATTGGGCAAATGATCAAACCTTGCCGAACCTTGGTTTCCTCACGTGTAAAATGAGAATTCCATTAGAATACACCTCGTGGGCTTATTGGGAAGATTGAATGACATAGTACGTGTAATTTGCAGACATGATTGAGACGTGCCTAGCAGAGGACAGAACGTTGTTAGAATAAATGTGACAGTGGACTCGAGGGTGCCTCGAACATTTACCGAACTGTACAAAGAGAGGATGGTATGATTCATGATCAGCTGAAATCAAATGACGTAGAATAAAAAGTGCCCTTTCCCCATTTCCTTCCTCTTTGGGAAGATGCCAAGTTGCTTTTGATCCCTTTCATTGGCCTATTCTACCGTTTCTCTTCTAAGTTCTGAAGCTCTGCTTTGTTGAATTTCTTGCAGAGCCTCAACCATTCAGGGGTAACTAGGGTGCTTGTAACTACTGTCTAAACTGAAATCCCTGTGAATTATTTTGTTTTGAATCCTGAAGTGCCAAGACAGAGTTGAGTGGTGACGCTGAGATCAGTAATTCACGCAGCCACTTCAGCATAAAGTCCAACCAGGCAGAGCCCAACAACCACTTTAAGCTTCCTCTGCACTTGTGAGCTTGTGCACCTGTAGCCTGGGGAGGTCTAATATGGAAAATAGAATCTAACCATCTGAGCTTGACACGTAATGAGTTTCCTTTTTTGTCCCACTGTTTCGAAGACTGGCCAGGCAAAGGATCTAATGTGTTTGGTCCGTTTTCTACTTGCCAAGGCACGATGGAGTATGCCAGGACTTATTTAATTTTTTAAGTTAAAGAAGAAAAAAAACACCAAAAAAAACCCTTTGGGTCTAACGCCTGAAAATGAAAACGCTTTCACCCTGCAACGAATGCCTGTAAAATCCGTAGAGGACTGCAGTGTGCATGACTGATTCTGATCCAACGACATTTATTGGGCACCTGCTGCATGTTAGACACAGGCCAGGTGCATTACACACGTTACCTGGGGGTGGACAGGGCAGACACTACAGCTGCTGACAGCTGTATTAAGTCTGCTTGAGATGGAAGAGTGTCTTAGTTTGTGTTCCCACAGGAGCAGACCCTGGATAAACGTTTGCGTTCAAAGCATTTATTTGGGAGGTGATCTCAGGAAATAACAGGAGGGGAGTGGATCTTTTTTTTTTTTTTTGCGGTACGCGGGCCTCTCACTGCTGTGGCCTCTCCCATTGCGGAGCACAGGCTCCGGACGCGCAGGCTCAGCGGCCATGGCTCACGGGCCCAGCCGCTCCCCGGCACGTGGGATCTTCCCGGACCCATGTCCCCTGCATCGGCGGGCGGACTCTCAACCACTGCGCCACCAGGGAAGCCTGGAGAGTGGATCCTTTGATAGGGAGGAGGAAGAAGCTGATAAAGGCTGTATGATCGAGCAGGCTTCTACTGTGGGCAGATAGAACTTAATTCTTCCAGGGAGGAGGGGGCTCTGGGAAAGAGAATGTGAGCCTCAGAATTTTCTCACCATCCATCAGTCACGGCTCTATGGTGTCTGCTCTCTGGCCCGTTGGTCCCCCCAGTTTTGCCTTCAGGCAAAGACGGCAGGTTCTAGCACTTTGAAGTTGGGCCAGCACACATGGAAAGGGTAAGTGCTAGGCAGCACGGTTAGGGCTACAAAGAGGGAGAGGCCCAGGGCCACACCCCTGGGGATTCTCAACCCCTGTAAGTCTAGAAATCCACATTTGGTGGAAGAGGGGCACGTGAAGATTCTGGGGAAGAATTAGATGAAAACCAATGTTTCTTTATTGGCATCTTTACCCGGGTGTCTTCAGCATGTCTGACACATCACCTAGATGATGTCCTTGTGCAGATCAACCTTGGAGGTGAAGAGATCATGCTGGGCTGGGACCTGGGAGCCTGTACCACAGGTCCCCGGGACAAATGGGCCAAGGGGATGTCCAGGCAACATTTGTTTTTGCCTCAGACCCAGTGCATCTGCTGATGACCCAGGAGGGAGCTTGTAGAAAGAGAGAGGGAAGACAGCCAGATGAGAGGTTAACCCAAGGTCATTGCTAAAAACAAGCCATGGGCCTCCAGGACCCGCTCTCACTAATACCAAGCCATGGGTTTTATACCTCTGGTGGTGGGGAAGGGTGGCCAAGACAAATAAGGGAGGAAAGTACCCCATACCCAGCGCCTAGTGCCAGGCTGAGGCAACATGGAATGGTCGGTAGGGCTCTGGAGCCAGGCTGGTTCCAGTCCTGGCTCAGCACTCAGTGGTGTTGAAATCTAGAACTCTCTGTGGCTTGGTTTCCTCATCGCGTACTTACCTCACAGGGCTGCTGTGAGGATTAGAGGAGGTAAGTATTTACAGACGAGCCTGTAAGTCTGTAATGAGAGCATTAGTGTGTACGCAGCCCACCCCCAGTGGGCCCAGGGCCATCTTGCTACATCTCATTAACGAGAAGAGAAAGAAGCCATTTAAAGGGGAAATCTAGAGTCAGCCCAAATCTCTAGCTCTGTGATTGATGAGTCTTCTTGATCCTGACCCAACCTTTGGGGATAGTGAGAGAGGAAAAGGAGGGAGAGGGAGGGAAAGATGAAGGGAACATGGGAGGATAGAAAGGGGAAGAGAGAGGTTGGAACTCTGCCTGTAAGTTGGGATGTGTCAGGAAAAGTCTTATTTTATTTTGGCGATTTGAACCCCATATTTATGCGGTGGTGAAGAGGAGTTTAAAAGTTGTAAAGTGCCCCCCTCCCCTTTTAAGCTGTGGACATTCTTGGACATATACAGAGACGGGATTTTAGTCTCTGTCAGATATACATGAAGAACTTAAAAAATGTCTTCAGTGGTTTGTGTGTATGTGTGTGTGTGTGTACACATAGAAAGATAATCACTGGGCTTCCCTGGTGGTGCAGTCGTTGAGAGTCCCCCTGCCGATGCAGGGGACGTGGGTTCGTGCCCCAGTCCGGGAAGATCCCACATGCCGCGGAGCGTCTGGGCCCGTGAGCCATGGCCGCTGAGCCTGCGCGTCCGGAGCCTGTGCTCTGCAATGGGAGAGGCCACAACAGTGAGAGGCCTGCGTACCGCAAAAAAGAAAGAAAGAAAGAAAGATAATCACTGAGAATTCTCATCCTCCACTCCCTGCCCCAACAGGTAACTACTTACATGAGCCTCTTATATATACTTCCAGAGGTTCTTTATACAAAGGCAAGCAAATATGAATATATTTTAACTTTTATCCCCAAGAGGTGCTTAAAATGGATGATGATGATAATAATAAGAGGTTATTAAGTATTATCTATATACAGAGTGTCCATTTTATATACATCAGACCCATTTTACAGATAAGGAAATTGAGTGCACAGTTAAATAGTTTTCCCAAGGTCATAGAACAAGTAAGCTAGGGGGACAAAATTTGAGCCTAGTTAGTGTGCAGAGTCTGGGCTCTTAGCTATTATGCAATATCACCTCTTAGAAAGTAACTAAAATCCATAGAGAGAATATTTCTATTATCTCCAAAGGGGTAGCCTTTCCAGTAGCTTTCTGCTCAGAAGCTATTTAATATTTTACGTCCAAAACTTTTAGGACCACGTTAAGTCATTATTCCAAACGTCTCAGAAAAGAAGTAAGTGGACACAGGAGTCAGCTGCAGGCTGAGTGGCGCTTACTCCCAGAGTACCCTGGGGCATCCAGTTAGACCAGAGAGATGTGCCAGTCTCTGTGTGAGACCAGAGCTAACTGTGAGCTGTGTCCAATGGCAGAATAAAAGCCAAACGCCTCAACTAAATCTAATACCTTTGAGTGCATATGTTATACCAGCACATTGCTAAGCATCACATTTTTATTCTCACAGGCTACCATAGCAACATTCTTATGGACCCACCTAAATGTTCCCACCTTTCTCTTTACATTTCAGAAGTACCCAGGAATTACAGTGTCGTGATAGAGTTATTTCCCCCCCAGCCTGATTGAGCAGAATCTTAGACCCCATGATTTTGAAGCCAACAGTAATAGACACTGACAGCTGAGAATTCAGATACAAGAGTCATTACCTGGGTCAGATGAGTCCCCCAAAGTACATCAGTATTAGGCTTGCCTCTGCCCTCTCAGGTATACAAAGACCTGGCTTGCTGGCCTCTGTTAGCTACAGAATTGAGGTGCCCGAGCTGGGCTCAGGAGAGCTCTGTACTTAGAAGACTTCTCGCACCTCTCTTAACCAACTGAAAAGCTTAGGACTAAGTGGCGCGGGGTCTGTATTCGCTGCTTTCTATCCTTCCTTCCCCTATCACCCTTAAACCAAACTTTGGCAGCCGTGAGGATACGCTGCTCAAATCTCCTTTTAAGACAGCCTGCTGTGAGAAATGTAGTCCACTCATAGCCTCCAGCTGATATACCCCTGAGATCCACTGAGGCCACACCCGGCCTCTCCAGCCAATGATGGAGCACGATGGGGCACTAAACTCCAGCCACTTCTGCCCAGTGTGGCACTATAGTGGACACTGTTGCTCTGGGTGTCCCCAGGGGTCTGACTGAGATCTCAGCTTTGCATGAAGATGAAAGCCCTTCTTCCCTCCCTCTCGACACAGGTGTCCACCTGCATCACAGCTGAAGGTGCTCCTCACCAACTTTATCCTTCAGAACCACTGCCCAGATCAACTTCCTTTTAATCAGAGCCCCAGTGTTCTCACGGCCACTCCAGTGTTACCCCACGTGAGAGGGAGTGGGATGGGTAGGTGTGGAAAGATACAGCAGTCGTCACAAACTGTGGCGAAAATATGTTAGTTTTGCAGACTTTACAAAAGCATACAGCATCGTCTGCGACTGTGAAGCGGTGTGTGCAAATGCGGGGCCCTGAAGAGTCATCAGCTTCATGAAAACCCCACCTCTGATTGTCCACACACCTGGGGTAATCATTTGGCCTGAGGATGATTCTAAAGGACAAAGCAAATCATGAAAGAGATGGACAGGGTGTGCTCATGCCATCGACAGTAAATAGCAAGAAACGAGGAAAGGCGATGGGCAAAACAGAATGCTTCTGTAAGTCAGGGTCACATGGAGCATCATTCTTAATGTGGGATGCTTAGTTACCCAATGTTAACTCCAGACAAGGCTGAGTTTATTGCAGAGTTTGACACATCTTGAAAGAACTGTCGATGATTTTGTCACCCACTTGGAAACCAGGCATGGCTTTGCTGGTTTAAAGCACTTCTATCACAGTGAGGGGTCAGTGGCTGTGCAGTGGCAAGGTTCTTTTTTTTTTTTTTTTTTTAAATATAATATTTATTTTTGGCTGTGTTAGGTCTTTGTTGCTGCATGTGGGCTTTTTCTCTGGTTGCAGCAAGCAGGGGCTACTCTTTGTTGAGGTGCGGGGGCTGCTTCTCATTGCGGTGGCTTCTCTTGTTGCGGAGCACAGGCTCTAGGCGCGTGGGCTTCATAGTTGTGGTGCGGGCTCAGTAGTTGTGGCTCGTGGCTGGCCTCTAGAGCGCAGGCTCAGTAGTTGTGGTGCGCGGGCTTAGTTGCTTCGCGGCATGTGGGATCTTCCCGGACCAGGGCTCGAACCCGTGTCCCCTGCACTGGCAGGCAGATTCTTACCCACTGCGCTACCAGCGAAGTCCCACTGTCAGGCTTCTTTAACAGAGGTTGAGAACTGGGCTTCCAGCCAAGTCTGGAAGACCATCTATCTTCCTAAGAAAAGTTTTATTGGCACACGGCCACGCCCATTCATTTACGCATTGTCTGCTGCTGCTTTGGGGCTACAACAGAAGAGTCGAGTCATGGTGGCAGAGACCTTATGGCTGGCGGAGCCTAAAATAGTTACTCTCTGGCTTTTATAGAAAAAAAACTTGCTGACCCCTGTTCCAGGAGGAAGCAGAGGCACACTCCAAAGGGTTTAGTGAAAATTATTTAATGATAGAACTATTTACTGAGGTAGGAAAAGGAACAAGGGAACCAGGATGGATACAAGGTATCTGCTGGCGAAAGAAGGAGGTGGAAGCACTTCCTGTTCCTGGGCTTGAAGGGTCAGCGAAGGTGTGACGAAAGAAACAGAAGAACAGCTTCAGGGCTAACAGCACATTTTGGCTTCTGTAAGAAACTTGCTTGCTTGCTTGGGGCGGGAAGAACCGGGTTCCTGATTGGCTGATTCAAAATTAAACATCTCCCTCCCGCCTTGGGGACTTCCCGCCCCGTGAAGTGTATAAAAGCCTCGCCCAACTGTTAGTCGGGGTCTCACTCACTTCTCTCCGAGTGGGACCCTGTCTGGACAGTTTGTGTAAGCTTCTATATTTGTATAAATCCTTTGCTAATCTTTCTACTTGGTGTTGGTGATTCTCGGGTGTCCTTGGTTGGGACACGGGTTGCATTTACCGGGGAACTCGACTCCAGGCGTGTGGCTCCCGGACCACAACAAAGGAAACAGTGTTGCCAGAGCCCAGAGGGTTGCAGCCTTGGGAGAAGGGCATGCCCTGCCAGCACTGCCTTGAGGCAGGGAAGTGGGGAGGGGAATCTACAACCTGACGTCTTCACCCTTGTCATGGGGTGAATTGTGTCCCCCCCACCCCCCATTCATATGTTGAAGCCTTAACTCCCAGCACTTCAGAATGTGAATTCTTAGGAAATAGGGCCTTTAATACAGTCATTAAGGTAGAATGAGACCTTGAGAGTGAACGAACCCTAATCCAATGTGACTTGTGTCCTTTATAAGAAGAGGAGATTAGGACACAGACTCACACAGAGGGAAGACCCCGTGAGGACACGGGGAGAAGGTGGTCATCTGCAATCCAAGGAGTGTGACCTCGCAAGGAACTAACCTGCTGACCCATTGATCTGGAACTTGTACCCTCCAGAACTGTGAGAAATTAAATTTCTGTTGTTCAAGCCACCCAGTTTGTGGTGCTTTGTTATGGCAACCCTAGAAGACTACTACCTGCCTTTCCGGAAGGTGTTCCCTCCTTTCAAAGACCCAACTCTACAGGAAGTCAGAGGGCAGGGAGGCCGGGGGATTCTGTCTGCATCAGTCAGTCTCCTGGCCGCAGAGCGGGGAAGAGAAAGATGTGATATGGGTGGCAGGTGGGGAGGCAAACTGAGAACCCCCAGGACAAAGGGCAAATACAGAAAGCACAGCAGCAGAAAAAAAATAGAGGAGTTGCCTACAGAACGTATGTTCACACGGAGAATGAGAATGGAACTGTTTTAAAACTTCAAAGGACTGATCTACACTCTTAAGTAGTGGAAATTTATCTAGAGACTATAAGCTTAAATTTCTCACAAAACGCATGAACTAAAAATAGCCTTTTGGAATCTAATCTATTGGTAGGCCAAGAGTTCTGGCACTTGACTTGCAGCTGAGATAAGTTGCCTCTAAGTTAATTATAAGACCATGGTTGGAACAGCTAGATTCAGAATTTTCCAGAACATTTAGTAAGAGCTTAGGGAAAAGCATGGTGCTAAGTGGTCTGCAGGATAGATGTTTTTTTTTTTTTTTTTGCGGTACGCGGGGCTCTCACTGTTGTGACCTCTCCCGTTGCGGAGCACAGGCTCCGGACGCGCAGGCTCAGCGGCCATGGCTCACGGGCCCAGCCGCTCCGCGGCACGTGGGATCTTCCCGGACTGGGGCACGAACCCACGTCCCCTGCATCGGCAGGCGGACTCTCAACCACTGCGCCACCAGGGAAGCCCTAGATGGTTTTATATAAGATGTTTTATGAGGTGTATCTGAGCAAACCCAGAACTCCCATTTGCCTGGAACACCCAGTGTAGGCATCGTGCATACGGCGGCATTCAAGGTATCTTGTTTTCCATGAAGGAAACAAAAGTCTTTTTTGGTCCTTAGGTGGGTGTTTGAGCCCAGCCCTGGTGTAGTTACTATCTGTGTCCACAAGATGGCAGGCACAGCCAGGAAGAGGCTGCAGGAGCCACTGGATGTCAGTCTCCAGGCTGGACCACTGGTGGGGTCTCTAGAAGCTCCTGGAGGCAGGCTGGGGTTCCATAGTAGTTCTTCCTATGAGGAGGGAAAAGGATCAGGTCAGAGGACAATGAAGTAGCTGGGAGGGCAGGGAGGAGATGATCAAGTTTCAGCGTAAAGTTGGGAGAGGGATGGTAGGGTTGTTTTGATACAGAGTTGAGGCACAGAGGATAAACCACAGAGACAGGAGGAATGTCAGAGGAACCAGAACACCAGGTAAAAAGATGAAAGGCTGAGGGGTAAACCAGGTAGCAGGGTCTACCGGAGGGGGCAAGAGGAGAGGGGCATGTCGGGGCAGCACCGGGAGAAGTTGGGTCTGAGGTCCATGATGCTGGTCCTGACGCTTGTCCACGGTTCTTGGTGCTTCCAGGAGAGGTGACTGCAGGGATGGATTCTGACTTACTGGATCTTGAAGGAGGAGCAGGGGATGAAAGACACAGAACTAGTCAAGTTCACAGCTGGTTCAGGGAATGGCAGCACTTCTGATGGGCTGGGGCAGAGCTTTGTGGAAAGGGGGAGGGAGGGGAGGCTGCAGAACTAGGGGTTGTCCCGGTCCCGGTCCCAGAGGATCCTTGAATGCTCAGCCAAGCAGTGAGGGCTGAATAGAAATGATTCAGTCATTAAGATATTTTAAGTAAGAAAAATGATCTGTACTGGTGCTTTGGAAGGGCCAACTTGCAGCTAAATACAAGATTGATTTGAAAAGGAGTGATGTGAGGCAGTGAGAGGTTCCACAGCTCTGGAAATAGTCTAGAGGTATGGAATTAAGGATCCAACATGGTAATGATATTTAAAAAAAAAATGGGGAAATGTTAAAGGGATTAGTGGCTTATGTGTAATGAGAAAAAATGCTTAGGAGAGTTTTTATACTCGTCTTAGAAGAACTTTAAAACACACAGACACAATTAGGGTATTTCAACATAAATTTAGAGCAAGAGTTAAAGAAATGCTAACACCTAGACACATGTAGATATTTTACTTAACTATTTTCTACCAATGGTTTTCTCTGAGGCATGGATATAACTATCGCATCCCAAATGTTCTACTTTGTAATGAAACCTTCAGGAGTATATACATGGCCTTGGCTTACTTCAGGGTTTCAGTGTAGTTTAGAAATGTTTGCCTTGTTAGAATTCCCCAGATATCATAGATATCGGTCTATACTTACCCTGGATACAGATAGATATAGAAGAGTGCTGTCCCAACTCAGAACATGCCACCCATCCCCTACCCCACTATTTTAAAGAACACGCTAAAACAAAAGCATTGGGCAGTCCCTTCCTTCCTTTCTCCTCAAGGCTCAAGCTCTACCATTGCCTTTGCTAGGGACTGTTTTCATCTGGTTTTAAACCATAACTATTATTTTTTTAACCTGTTGTGCTAAATCCTTCCTGTAATACAGAAAGTCTTTGATATCTTTTCCTTGGACACACAAAGATCTAGGAAATCCATGGACCCAGGGCTCCCAATACGTGTTGTAGTTTTTGGTTCCATTCTCTTCAGCACTTAAAATTTTAACTTGACTGAAATTAAAAAAGAGTAAAGATTATCTCCATAGAGTGAAGCTGCACACCAACCATATGACACAGGATTACTATCTTTCCTAATCAGAAGCACGTCCACCATGTTTCTCTCTTTTAAGTGATTATCAATATTAGTTAGGGGTGGAGTGGCTAGCACAGTCATTTCCAGAGTTATAAAAAGCCATCAGGGGGCTTCCCTGGTGGCGCAGTGCTTGAGAGTCCGCCTGCCGATGCAGGAGACGCGGG
>NW_006774406.1:727876-808468 GCF_000442215.2 Lipotes vexillifer | reverse complement strand
GCAGTGGTTGAGAGTCTGCCTCCCGATGCATGGGACGCGGGTTCATGCCGCGGTCCGGGAAGATCCCACATGCCGCGGAGTGGCTGGGCCCGTGAGCCGTGGCCGCTGAGCCTGCGCGTCTGGAGCCTGTGCTCTGCAATGAGAGGCCCGCGTACCACAAAAAAAAAAAAAAGCTATCGGGACATAGTTTTAGAAATGCACTTAGAATCTGCATGATGTTAAATCTCTCGGGCGTCTTTGAGATAATCTATTATAGTAGAGTCCAGCTCCATACAAATGCTCTGGGTTACCCAAGAGCATCCATCTACTGGGTGGGATAATTGGATGTAATTTAGGTTAGATATTCATCTTGACATGTTGCACATTGTCCAAACAGAGGACTGTATCTTTGGTAGACATAAAGAACAAGAACACAGGTATTTTGACAGGTGGGCTAGGGGAATTTGCCCCTTCATTGATCTGTACCCCCCAATTTTAAGCTACGTACTTGGGTAAGAGTTTGAACCGCCCACTGCCAAACACGTTACGGTTCTGAAATTAGGATGAAAAGTGGTCTTTCTATCAGTGGAAAACCATTCTCCTAGAAATTGAGCTCTGTCGCTTGAAAAAAAAAAAAGGCACAACCTAAAAGCTGGGAATTATGTTTTATTCGGCGGATTTTCTGAGGACTTAAGCCCGGAAGATGGTCTCTCAGATTGCTCTGAGGGACTGCTTCAAAGAGGTAAGGGAGAAGCCAGGATATATAGGGGTTTTTGCAACAAAAACCAGGTGGTTGGAACATCAAAAGATTACTTTTAATTAAAGAAAACCAGTTATCTCAAGTTAAGGAATTTAGGCTTTTCTATGTATGGGAAGTTGCAAGTGTCTGGGCTCATTGAAATCATTTCTTTGCTACGCACCTTGGCTGTCTAGGCCCAGCAACCGGCTCTTTCCCATCCTGAGTCCCCTCAGGGTGCACCACTCGGGGTGGCTGCAGTGGCTGAGGGCTTGATGGCCGCAGAATCCTTTGTTTGCTGATATGGCAGGCAATAGTTTTTCGTCCACAGCTCCATTTTCATGCTTCCAAGTCTCTGCTTCCCCCTTATTGTCACCCCTGCTTCCTTTTGAGGTTTTCTCTAGGGAGCTCTTAAACTTTTCTACCACATCCTTGCCATTTCGTTAGCATATGTGTGTTCATTCCTGTCCACTTTCCACTGACCTGTGGGCTGCAGTTTATTCTGACCCTTCTTTTCTCCAAGGCTTTTCGTATCTTGCTTAATATTCAATGCCACGGATTATGTTTGCATTTTTTCCCTCTTAGCAAAAGAGTGCCTTTACTTCCAATCACTGGAAGAGTATAGATATATCCTAACGAGTCAGTTTTAAAGTCAGCAATATAGAAATAATTAGAAAAGCTTAGATGGAGACCTACTTTTGGATCAGCCCTATCAGAGCTATGTTTTGTCCTAACGGTTGCTCTCTAATCCATGCTTCTAGTGGCTGTTAAATCCCTTCTTCCTTCTGGTTTAACTTTGTTGATGCTAAGCTTTCTTTCTGGGATGTCTGTAGTACAGCAGGAGACTAGGACAGGATGAGTATCCCTATAGTGTCACCAAGGAAGTGTATGAATAGCAACAATGCTCAGTCTTATAAAACTGGGCATTGGTCCTTTATTTTTACAATCCCAATTAATTTCCATGGGAAATTTTTTTACGGTACCTGAAGCAAAAACAAAAGTTAAATCTTGGGAAAGCATGCTAATAATTTAGGGACAGGAAAACTGAGGAGGAAGCACTCCTAAGATATAAAACTTTAGTCTCAGGTTGCATTTATTCTAATTTTGAAGTAATTCTCATAGGATTTAGCTGAATTACTTTTACGTCATCAATTTGCCTAAGCAAACCCATTCATGGCTGACAAAGGGTGAGGGCTGTTCACAAGGAGGTCATTTATATACGTAATTGACAACTACAAATCATAAAGGACCACTGGACTGTTTATTGTGGAAGATTTCCTAAATCTCTTTTGCTGCTTTAGATTTGGTCGTCACGTGTATTTGAAAACAGTAGTTGCTATTCCTTGAAAGTATTTTGTTTGCTTATCTACTCATTTATTACTTCATTAACATTTGACTACCTGCAAATAAATTTATTAATTTCGTGTTTTCCTTTTTAAGCAGAATTTTGTCAGTTTGATGAATTTAGAAAAATGTAGTCAAAAAGAATATGTAACTATTGCAGGGGATTAAAAATCAGGTTCCCTGGGTTCTTGTACTGAACGCACTCTATATTAGTTGGGTGAGTGTAGGCAACTCACATAATCAGTCTCAGCCTTAGTTTGCTTATTTGTAAAATGAGGATATTATCTACCTGCTCGGCATCATAGGAGTTTGGCAAGGATAAAGGGAAATAATTTGTGTAAAAATGTTTTGCTAAATTGTAAAATGTTACATAAGTATAAAAGCATCAGCATGAGGCTTCCAGAAGCTAAGTCATATGGTATAAAGGTATGCTTTTCTTTTAACTTTTATGACTTTAACCTTATTCTTAGAACATTAAAAAATTGGATCTGTCAGCAAAATTATCCATTTGTGTTTCAGAAACAGCACCTGGAAACATCTCTTGTGCCCAAGGTGACTGTAACGAGGCAGCAAGGCTTCCAAAACTTTCCTGTTGTAGACATTCACACATGTGTGTAGAATCAGGGCATAGGGCTTCCTTGGTCACCTCAGAGATCTGGTAGACCAGTGAGGTTCATGCCTTATGTCCTAAACTCAGTACCCAGGGCATCTGATTTTCAGAAAGCTTTGTTTATTGCTACTTACTGACTTTTGTCATTGATCTCAGATGAATGAGCTTTTAAAAACATTTGTATTCATATTTGTTTTGTGCTATGATACAATATGACCAACAAGATTTAAAAAATGGAATAGAAATCCATTATGTCCCCGCTGAGTGTCAAGGCTGATGTCTGAGTGTAGTTTCTTCCTGCTTTTCTGAAAGAAAACGATACCTATGTCTACGTTCACAGAAGCCATTGGTTTGTCTACAGAATGATTGAATTCATGGCACTTGTAGGTATCTTTTAGCATGTGGAATAGGTGGACCAAGAAAAGAACCATCCTTCTTACCTTACCCTTGTTTAGAGGTTCCAGAGATAGTAGGATGTTTGCAGCTGGAATCACACTGAGTTCCCAGCAAGCAGCTGTGCTGCCCCATCACGAGAACTTCTAGGTTAAGAGACAGGGGACAAGGGTGTTTTTAAAAAAATAAATTTATTTATTTATCTATTTATTTATTTCTGTCTGCGTTGGGTCTTCCTTGCTGTGTGTGGGCTTTCCCTAGTGGTGGCGAGTGTGGGCTGCTCTTCGTTGTGGTCCGCGGACTTCTCACTGCAGTGGCTTCTCTTGTTGCGGAGCACGGGCTCTAGAACGCAGGCTCAGTAGTTGTGGTGCACCGGCTCAGTTGCTATGACATGTGTGATCCTCCCAGACCAGGGCTCGAACCTGTGTCCCCTGCATTGGCAGGTGGATTCTTAACCCACTGTGCCACCAGGGAAGTCCAGTACAAGGGTATCAGTCAGAGTTCTCCAGTCTAACAGAACCAGTAGGATGTATGTGTGTATATAATATTATATATTTTAATGACATATATATATATATATATATACACACACACACACACACACGCACATATATATATCTGTATATATTTAAGGAAATGGCTCATTACAGTTGTGGAGATGCATGTCCAAAATTTGTAGGACAAGTTGACAGGTTGTTGACTCAGGAAGAGCTGATGTTACAGTTCGAGTCCAAAGGCTGTCTGCAAGCAGAATTCCATCTTCCTGGGGGAGATCAGTCTTTGTTTTATTCAGACCTTCAATCGATTGGATGAGATCCTCCCACATTATGGAGGGCAATCTACTTTTTTTTGGTATCCTTTGACCTACATCTTCCCATTTGCCCCTTCCCCCCAGCCCCTGGCAACATTATTCTACTCTGTTTCTACGATATTGGCTTAATATATATATATTTAAGATTCCACGTGTAAGTGGTGCTATGCGGTATTTGTCTTTGTCTGTCTGGCTTCTTTCCCTTAGCATAATGCCCTTCAGGTTCATCTGTGTCACTGCAAATGGCAGAATTTCTTTCTTTTTTTATGGATGAATAATATTTCCCTGTTTGTATATATGTGTACACACGCACACACACACACACATGCGCACACACACGCGCGCGCGCGCACACACACACACACACACACACACACACACACACTACATCTTCTTTATCCATTCATCCATTGAAGGACATTTAGGTTGTTTCCATGTCTTGGATATTGTGAGTAATGCTGCACTGCACATGGGTATGCAGATATCTCTTTCAGGTACTGATTTTAATTTCCTTGGATATATAACCAAGGGTAGAATTGCTCTGGTTCACATTGTAGTTCTAATCTCAGTGACTTTGCCATATGCTCCTTTGGGTCTTTTCCACACATGTGTCTCTCAGGAGCCATGCTAGGGTTCGTGCCAGTTCCTGCATAGAATTAGGGGGTGTGCTTCCCCAGCTCTCCTATTCCTGGGATCACTCCCACGCTGTGGCTCCCCGTGGTTTCCTCCTCCCAGTTCCCTGGCCAGGAAGTCAGGGTTCCTCTGGGTTTAGGCTGCCCACACTACTGCTTTGCAGGCTGGGGCAGCTGGAGTCACCCTTGACACAAAGTGGTGAGAGAGGAGCAATTCCTCTTACGCAGGCTCTCCTTTTCCTTGTTCTCAAGCCAGAAAGCTGGGCTGAAAGTTTTGCTGCTACCTCGGCTGTGCAGTGCCATGGCTGGGGCCACCCTCTTTTCAAAGCTGAGAGGAGAGACAGGAAAAAAGCCCACCCACGTATGGATTGCTTTCACCTTTGATTCCCTTCTTCGATCTGCATACTGAGTGACTTTTCTAAATCCTCACGTGGTTGCTTTTTTGAAAGTTGTAGTCATTGGGTGTAGGGGGCTTACTTCACCTTGGCTGGCATCCAAAGTCTCCAATAGATTACTGGTGTTGGCCATTGTTAGGAATATCAGGAAACTTCTATTAATATCTTGATTGCTGAGACCAAGAAGACCAGTTAAATAAATACATTTTCAGTAATACACAGAGACAAATTTGAGAACGAAGTTACCTTTTTACTTGTATGTTTGCAACAGACCCCATTCATTTCAGAACTGACTCCCAGCTTACAGTATACATTGGATTTAAAGGTAAAACCTACAAAGGTCTGGTGAATCTGCTCAATATTCTCTTTGGTGAAAAAACAATAGTTCTTCTCTCTGGTAAAAGTTAACATACCTCTGTTTTTTTCCCTAGGGAGTAAGAAACTTACAGAAAATGATCCTAAATTCTCTTGTAATTCAAGAAATAGGGCAAAGCAGAAATACTGGTCAATTAAAAGTATATTTCTGTTTTTTATGATTAATCTTGAAATCCAAGTCTTTCAATATACGCCATTGATTCTGTGTGGCTGGAGTCGTGGATAAGGTTAAGGGCTAGAGGCAACTTTTCCTTCTGAGAATAAAGGAACTGTAGAACTTTGGCAGAAAGAGAAAACATTTTTTTTTAAATTAATTTATTTATTTTTGCTGTGTTGGGTCTTCGTTCCTATGCGAGGACTTTCTCTAGTTGCGGCGAGTGGGGGCCACTCTTCATCGCGGTGCGCGGACCTCTCACTGTTGCGGCCTCTCTTGTTGTGGAGCACAGGCTCCAGACGCACAGGCTCAGTAGTTGTGGCTCACGGGCCTAGTTGATCCACGGCATGTGGGATCTTCCCAGACCAGGGCTCGAACCTGTGTCCCCTGCATTGGCAGGCAGATTCGCAACCACTGCGCCACCAGGGAAGCCCAGAGAAAACACTTTTAAAGAATTTTTACACAAAAACATTTTAGAACTTTGTGTATTGTAAAAACTAAAAAATTCAGTGCTAGGCAACAGGAGAATAAAAGTTGGAAATAATATGTGAGGGAACATTTGAGAGATTACTGTTTTCCAAGTACTGTTCTAAGTGCTATACATGCTCACAATAATTCCATGAGGTGGTTATTATTACCCTCTTTGTATAGGTGAGGAAACTGAGCCTTAAAGACATCATTCCTCCACTTTCTCACAGCTGGTAAGTGTCAGACCTGGAATCTGAAATCAGTCTGAAATCAGAGCCTGTGCTTTTAAGTCATCTGCTGTGTTCAAGTGCAAACCCTATCATATGAGTATAAAGCAAAGGGAATGGGCTTAATGGTGTCTAGGAGTCAGGACATGGATTTTAGGCCTGGCCTGCTCACTAATTAAGGATGTGACCTTGAAGAAGTCATGCCACCCTTTTAGTCTTTAGTTTCCTTATTTGGATGATCTCTAAGATACTTTCCCAACAAAAGAAAATGGAGAAGACTAACAAATCTTGGGAGGAGTAATGAGTTTCAGCACAAAATGAATTCATTCATGGGACTTCCCAGGAGGTCCAGTGGTTAAGACTCCACGCTTCCAGTGCAGGGGGCCCGGGTTCAATCCCTGGTGGGGGAACTAAGATCCCACATGCCGAGCAGCCAAGAAAAAAAAAAAAAAAGAGATAATTCATTTGTCGAACACTGAGTATGTGTTACATAATCTTTTTGAGAACTGAGGTTACGGGGTGAACAAAGTGAAAAAAACTGTTGATCTCATGGAGCTTTCATTTAAGTACAGAAGACAAACATGTCAATTCATAATAAACACATAATAGAATGTCAGGTGGGGATAAGTGCCATGATTGAACACAGTGGTAGAGAATGGGGAGTGATGAATCCATTTTAGGCAGGGAGTTCAGGGAAGTTCTCTCTGACAGAGTACCATTTGAACAGAGAAGTGGGTACAGTCAGGGAGCAGGCCATGTGGGTATTTGTCCAAGAGCATTCTGAGCAGACAGAATGAGTATCTCAGAGTACAAGTGTCTTGTACGTGCACCTCAGTATATTTGAGCCAGCATTTCTGTAATATAGATCTAGAAGTTGCATTATATTTATGAATGTAATTACTAATGAAAATTAGTGGGATTCTGCATGTGTCTGAAATCAGTTCCAAAACTGATGGAACTAGGCAGTTTGCCATCAAAATGGGAGCCATCCAAACTCTAATTTCTGAATGAGGTTGAGAAGGGACATGCATTTGGAAAACAAAATATATTTCATTCAGAAATAATTGAGTTCACTTCTTGAATGACCAATACGAACTGACCTAAAGTTATTCAATAAGACAACAGGAGTTTGGGAGATAGAAACCAAATCAACACTGTTGTTTTTTAAAGTCAAAATCAAGACGGACCTAAGTCTTAATTAGTATTCTGTTATATGCAACTCTGATTCATTCAAAACCTGAATTTAGAAGTGGTATTTGCCTATCAATTTAGGAGAAATCTTTACCCCAGAGGGGAGAGTTAGGAATTCCTATGGAATGGGGACCAGAGAATGCTCAATGTTTATGGCTCCTGTGGGGCACAGAGAGATTCTTAGGGAAGAGACAGTAGTGAGAGCAGGATTCTGTGTTCCTGGCATTTTTGCTGCTTGAAATCTTGCTAGACCACATTTTCACAGGCTGCCTTGAAGCCTCTGGGATTTCTTGGGCAATTTAAGCATACCTTATAATGCAGCAATTTTTAGACATCATAGCTTGTGCTGGTATGTTTGTGTTTTTTCTCATACTTTCTGTATAAATAATACAGATTTTCTATATAAACTTTCATGTACAAAATATCCCTTTGCATGTTATATTTCCACATGCTTTATCTCATTTGGTACACACAATCCCCTTTAATTTCCATATGACAATAAAAATAAGAACATTTATTGAATACGGGATTTCATTTTACCTTTATTATTGTTCCAATTTTACTGATGAGGAAACAGAGTCTCAGTAAAGTAACTCTCAAATGGTTTTGGACAATTAGAGTGACAAAATACCCCATGATTATTTTACTGATGTAATTGGATGTAGGGCTATTTTTCTTCTCGGGTTCAGTTGTGATTTGTAAGTACCCCGCAGTTAATCACCCCCCAGAGTGTGTCCAAATTCAAGATCAAGGAGACAGACCAAGATTAGTTAGCCCTGTTGATCATCCATTTCCAGTAGAAACAGTGTAGGTTGAAGATCCTGGCAGAGGAATCTATCGGAATAGAAATGTAGGATGACTGTCTTATGTTTGCTGTGGTACAGGGAATTGTTTCTCCTTATTTCAAACCAAGTGAGAAGGGCTGCAAGGGAATCACCCAGAAAGTTTGTTGTGTGTGTCTCCTGTAGTTTGGAGGACACAGAGGAACTGGGGTTTGACATAGGGCTTAAAAAATCTAAACCCAAGTGGTTCTGATAATTGGCTTGAGAAGCAGAAAGAGGGAAAGATGGGATGTATTAGGAGTATCATACACGTGGGTCAAAAGGTGCTCCCCTGGACCAGGTATGACCAGCCTAGTCCTTTAAAGAACTCTGTCTAAGAGGGCTGCCTGGAAGGGAGCAAGCAGAAAGGCAGACTGCCAGAGCCAAGGGCTAAGGAGTCAAAAGCAACCAGATAGAGGAGGGGCACTGCCTGCATCTTGGGAGATGGGGCTATCGCTGAGGATCTTATGAAAGTGTCCCCATGTGAGAAATTGCCACACCCAGAGGACAATGCATGGTTGCAACCACTGCAGCTACATATGAACTTTCCTGTTGATATCAGCTGAGGTAGAATTGTTTCTGCTGCAATCATACATTAACTGTAAATCACATCAGCTTAATACAATGAAAGCTCTTTCTGTGCCCACATAAAGATGAATGGGGTTTGGGTGCCTTGCTCCATCTTGTTCCTGTATCATCTAGAACACGTGGTCTCTAAGGCTGTTGCAGCAGGGACCTTAGGAGGAATGGGCCAGGTACACAGGCTCTTACCTGCCCTGGTCTGGAGGTGACATTTTATTAGCCAAACTGACTGCAAAGGAAGCGGGGAAATGTAGTCTGCCTATATGTGAAGGAAGAGGAAATGGTACAGTAAACACACAAAGTATCTTTGCCAGCTGTTCCTTAACTGTTTTCCCAGTCCCCTGTCCAGCAGTAGAGGACCCAGAGGCAGCCTAGTGAGTGGAAGCAGGAGCAGAAACCCAGGGCAGGCCAAGAATGAAGAAGCCATCCCTGGCTTCCTCCCCACTGTAACCTTCAAAGTCTAAATTACCCCAGAGCTAGAGGAGAGGAATTGGTTTTAATTAATAAGATTATTTAACATCAGGTTAGACATTTGATTACTGAAATGAGATGGTTCTCCTTGTGGCTGAAAATGACCCGAAGAACTGCATTACTTGAATTTGGCCATAACGTTTATGGAAACTGCATAAGGTTTGATTTTATCCAAGGGATGGGAAAGTATGAGCCTGTAGGTTGGACTGAAAGGGACAGATGTGTACAAGCAGTAAGTCTACACATAGACTGGGTCATTCGGAGGGTGTTGGGATTAAAAAAACTCACTGATACTGCAAGTATCAGTACTTCACTCTCCCAGACTGCCAAAGTGTCCATCTGGGGTGTGGCAGCTGCTTGGGAAGGACAACCTGGGAAGGTCCTTCCTTCCTGCTTGGGAAGGAATGTGTCCCCTGCCTTCCATTCATATCTTGAAGCCTGATCCCTAGTGTGATGGTGTTTGGAGGTAGGGCGCTTGGGAGGTCAAGAAGTCATGAGGATGGAGTCCTCGTGGTGGGATTAGTGCCCTTGTAAGAAGAGGCATGAGAGAGGATGCTTCCTCTCTCTCTCTCTGCCTTGTGAGGACACAACAAGAAAGCATCCATTTGCCAACCCCAGGAAGAAGACCCTCACCAGAAACCCAGTGGGCCAACACCTTGATCTTGGACTTCACAGCCTCCAGAACTGTGAGAAATAAGTTTCCGTTTTTTTTCTAATTTAAATTTATTTTTGACATATAATTGACCTATAACATTATATTAGTTCCAGGTGAACAGTATGATGATTTGCTGTGTGTATATATTGCAAAATGATCACTGCAATAAGCCTAGGTAACATCTGTCACCATACATAGTTACAAAGTTATTTTTTCTTGTGATGAGAGCTTTTAAGATTTACTCTTTTATCAACTTTAAGATATGCAGTACAGTGTTATTAACTATAGTTACCGGGCTGTATGTTGCATCCTCGTGATTTATTTATTTTATAACTAGAAATTTGTACATTTTGATCCTCTTCACCCATTTTGCGCACCCCTCATGCCCTCCACCTCTGGCAACCACCCATCTGTTCTCTGTATCTGTGAGTTTGGGTTTTTGTTTTTGTTTCTAATTTTTTAGATTTCACCTATAAGTGAGATCATATGGTATTTGTCTTTCTCTGACTTATTTCACTTAGCATAATGCCTTCAAGTTCCATCCATGTTGTCACAAATGGTAAGATTTCATTTTTTTTATGGCTGAATATTCCATTGTGTATACTTATATATATATGTAGATATATATGTATGTGTATATATATATATATATATTATGTATGTGTGTGTGTGTGTGTGTGTGTATATCTCACATCTTCTTTATCCATTCATCCATCGATGGACACTTGGGTTTTTCTGTATCTTGGCTATTGTAAATAATGCTGCAGTGAACATGGAAGTGCGTATATCTTTTCATGTTAGTGTTTTTGTTTTCTTCAGATAAATACCCAAGAGTGGAAATGCGGGGTCATATGATAGTTCTATTTTTAATTTTTTGAGGGAGCTCTGTACTGTTTCCCTAGTAGCTGCACAAATTTTCATTTCCACCAACAATGCAAACTCGAGAGTTCCCTATTCTTTACATCTTTGCCAACATTTTGTGGGTTATTTTTGTCATTTTGATAATAGCCAACCTAACAGGCGTGAGGCAGTATCTCATTGCAGTTTTGATTTGTATTTTCCTGCTAATTAGTGATGTTGAGAAATTTTTCATGTACCTATTGGCCATCTGTAAGTCTTCTATGGAAAAATGTCTATTCAGATCCTCGGCCCATTTTTTACTGGGATTGTTTGTGTATTTTTTGCTACTGAGTTATATGAGTTCTTTATACATTTTGGTTATTAATGCCTTAACTGATATATGATTTGTGAATACTCTCTCCCATTTGGTATGTTGCCTTTTCATTTGTTGATGGTTTTCTTTGCTGTGCAGAAGCTTTTCAGTTTGATGTAGAACCCCTAGTTTTGCTGTTGTTGCCTTTAATTTTAGTGTCAGATTAAAAAGAAAATCATTGCCAAAACCAGTATCAAGCAGCTTATTATCTTTGTTTATTTATAGGAGTTTTATGATTTCAGGTCTTACATTCAAGGCTTTATTCCATTTTGAGTTCATTTCTGTGAATGGTGTAAGATAGTGGTCCCGTTTCATTCTTTGACATGTAGCTGTCTAGTCTTTGAAACACCATTTATTGAAGAGACTCTCTCTCCCCAGTGTATATTCTTTGTTTCTTTGTCATAAATTAACTGATCGTGTATGTGTGGGTTTACTTCTGGGATCTCTATTCTGTTCCATTGGTCTATGTGTCTGTTTTTATGCCAGTACCATACTATTTTGATTACTATAGCTTTGTAATATAGTTTGAAATCAGGGCATGTGAAGCCTCCAGCTTTGTGCTTCTTTCTCAAGATTGCTTTAGCTATTTGGGCTCTCTTGAGGTTCTATATAAATTTTGGGATTGTGTGCTCTATTTCTGTGAAAAAATGCCATTTGTGTTTTGATAGGAATTGTGTTAAATCTGCAGATTGCTTTGGATAGTATGGACATTTTAACAGTATTAAGTCTTCCAATTCATGAGCATGGAATATCATTCCGTTTACTTGCATCTTATTCCATTTCTTTCATTAATATCTTAAAGTTTTCAGTGCACAAGTCTTTCACCTCCTGGGTTAAGTTTATTCCTACATATTTTATGCTTATGATGGAATTGTAAATGGGACTGTTTCTTAAATTTCTCTTTCTTATAGTTTGCTATTAGTGTATAGAAACACAACAGATTTTTTATATTGATTTTGTAACCCAAAACTTTACTGAATTCATTTATTAATTCTAACAGTTTTTGTGTAGAATCTTTAGGGTTTCCTATACGTAATTTCATGTCATCTGCAAATAGTGACAGTTTTACGTCTTCTTTTCTGATTTGGATGCCTTTTATTTCTTTTTCTTGTCTAATTGCTCTGGTTAGAACTTCCAATACTATGTTAAATAAGATTGGCAAGAGTGTGCATCCTTGTCTTGATCTCAGAGGAAAAACTTCAAGCTTTTTTACCATTGAATATGATGCCATACATGGCATCATATATGGTTTTGTCACATACGACCTTTATTATGTTGAGGTACGTTCCTTCTACATCCACTTTGCTGAGAGTTTTATTGTAAAATGAATGTTGAATTTTGTCCCATGCTTTTTCTGCATCTTTTGATATGTTCAAATGATTTTTGTCCTTCTTTTTGTTAATATGTTGTATTACATTGGTTTATTTGTGAATGTTGAAACATCCTTGCATCCCTGGAATAAATCCCACTTGATAATAGTGTATGATCCTTTTAATGTACTGTTGAATTTCACTTGCTAATATTTTTGTCGAGGATTTATGTTCATCAGGGATATTGGCCTGTAATTTTCTTGTGGTGTTCTTCTCTGGTTTTGGTATCAGGGTAATGCTGGCCTCACAAAATGGGTTTGGAAGTGTTTACTCTTCCTCTTTTTTAAAAAAGTTTTTTTTTTTAAGATAGTCCTCTGTTTCTTCATTTTACTTGACTCTCTGTGTTTGTTTCTATGTATTATATAAAATAGCCACCTCTCCCAGTCTTGAAGAAGTTGCCTTGTATGGGAGATGAACTGTTAACTCTGCCCTACCTCTTGGTTGTCTCTTAAACCTTTGTGATTATCTAAGCAACTATTTTATTTTTAGTGGCTCCCAGTAGTTGAGGACGTGCCAATACCTGTTAGTGTCCAAAGTGGAGGATCTTAGCAGCTAGGTTTGGACTGATTGGAAGGCAGACCCTCAGGCAGCAACCTTTACAGTGTGGGAATATGTACAGCCCCATGGGACCGCAGGCAGAAGTCCACTGGCTGCCAGAGCCAGGCAGTCTAGAGGTGTCCTCTTGGCAGCAGTCACAAAAATCAGAGTGCCAGGTGCATGTACAAGCTCCCTTCCAGGACTTACCGGTGGCCTGGAATGAGGCAGAGGGAGAGTACAAAGATGGCATCCACTGGCCTCCATCCCCAGATTGCACCTCAGTGCACCCCTAGATGTGTGAGAACCTGAAGCCTGCCCCTCAGACTGGAGCTCCAGAGCTAGTCTTTCTCTTTCTCAGAAAGAGAAAGGGGTATGTTTCAGTCTGCTGTCTGTGCTGGGTGGTAGCTGGCTAAGAACTTTGTCTCCATTTGTTACAGTCCCGTGGGACACAGGGATGCAAGCCCTGCCTGCCACCAGAGCCAGGTGATGAAGGGGCATCCCTGGGCATCAGGCACAAAAACTGGGACACCAGATACATGTACAAGCTCATTTTTAAGGGATGCTGACGAGCTGAAGCAAGGCAGAGGGAGAGTGCTAAGATGATGTTCACTGGCCTCGGTCTCCTGAGAGATGTGGGCCACGCCAGAGGCCTGCCCTTCGGGCTTAGGCTCCAGGACAAGCACATAGGCCTCTTTCACAGAAAGACTGGAGTTGTTTCAGTCTGCTGTCTGCACAGTGCCCTGGGGCCGGTAGCCTGCCAAGAACTGTCTCTGATTGTTACAGTCCCAAGGGACCCAGGAACACAAGAGCCCCTGGCTACCTGAGCCAGGTAATCAAGGGGTATCCCCTGGGCAGCAGCTGCAAAAACCAGTGCGCCAGACATGTGTAAAAGCTCCCCTCTGGGATATACTAGCATTCTGCAGTGCAGCAGAGGGAGAGCACACAAAGAAGATACAATCTCTCTGACATCTCTGGACAGGACTACATTAAGCCCTAGATATGTTTAATTAGCAGCCTGCCCCTGAGGCTGCAGCTATGATGAGAAGAGAATATGCCTCTTTCACAGAAAGTCTCCTCTGACTTTTATCTGTTGCTATGCTTTAGGGATAGTAGCCTTTTAAGAACTCTTTCTTCAGTGGTTCTAGTCCTGGGGGACCCTTGAGCACAAGCCCCACTGGCCACCGGAGCCAGGTGACCTCTAAATTTTGCAGCAGCCATAAAAATTGGGGTGCCAGAGGAGGGTACAAGCTCCTTTCTTTGAGATGCCAGTTAGTGGAGGAGGGAGATGGAGAGCACTGTTTTTGTTGTTAAGCATCTCAAACAATTCAAGCTTGAATGCCTGGTTTTCAGTACACTTGGGTCATTTGGTTTCACAGGTATTCATTCACTTTTGGACTATGGAGTGACTTTCATTTTCAGAAAATAAATTTCCATGTCATGGGAGATGTTTATATGAATCATTTGTGATTTCTTTGAGCTGTAGTTGTGTCATGAATAATCAATACATATTTTAAAAAGAAAGACCCTGAGGAATAAAATATAAAATTGCATCCATATGTAGAGTTAACTCTAAAATGAATATATGTAAAAGGGGTCGTGGTGTTGCAGGAAAACTGGTAAATTATTTGTGGTTCAGATGACATCCAAAGTGATCTACAGAGTCAGTAAAATTGTTACTAAAGTCCCAATGGCCTTTTTATAGAAATGGAAAATCCAATTCTACAATTCATAAGGAATTGCAAGGGGACCCAAGTAGCCAAATGGTTTTGAAATGGGAGAGGAAAGATGCCAAGAACAGAAAACAGGTGTTCAAACAAAAATTGTATAGGAATGTTCAAAGCAGCCCTATTCACAATAGCCAAAAAGTGCAAACAGTTCAAATGTCCATCAACTGATTAATGGATAAACAAAGTGGTATAGCCATACAATGGAATATTATTCAGCCATGAGAAATTGAAGTAATGATACATGTTATCTCATGGATGAACCTTGAAAACTGTTATGTTAAGTGAAAGAAGTTGGACAAAAAAGGCCACGTTTTATATGATTCCATTTCCATGAAATATTCAGAACAGGCAAATCCATTGAGACCAGAAGCAGATAAGTGGTGGCCAGTGGCTGGGGGCTATGGGGGGAGGAGAAATGGGTGAGGGGAGTGACTGCTTAATGTCCATGGGTTTCTGTTTGGGATGATGAAAATATTCTGGAATTAGCTAGTGGTGATTATTGTACATGTACATAGTACTCCTGAACTGTATGCTTTAAAATGGTTAAAATGATAAATTATATGTAATATGTATGGTACCACAATGAAAAAGTCTGGCAAGTCTTCCTCTCAAGGATCGGCCCTTGTTTCCCTGAGCCAGAGTTAGGATCAGCTGCTCTGCACCTCTGCAGGAAAGCAGCTGGGCGTTCTCACAAGAGCAATGCAGGTAAAAGAAGTATGCAAAGTGCTTGAGAAGGAATCAGCCCCTCTCCTGACACCCATGCCTGCAAAGGGTGGGAGTGGGCAGCCTGTTAGCCTGTTTTTATGAGTAGAATGTTTCAGTGAATAACAAGGATTTTCTGTTATTCTATTAAGATTTAGACAAATACCAAGATTTTGATTGCAAGATGCCATTCCCCAAAGGACTCAGGGATGCTTCTTGGAGAAATGTCTTATTCCAGGGCTAGGGCAAGGAAAACACAAGAATAAACTGGAACATCAAATTGGGTCAGAAAATAAGAAAGGGCTTGAAAAATTATGAGACATTTCAAAAGGGCACAGAAGGCAGCTTGAAGACTGTCAGTGGTCAAATCTAGGACAGTTTGAATGTGAAAGTAAATCATGGTCAGAATCTGTAGTCCGTATACAATAATATAAAGTTTTAGTAAGAATAAACAAATTTTAAAACAAACTACCAACACATAACTGAAGGATCAGGGAAAACTCTTGCTTAGAGTGAACGCCAACCAAAAAACCCCCCACCAAGGGGCGCCTTCAAGATGGCAGAGGAGTAAGACGCGGAGATCACCTTCCTTCCCACAAATAAATCAGAAATACATCTACATGTGGAATAACTCCTACAGAACACCTACTGAATGCTGGTAGAAAACCTCAGACTTCCCAAAAGATGCCCTCAGACCACCTACACAGAGGCGGGGCCAGATCCAAAGCTGAACCCCAGGAGCTGAGAGAACAAAGAAGAGAAAGGGAAATTTCTCCCAGCAGCCTCAGGAGCAGCGGATTAAAGCTCCACAATCAACTTGATGTACCCTGCATCTGTGGAATACCTGAATAGACAAAGAATCATCCCAGAATTGAGGCGGTGGACTTTGTGAGCAACTGTAGACTTGGGGTTTGCTTTCTGCATCTAATTTGTTTCTGGTTTTATGTTTATCTTAGTTTAGTATTTAGAGCTTATTATCATTGGTAGATTTGTTTAATGATTTGGTTGCTCTCCCTTTTTAAATTTTATATATATATATATTTTTTCCTTTCTCTCTTTTTGTGAGTGTGTATGTGTATGCTTCTTTGTGTGATTTTGTCTGTATAGCTTTCCTTTTGCCATTTGTCCTAGGGTTCTGTCTGGTTTTTTTTGGTTTTTTCTTTTCATTTTTTAGTATAGTTTTTAGCGCTTGTTATCATTGGTGGATTTGTTTTTCGGTTGGGTTGCTCTCTTCTTTCTCTCCTTTTTTTAAATTTTAAATTTTTAAATTTTTAATAATTTTTTCTATTTTAATTACTTTATTTTATTATTTTTTCCTTCCTTCCTTCCTTTCTATCTTCCTTCCTTTCTTTCTTCCCTTCCTTCCTTTATTCTTTCTTCCTTACTCCCTCTCTTTCTTTCTCCCTTTCTTTCTTTCTCTTTCTTTTTTCTTTTCTTTTCTTTTCTTTTCTTTTCTTTTCTTTCTTTCTTCCTTTTCTTCTGAGCCATGTGGCTGACAGGGTCTTGTTGCTCTGGCTGGGTGTCAGGCCAGAACCTCTGACGTGGGAGAGCTGAGTACAGGACATTGGTCCACCAGAGACCTCCCGGCCCCACGTAATATCAAACAGCGAAAGCTCTCCCAGAGATCACCATCTCAATGCTAAAACCCAGCTCCACTCAACGACCAGCAAGCTACAGTGCTGGACACCCTATGCCAAAAAACTAGCAAAACAGGAACACAAACTCACCCGTTAGCAGAGAGGCTGCCTAAAATCATAACAATTTCACAGACACCCCAAAACACACCACCAGATGTGGTCCTGCACACCAGAAGGACAAGATCCAGCCTCATCCGCCAGAACACAGGCACCAGTCCTCTCCACCAGGCAGCCTACACAACCCACTGAACCATGCTTACCCACTGGGAGCAGACACCAAAAACAGTGGGAACTACGAACTTATAGCCTGTGAAATGGAGACCCCCAAACACAGTAAGTTAAGCAAAATGAGAAGACAGAGAAATACACAGCAGATGAAGGAACAAGGTAAAAACCCACAAGACCAAACAAATGAAGAGGAAACAGGCAGTCTACCTGAAAAAGAATTCAGAGTAACGATAGTAAAGTTGATCTAAAATCTTGGAAATAGAATGGAGAAAATACAAGAAACATTTAACAGAGACAGAGAAAACTAAAGAGCAAACAAACAGTGATGAACAACACAATAAATGAAATTAAAAATTCGCTGGAAGCAATTAATAGCAGAATGACTGAGGCAGAAGAACGGATAAGTGACCTGGAAGATAAAATAGTGGAAATAACTACTGCAGAGCAGAATAAAGAAAAAAGAATGAAAAGAACTGAGGACAGTCTCAGAGACCTCTGGGACAACATTAAACACACCAACATTCGAATTATAGGGGTTCCAGAAGAAGAAGAGAAAAAGAAAGGGACTGAGAAAATATTTGAAGAGATTATAGTTGAAAACTTCTGTCATATGGGAAAGGAAATAGTCAATCAAGTCCAGGAAGCACAGAGAGTCCCATACAGGATAAATCCAAGGAGAAACACGCCAAGACACATATTAATCAAACTATCAAAAATTAAATACAAAGAAAAAATATTAAAAACAGCAAGAGAGGGGCTTCCCTGGTGGCACAGTCATTGAGAGTCCGCCTGCCAATGCAGGGGACACAGGTTCGTGCCCTGGTCCGGGGAAATCCCACATGCTGCGGAGTGGCTGGGCCTATGAGCCATGGCCACTGAGCCTGCTCACCCGGAGCCTGTGCTCCGCAACGGGAGAGGCCACAACAGTGAGAGGCCCGTGTACTGCAAACAACAACAACAGAAACAAACAAACAAAACAGCAAGAGAAGAACAACAATTAACATACAAGGGAATCCCCATAAGGTTAACAGCTGATCTTTCAGCAGAAACTCTGCAAGCCAGAAGGGAGTGACAGGGCATATTTAAAGTGATGAAGGGGAAAAGCCTACAACCAAGATTACCCTATCCAGCAAGAATCTCATTCAGATTCGACGGAGACCTTAAAACATTTACAGATAAGCAAAAGCTAAGAGAATTCAGCACCACCAAACCAGCTCTACAACAAATGCTAAAGGAAGCACAAGAGAAGGAAAAGACTTACAATAACAAACCCAAAACAATTAAGAAAATGGTAATTGGAACATACATATCAGTAACTACCTTAAATGTAAATGGATTAAATGCTCCAACCAAAAGACATAGACTGGCTGAATGGATACAAAAACAAGACCATAGACTGACTGAATGGATACAAAAACAAGACCCATATATATGCTGTCTACAAGAGACCCACTTCAGACCTAGGGACACATACAGACTGAAAGTGAGAGGATTGAAAATGATATTCCACACAAATGGAAATCAAAAGAAAGCTGGGGTAGCAATTCTTATATCAGACAAAATGGACTTTAAAATAAAGACTATTACAAGAGCAGAGAAAGACACTACATAATGATCAAGGGATCAATACAAGAAGAATATATAACAATTGTAAATATTTGTGCACCCAGCATAAGAGCACCTCAATACAAAAGGCAAATGCCAACAGCCATAAAAGGAGAAATCGACAGTAACACAATTATAGTAGGGTACTTTAACACCCCACTTTCACCAATGGACAGATCATTCAAAACGAAAATAAATAAGGAAACACAAGCTTTAAATGATACATTAAACATGATGGACTTCATTGATAATTATAGGACATTCCATCCAAAAACAGCAGATTAGGCTTTCTTCTCTAGTGCTGATGGAACATTCTCCAGGATAGATCATATCTTGGGTCACAAATCAAGCCTTGGTAAGTTTAAGAAAATTGAAATCGTATCAAGTGTCTTTTCCAACCACAACGCTGTGAGACTAGATATCAATTACAGGAAAAAATCTGTAAACAATACAAACACATGGAGGCTAAACAATATACTACTAATTAACCAAGAGATCACTGAAGAAATCAGAGGAAATAAAAAAATACCTATAAAAAATGACAATGAAAACACAATGACCCCAAACCTATGGGATGCTGCAAAAGCAGTTCTAAGAGGGAAGTTTATAGCCACACAATCCTACCTCAAGAAGCATCTCAAATAAACAACCTAACCTTACACCTAAAACAATTAGAGAAAGAAGAACAAAAAACCCCCAAAGTTAGCAGAAGGAAAGAAATCATAAAGATCAGATCAGAAGTAAATGAAAAAGAAATGAAGGAAACGATACCAAAGATAAATAAAAATAAAAGCTTGTTATTTGAGAAGAGAAACAAAATTGATAAACCATTAGCCAGACTCATCAAGAAGAAAGGGAGAAGACTCAAATCAATAGAATCAGAAATGAAAAAGGAGAAGCAACAACTGACACTGCAGAAATACAAAGGATCATGAGCGATTACTGCAAGCAACTCTATGCCAGTAAAATGGACAACCTGGAAGAAATGGACAAATTCTTAGAAAAGCACAACCTTCCGAGACTGAACCAGGAAGAAATAGAAAATATGAACAGACCAATCACAAGCACTGAAATCAAAACTGTGATTAAAAATCTTCCAACAAACAAAAGCCCAGGCCCAGATGGCTTCACAGGCAAATTCTATCAAACATTTAGAGAAGAGCTAACACCTATCCTTCTCAAACTCTTCCAAAATATAGCAGAGGGAGGAACACTCCCAAACACATTCTACAAGGCCACCATCACCCTGATATCAAAACCAGACAAAGATGTCACAAAAAAAAAACTACAGGCCAACATCACTGATGAACATAGATGCAAGAATTCTCAACAAAACACAGCAAACAGAATCCCACAGCACATTAAAAGAATCATACTCCACGATCAAGTGGGGTTTACCCAGGAATGCAAGGATTCTTCAATATACATAAATCAATCAATGTGATACACCATATTAACAAACTGAAGGAGAAAAACCATATGATCTTCTCAATAGATGCAGAAAAAGCTTTCAACAAAATTCAACACCCATTTATGATAAACACTCTCCAGACAGTAAGCATAGAGGGAACTTACCTCAACATAATAAAGGCCATATATGACAAACCCACAGCCAACATCATTCTCAGTGGTGAAAAACTGAAACCATTTCCACTAAGATCAGGAACAAGACAGCTTGCCCAGTCTCACCACTATTTTTCAACATAGTTTTGGAAGTTTTACCCACAGCAATCAGAGAAGAAAAAGAAATAAAAGGAATCCAGATCAGAAAAGAAAATGTAAAACTCACTGTTTGCAGATGACAGGATACTATACATAGAGAATCCTAAAGATGCTACCAGAAAACTGCTAGAGCTAATCAATGAATTTGGTAGAGTAGCTGGTTACAATATTAATGCACAGAAATCTCTTGCATTCCTATGCACTAATGATGAAAAATCTGAAAGAGTAATTAAGGAAATACTCTCATTTAGCATTGCAACAAAAAGAATAAAATACTTAGGAATAAACCTAGCTAAGGAGACAAAAGACCTACATGCAGAAAACTATAAGACACTGATGAAGAAATTAAAGATGATACAAACAGATGGAGAGATATACCATGTTCTTGGATTGGAAGAATCAACATTGTGAAAATGACTATACTACCCAAAGCAATCTACAGATTCAGTGCAATCCCTATTAAACTACCACTGGCATTTTTCAGAACTAGAACAAAAAGTTTTACAATTTGTATGGAAACACAAAAGACCCCAAAGAGCCAAAGCAATCTTGAGAAAGAAAATTGGAGCTGGAGGAATCAGGCTCCCTGACTTCAGATTATACTACAAAGCTACAGTAATCAAGACAGTATAGTACTGGCCCCAAAACAGAAATATAGATCAATGGAACAGGATAGAAAGCCCAGAGATAAACCCACACACATACGGTCACCTTATCTTTGATAAAGGAGGCAAGAATATACAGTGTAGAAAAGACAATATCTTTCCATTTTTGATGTCTGTTAACACTAGACATCAAAAATGAAAAGATAACATGACAAAATCTCTATAGGTATCGCTATTCGTGCATTGATAATGCAGAAGCAGCAGTATGATTGCTTTATGGTCGCCTAGTGTAATTGATATGATTGCTTCACAGTGGCATAGCATATACACTAATCATTATAAAATTTTTATGGCACGCAGTATTGCAGTCATATTCATAATACAGCATTGGAAACATTGTTACATTTTTTTTTAAAAAAAAATCACTGACCTGAGATGATAGGCTGATATGTTGTTTCTTTGATTATGGGAGAGGCATCCTGAATGATAGTGTGATTCTTTGAAAGCAAAATTATAAAACAGTAAGAAAAATAAAATGCTATTAATTTTACATTAAATATCACCTTATGCCTATGAAAGGATAGACTAGTATCTATGTATATTTTACTGCATCCTTTTTTTTATTATTAACAATCTATCTAAATGCCATTTTGCTTTCTTATCATTCGTGTGTTCGCTGGAGTAACATTTTTAATTTCCTTAAAGACCTTTTCCTTTGCATTCACAAGTTGACTGTTTGGTGCAGAGGCCTAGCTTTTGGCCTGTCTTCGCTTTTGACATGCTTCCTCACTAAGCTTAATCATTTCTAGCTTTTGATTTAAAGTGAGAGACATGTGACTCTTCCTTTCACTTGAACACGTAGGGTTATTAAGTGGCCTAATCTCAATATTGTTGTGTCTCAGGGAATAAGGAGGCCTCAGGAGATGGAGAGAAATGGGAACTGCTGGTCGGTGGAGCAGTCAGAACACACACAACATTTATCAATTAAGTTTGCCCTCTATATGGTAGTGGTGCATGGCATCCCAAAACAATGACAATAGCAACCACAAAGACCACTAATCACAGATCACCTTGACAAATATAATAATAATGAAGTCTGAAATACAGGGAGAATTGCCAAAATGTGATGCAGAGACATTGAGAGCAAACGCTGTTGGGGAAATGGCACCATTGACTTGCTTGACCCAAGGTTGCCACAAACCTTTAATCTGTAAAATTCAGCGTCTGAGAAATGCAATAAAATGAGATATTCATGTGTACAAACCAAACCCAAACACCTTTTCCTGTTATGTTCCTTCTCTTTACTCTGCCTATTACCTCCCTCAAGGTTATCTTGCAATAACATCTACCTACAGATGTTAGGTTCATAATGCGCTTATCTTTTATCATCTTGTCATTAAACATGGGGCTTGGGTTGGTCTTTCAATTTAGCCTGTTTGGTGCCTTGGTGATAACCATAACACTGGTTAATTTTCCTCCGAGTTCATGCACGCCATGTTATGCTTATATGTTTTAAACCACATAAGAATCATATAATTACATCTCACTGATGTCAGTACAAACTGACCAGCCTGTTTTCCACTATCTGTGTATTTTTTCCCCCTCTAGCAGAGGCCTGCTTATCTTTACTTCTGTTTACATGTTTCTAGAGTACTGTGATGCCAGTGTTATATCTTAATTTATTTTTGAAAAGGGATGGAGATTAAAATTTCTCTCCTTTAGTTTTACAATATTAAATAAATATTGAGCAAACACTTCCTGGGAGATTTAATCATGAACAACTTTATTTTTGGCTCCCACTGCCCCTTGTTTCTCTCCTGCCCAGGATTAAATGTAAGTCATGTTCACTGGGTTGTCTGGTTTCTCCCAGCATATGTAAATGGCTTCACTCCAGGGACTTACGTGTCCAGTCCCCCATGATATTCATGACTGTGCCCATCATCTAAAGGTGCATCTCCTCCCTCCCCCAGCCTGGACCTACCATACCTGTAAGGGCTCGGGCTGGGTTAGGGGACCTGATCTACTTCTTGTGTCTTTGCCCACTTCTGTTCCTACTACACCAGGTTGCATGCAAGGAGAGAGTTAAGGAAAGGTGGTCAAGAAGGTTCTCATCTGATGGCTGTTCCATGACCTGGCATCAGCATTTACACACTTGGCAGATGTTTAAAGCTGAGTCAGCCAGCCCTTTTGGACAAGACTGAACATTGGGTCTCCCATGAGTGCCTCACATCTGATCCACCCCAAACACTCACACATTCTTTGCTCTGAAAAACTCATTGCATGCAAGGTGTCCAAGATCCAGTAATTTTCCTTGACTCTGCCATCAAAGCTTATTTCTTACACCTTAGGTCCCCTGGGCAGGGAAAAGATACTGGTTAACCATGTCCTCTAACTTAGGGGCCACAGAATGCCCCTTTTACTTGACTTGAAGAGGAAATACATCCGTTGCCTTCATTCTTGCAGGAAAAGAGCTCTCTTCAAATATTCCCCGCTCCCCCCGCAATGAATCCTTCCTCAATATCAAATGTAATTTTTTCTTACATTTCATGTGAGTGGGGCGTGAGGCTTATGAACTGTTTCCAGACGTTTCCTTTATGAATTCTGCATGGGGTCTCGCACTTCCTTTGGAAGGCACTATGTACTGTCCTTAGGTCTTCGGGTGGAACTTGGACTTAACATCCTGTGACATGAAGGGGATAACAGATGTTATTATGTTCATTTTGCATAACATGAATAATTTTAATTTGCATGTTTCAGGCTACACAAAAAATTGGCATGATCTGAGAAGCAGTGAATATTAGAACTGTGCCAACTGTTCATTATTAATCAATTTTATATGTGAGTTCAACCTGAAATGGTTAGTCAATTTTATTCTAGGCATCTTGATGGTATTGACCAAATCTGTGTGTCCCAAATTTATTATACCTACCCATTTTAGAATTTGAGTGCGTTTTTGTGTAATTTAAAGGCATCTCTTTAATATTCAAAATTCAATTCAGTTCATCTACCTCAAAATCTAGTTTTGGGAGTCTGTGCGTAGAGGTAACATTTTGTACAGATTATAACAGTTGTGTCATGCTGTCTTGGAGGGGATATTAGTTGTTTCTACAGTTAAATGCCACTTGGAACTAAGAATATAGACTTGAGAAGCATGCTAGCTCATACTTTAAAAATTTAAATTAAATGACCAAAAACCAGTGGACATTGTAGAAAGAATGAGATTTTTCAGGACGGAAGATGAAATGAGAGAAGGAGGAAGAGTGTAAATATAAATTAAAAAGGTACAAGCAGAATAAGGGTTAGTTTGAAGTTCTTACCCTGGACTCCATGCAACGCATGAGGGTCAATTCTAGGATTTAGGGAGTCTGTAAACCTCCTGAAATTGTTGCAGATGTTATTGTGATAATGTGCCCTTTTTAGAAGAGAGGGTTCTAAGCTTTCACCAGATTTTCGAAGGGACCCCAATGACTCCCACATAGAAAGAATCATGGTTTATTACCAGTAACATTACATTTGGACTTCCGAAATCTGGACTGCCTAAATCCTTCTTTCACTGGCTAGGCACACGGTTGGGCTAGTCGCTTTAACCTCTTTGGGCAGCAGTGTTTTTACCTGTGCCCTGGTGTGAGCTGTAGTTCCGTGCCAAGCATGGGGGTGGGGCTTAGGGAGAGAGCTAAGTAGCATTATTCTTCCTCTCCAGAATTTGGAATCACATGAAAGTAAAATATGTTCCTAAAACAGATGGATACCACATTTCCATCTTATAAATTTTAATTTTATAAAAGCTGGATTGGAGAATATAGTTTAGATCTGCAGCCAGTGCACCTCTTACGTTTCACTACACTGCTCTGCTTGGTACGTTGATTTACCGGAACAGCAAATAGATGCCTCTGTAAGGTTACTGCCCGGAGAAGCAGAGAATATAGGCAACCTGAGGGCACACTTTTCCAAAAGGAGTGTCCAGAAGGTACTGAATCAAGTGTTTTCAGTTCCTTTTCTCAATTGTACCAAAAAGATTAGAGAGAGAGCACCTAGAGACCATTTTCTTCTGGGGGAGTAAACCATCAGTTTCCTGCTTTATGAGACAATGTAGAAATGCTGGAAGGCCTGGAAAAGCACTGCCCATAGCAAGATGCAAAGCAAAAAGGCTGCTTAGTAAGATGGCTCGGAAAAGTCATTTGAGGTCCATGGATGTAGCACATTTTATGTAACTTTAAGAAAGCTTAATTTGATCAAACAAAGCATGGTTATTTACTTTTTGAAACAAATGTGATATAACCGAAGTGTTTACGGAGGTTAAAGTCTGACGATTATTATAGAATACGTTAAAGTAGTAAAAAACGGAAGATAAAAACATAAGCCAGAAAGCTGTTGTAAAAGTCATGGTGTTAGGAGCTAATTTCCTGAACTGGTAGTAGTAGAAATAAAGATAAACAACCATGACGGTGATTCATTAAATGCTGGGGGCAGAAGGGCTACGGAATCAGAAGAATCATGTGCAACTCTAAAGCTTAGGTCTTTGCAGGATGAGGATTGAGTAAATGAGGAAGGAAGTTTTTGGGGTTGTGGCCAATGATGAGTTTTAACTGTGCCATTTTCATCTGCTAGATTCTATTGGTGAATTGGGGTAAGCAATGTATGGCTTGCAATTAAGAAAGCTGAAGCTAGTGACAAAGGAGCCAAGAATATACAAAGGGCCAATCTCTTCAATAAATGGTGTCAGAAAAGCTGGACAGCCACCTACAAAATAATAAAATTGGACAACTATCTCAAACCACACACAAATTAACTCAAAATAGATTAAAGACTTGACTGTAAGACCTGAAACCATAAAACTGTTAGAAGAAAACACAGGCAGTAATCTCCTTGCTCCTAAAATATCCATTATTCCACGTGCTCTGGTGTCTCTCACACAGCTGCCCCTTACTATCCCTGAAGTCTGAGCAGGTTTGTGTGTTTATTTCTCTCCCACTTTTCTCTAACTCTATTATTCCCTACCCCTTGCTCTCGAATCTTTATCTTATCTTATCTTACTTTCGAGAGTAAGCAAGAGAAGAAAAGGAAGAGAAAGCAAAGAAGAGAGAAAGCAAAACCTTTTCTTTTAAAGGATTTGGTGGAAGAAAACATGGAAGAACTCAGGGAGGAACACATTTGTCCTTGTCACTTAAGTGGCTATATATGCATTAGCTCATTCAGTCCTCACAGTAAGTGTATGAAGTAACTCATGTTATTACAATTTCTATTTTGTTGGCGGGGTAACTAGGACTTCGGGAGATGAAGCAATGTCCTCAGGTCACCTAGCTAGTGAGTGAACAAGGCCCTCACTTTTAAGTAATTTGCTGTAATATTGTGTGAAGTTTCCAGAGTTTCATAAAGCTCAATAATGGTGATTTTCCAATTAGAATATATTTTTCCCCCTATGGCCGAGTTTTCTTCTCCAAATCTAAGCCGTGTAAAGTGCATCTTTGCTTAAAATGAATCTTTATCAGATGATTTATGCATTACCAATTGGCTGACTTCTTAGTTTTAGAACCTGAACTCTATCAAAAAATTTGGTTTAGTTCTTCTGAAAATTTAAAACACATTTTTACAGAATGGTAGAAGTCATTCTTCCTGCAACTATTAGGATATTTTTTGTTGATACAGGCAAATTAGATAGAGTGGGTTTCTTTTAGCAGGTAAGATTAGTATGGAGATGCCCTGGAAGGTGTTTCCACCAACATGAGGGCACGCACAGAGGCCTGTGTAATACTTGTATTGGTATTGGAGTCTCGAGAATAAAGGCAAGGCTTGGAAGGAAGCAACAAAGTTGCCATGTTGCCATGGTAGGAGATAAGAAAAATTATATTTTTCTAAAGGTAGGAGGTTACAACTATAATCTCTGGTGTGAAGGAGGAAGAAACATAACTTGTGGACGTTTGAACAATATCAAAGGGTTCTTTGTGGTAAACACTACTATATCAATTGTGTAATAGGCATTATATCTTGTCATAATTCAGCATATGGTCTTTCCCTTGGTTTGTGAGTTAGGGAAGTCCTGTGAGGAAGTGCATGAGAGTTCAGAGGGCAGGAAAATAAATAGGCACTTGCTTCAATGTGACTCTCCCAGGACCCAGATATTCATGATGAAATTGGCCTTGGAGAATGCAGACAATTGCAAACACTCACTATCCCAACCCATTATTTATACAACAAAAATGAAACGAAATACTCCTTGAATGTGGGCAGGCATGTTGGAAAATAATTTTTGAAAAGGTAAGTTCTAGGATATCTTTACATCCAGGAAGGCAGAGAGCTTTTGGAGCTGATGCTTCTACAAGTCAGAGCTTCTCTGTTCTGAGTATAATGAGGATGCTCTGTGCTCTGTACGTGGTCATTCCTGATCAATCAGTACCTTTCTCCTTTTATAGTCCCAAAGTATAAAGGGCATATGTACTTTGGTTTTAGTACGTGTCTGAACTTGGGTGCATGGTGTTCTTGGTCATCTTTTCTTTACAGCTGACCTTTTAAGCTGAGAAGGAAATGGGAAAGGGAACTAATATCCAGGTGGCTTCTGTGTTCAGGTGCCCTGTGGGTGTTTTATGTACTATCTCATTTACCTGCAGGGAGAAACAGCAAATAGGTAATACCGTCTCCATTTCTCTGATGAAGAAACTAGAGAGTTGAGGTACCTCATCCAAGCTCACACAGATGGTAGACAGGCAGAGTGGGGATTTGAATTCAGATTTGCCTGATTCCTCACCCTGTGGTGCTGCCCTAAACTGTGATATTCCAAAGGACAGAGTCGACGCATACAGCTTAGGATCCATTCATATATGAGGTGTTAAATACATATCAAATATTTGTAGCATATCGCTAAGGGAAATGATTGAATCCAGTCAAATATTAAAATTTGTTTACATAAATCAACTTTGTTTCTGTTTACATGTTTTAATTTGACCTGTTGTTTTGGTTGTTGTTGATTCAGCATTTATTTTTTATTGCGGTATAACTGACATACAACACTATATTAGTTTCAGGTATACAACATAATTATTTGATATTAGCCAAAAATGATCACCACAGTAAGTCTAGTTAATATCCATCATCACAAATAGCTACAAATTTTTTTTTCTTGAGATCAGAACTTTTAAGATCTATTAGCAACTTTTGAATATGCAGTACAGTATTATTAATTATAGTCCCCATGCTATACATGACATACCCACGACTTATATAATTTATAACTGGAAATTTGTACCTTTTGACCCCCTTTGCCCATTTTGGCCCCCACCTCCACCCCATGCCTCTGGCAACCACCAGTCTGTTCTCTGTATCCCTGAGCTTGTTTTTTGTTTTTATTGGAATCCACGTATATGTGAAATCATACAGTATTTGTCTTTCTGTCTGGCTTATTTCAATTAGCATAATGCCTTTGCGGTTCATCCATGTTGCTGCAAATGGTAAGATTTCATTCTTTTTATGGCTGAATAATATTTCATTGTATATATAAACTTCATTTTAATTTTTAACTTTTTAAAATTTTATTTTAGAGTATGTTTTAAAAATTTATAAATCTCATTTTTATTTTTATTTTATTTTTTATCCTGAAGGTAGTTTTATTTTTATTAGTATTGTTGATATAATTTTCTAGGTCAAAAGTGAAGCCTGTCCTTCCTAGAGTGCCACCTTGGCAAACCGAAATTTAGGTAACTTTCATGTCCCTATAAATGCTCCAGCTGACTAGAAATGCAGTGTATCAGCCAGCCAATTCCCAAATGCCAGGCTGGCTCTGTACACTAATTTCCTTGTTTCTTCTCACCCCAAACAGGCTTGACTACGTGGGCCCAGCCAGTCAGATATTTTCTTTTTTTTTTCCCTCCAAATCTGGAACTATTATTTTTTATTTATGTATTTTTAACATCTTTATTGGAGTATAATTGCTTTACCATGTTGTGTTAGTTTCTGCTGTATAACAAAGTGAATCAGCTATATGTGTACATATATCTCCATATCCCCTCCCTCTTGTGTCTCCCTCCCACCCTCGCTATCACACCCCTCTAGGTGGTCACAAAGCACCGAGCTGATCTCCCCGTGCTATGCAGCTGCTTCCCATTAGCTAGCTCTTTTACATTTGGTAGAGTGTATATGTCGATGCTGCTCTCTCACTTCATCCCAGCTTACCCTTCCCCGTCCCCGTGTCCTCAAGTCCACTCTCTCTGTCTGTGTCTTTATTCTTGTCCTGCCCCTAGGTTCATCAGAGCCCTTTTGTTTGTTTGTTTTTAGTTTCCATATATATGTATTAGCATATGGTATTTGTTTTTCTCTTTCTGACTTACTTCACTCTGTATGACAGATTCTAGGTCCATCTACCTCACTACAAATAACTCAATTTCACTTCTTTTTATGGCTGAGTAATATTAAACTGTATATATGTGCCACATCTTCTTTTATTTTTTTTGTGATTGACATAAATTTGTTTTTAATGAACACTTTTATCTTTTGTTTCTAAGTTGACATCTTTTTTTTTTTTAACATCTTTACTGGAGTATAATTGCTTTACAATGGTGTGTTAGTGTCTGCTTTATAACAAAGTGAATCAGCTATACATAAACATATATCCCCATATCTCTTCACTCTTGCATCTCCCTCCATCCCACCCTCCCTATCCCACCCCTCTAGGTGGTCACAAAGCACCAAGCTGATATCCCTGTGCTATGCAGCTGCTTCCCACTAGTTATCGGTTTTACATTTAGTAGTGTATATATGTCCATGCCACTCTCTCACTTTGTCCCAGCTTACACTTTCCCCTCCCAATGTCCTCAAGTCCATTCTCTAGTAGGTCTGCATCTTTATTTCCATCCTGCCCCTAGGTTCTTCACGACCATTTTTTTTTTTTTTAAGATTCCATATATATGTGTTAGCATACGGTATTTGTTTTTCTTTCTGACTTACTTCACTCTGTGTGACAGACTCTAGGTCCATTCACCTCACTACAAATACTCAATTCTGTTTCATTTTATGGCTGAGTAATATTCCATTGTATATATATGCCAAATCTTCTTTATCCATTCATCTGTGGATGGACACTTAGGTTGCTTCCATGTCCTGGCTATTGTAAATAGAACTGCAATGAATGTTGTGGTACATGACTCTTTTTGAATTATGGTTTTCTCGGGGTATATGCCCAGTAGTGGGATTGCTGGGTCGTATGGTAGTTCTATTTGTAGTTTTTTAAGGAACCTCCATACTGTTCTCCATAGTGGCTGTATCAATTTACATTCCCACCAACAGTGCAAAAGGGTTCCCTTCTCTCCACACCCTTTCCAGCATTTATTGTTTGTAGATTTTTTGATGATGACCATTCTGACTGTTGTGAGATGACATCTCATTGTAGTTTTGATTTGCATTTCTCTAATGATTAATGATGTTGAGCATTCTTTCATGTGTTTGTTGGCAATCTGTATATCTTCTTTGGGGAAATGTCTATGTAGGTCTTCTGCCCATTTTTGGACTGAGTTGTTTGTTTTTTTGATATTGAGCTGCATGAGCTGCTTGAAAATTTTGGAGATTAATCCTTTGTCAGTTGCTTCTTTTGCAAGTATTTTCTCCCATTCTGAGGGTTGTCTTTTCATCTTGTTTATGGTTTCCTTTGCTGTGCAAAAGGTTTTAAGTTTCATTAGGTCCCATTTGTTTATTTTTGTGTTTATTTCCATTTCTCTCGGAGGTGGGTCAAAAAGGATTTTGCTGTGATTTATGTCAAAACGTGTTCTTCCTATGTTTTTTTCTAAGAGTTTTATAGTGTCTGGCCTTACATATAGTACTTTAATCCATTTTGAGTTTATTTTTGTGTATGGTGTTAGGGAGTGTTCTAATTTCATTCTTTTACATGTAGCTGTCCAGTTTTCCCAGCACCACTTATTGAAGAGGCTGTCTTTTCCCCATTGTATATTCTTGCCTCCTTTATCAAAGATAAGGTGACCATAGGTGCGTGGGTTTATCTCTGGGCTTTCTATCCTGTTGCATTGATCTATATTTCTGTTTTTGTGCCAGTATCATACTGTCTTGATTACTGTAGCTTTGTAGTATAGTCTGAAGTCAGGGAGCATGATTTCTCCCACTCTGTTATTCTTTGTTAAGATTGCTTTTGCTCTTCGGATCTTTTGGGTTTCCATACAAATTGTGAAATTTTTTGTTCTAGTTCTGTGAAAAATGCCAGTGGTAGTTTGATAGGGATTGAATTGAATCTGTAGATTGCTTTGGATAGTATAGACATTTTCACAATGTTGATTCTTCCAATCCAAGAACATGGTATATCTCTCCATCTATTGGTATCATCTTTAATTTCTTTCATCAGTGTCTTATAGTTTTCTGCATGTAGGTCTTTTGTCTCCTTAGGTAGGTTTATTCTTAGGTATTTTATTCTTTTTGTTGCAGTGGTAAATGAGAGTGTTTCCTTAATTACTCTTTCAGATTTATCATCATTAGTGTATAGGAATGCAAGAGATTTCTGTGCATTAATTTTGGATCCTGCTACTCTACCAAATTCGTTGTTTAGCTCTAGTAGTTTTCTGGTAGCATCTTTAGGATGCTCTATGTATACTATCATGTCATCTGCCAGCAGTAACAGTTTTACTTCTTCTTTTCCAATTTGGATTCCTTATATTTCTTCTCTGATTGCTGTGGCTAAAACTGTGTTGAATAATAGTGGTGAGAATGAGCAACTTTGTCTTTTTCCTGATCTTAGAGGAAATGGTCCCATTTTTTCACCATTGAGAACAATGTTGGCTGTGGGTTTGTCATATATGGCTTTTATTATATAAAGGTAAGTTCCATCTATGCCTACTTTCTGGAGAGTTTTTACCATAAATGTGTGTTGAATTTTGTCGAAAGCTTTTTCTGCATCTATTGAGATGATCACATGCTTTTTCTCCTTCAGTTTGTTAATATGGTGTATCACATTGATTGATTTGTGTTTATTGAACAATCCTTGCATTCGTGGGATAAACCCCACTTGATCATGGTGTATAATCCTTTTAATGTGCTGTTGGATTCTGTTCGCTAGTATTTTCTTGAGGATTTTTGCGTCTGTGTTCATCAGTGATGTTGGCTTGTAGTTTTCTTTGTTTGTGACATCTTAGTCTGGTTTTGGTATCAGGGTGATGGTGGCCTCGTAGAATGTGTTTGGGAATTTTCCTCCCTCTGCTATATTTTGGAAGGGTTTGAGAAGGATAGGTGTTGGCTCTTCTCTAAATGTTTGATAGAATTTGCCTGTGAAGCTATCTGGTCCTAGGCTTTTGTTTGTTGGAAGATTTTTTTTTTTTTTTTTTTTTTTTGCGCGGTACGCGGGCCTCTCACTGTTGTGGCCCTTCCTGTTGTGGAGCACAGGCTCCAGATGCGCAGTCTCAGCAGCCATGGCTCACATGCCCAGCCGCTCCACGGCATGTGGGGTCTTCCCGGACTGGGGCACGAACCCGCGTCCCCTGCATCGGCAGGCCAACTCTCAACCACTGTGCCACCAGGGAAGCCCTGTTGGAAGATTTTTAATCACAGTTTCAATTTCAGTGCTTGTGATTCGTCTGTTTATATTTTCTGTTTCTTCCTGCTTCAGTCTCAGAAGGTTGTGCTTTTCTAAGAATTTGTCCATTTCTTCCAGGTTGCCCATTGTATTGGCATATAGTTGCTTGTAATAATCTCTCATGATCCTCTGCATTTCTGCAGTGTCAGTTGTTACTTCTCCTTTTTCATTTCTAATTCATTGATTTGAGTCTTCTCCCTTTTTTTCTTGATGAGTCTGGCTAGTGGTTTATCAATTTTGTTTATCATCTCATAGAACCAGCTTCTAGTTTTATTGATCTTTGCTATTGTTTCCTTCATTTCTTTTTCATTTATTTCTGCTCTGATCTTTATGATTTCTTTCCTTTGGCTAACTTTGGGGTTATTTTGTTCTTCTTTCTCTAATTGCTTTAGGTGTAAGGTTAGGTTGTTTATTTGAGATGTTTCTTGTTTCTTAAGGTAGGATTGTATGGCTATAAAGTTCCCTCTTAGAACTGCTTTTGCTGCATCCCATAGGTTTTGGGTCGTCATGTTTTCATTGTCATTTGTTTCTAGGTATTTTTTGATTTCCTCTTTGATTTCTTCAGTGATCTCTTGGTTATTGTGTATTGTTTAGCCTCCATGTATTTGTGTTTTTACAGATTTTTTCCTGTAATTGATATCTAGTCTCATAGTGTTGTGGTCGGAAAAGATACTTGATGCGATTTCAATTTTCTTAAATTTACCGAGGCTTGATTTGTGACCCAAGATATGATCTACCCTGGAGAATATTCTATGAGCACTTGAGAAGAAAGTGTATTCTGTTGTTTTTGAATGGAATATCCTGTAAATACCAATGAAGTCCATCTTGTTTAATGTATCATTTAAAGCTTCTGTTTCCTTATTTATTTTCCTTTTGGATGATCTGTCCATCGGTGAAAGTGGGATGTTAAAGTCCCCTAGTATTATTGTGTTACTGACTATTTCCCCTTTTATGGCTGTTAGCATTTGCCTTGTGTGTATTGGGTGCAGAAGTATTTACAATTGTTATATATTCTTCTTGGATTGATCCCTTGATCATTATGTAGTGTCCTTCTTTTTCTCTTGTAGTAGTCTTTATTTTAAAGTCTATTTTGTCTGATATGAGAATTTCTACCCCAGCTTTCTTTTGATTTCCATTTGCATGGAATATCTTTTTCCATCCCATCACTTTCAGTCTGTGCGTGTCCCTAGGTCTGAAGTGGGTCTCTTGTAGACAGCATATATACGGGTATTGTTTTTGTATCCATTCAGCGAGTCTATGTCTTTTGGTTGGAGCATTTAATCCATTTACACTTAAGGTAATTATTGATATGTATGTTCCTATTACCAGTTTCTTAATTGTTTTGGGTTTGTTATTGTAGGTCTTTCCTTCTCCTGTGTTTACTGCCTAGTGAAGCTCCTTTAGCATTTCCTGTAAAGCTGGTTTGGTGGTGCTGAACTCTCTCAGCTTTTGCTTGTCTGTAAAGGTTTTAATTTCTCCATCAAATCTGAATGAGATCCTTGCTGGGTAGAGTAATGTTGGTTGTAGGTTTTTCCCTTTCATCACTTTAAATATGCCCTTCCACTCCCTTCTGGCTTGCAGAATTTCTGCTGAAAGATCAGCTGTTAACTTTATGGGGGTTTCCTTGTGTGTTATTTGTTGTTTTTCTCGTGCTGCTTTTAATATTTTTTCTTTGTATTTAATTTTTAATAGTTTGTTTAATATGTGTCTTGGCATATTTCTCCTTGGATTTATGTTGTATGGGATTCTCTGTGCTTCCTGGACTTGATTAACTATTTCCTTTCCCATTTTAGCAAAGTTTTCAACTATAATCTCTTCAAATATTTTCTCAATCCGTTTCTATTTTTTTTCTTCTTCTGGTACCCGTATAATTCGAATGTTGGTGTGTTTAATGTTGTCCTAGAGGTCTCTGAGACTGTTGTCAATTCTTTTCATTCTTTTTTCTTTATTCTGCTCTGCAGTGGTTATTTCCACTATTTTATCTTCCAGGTCACTTATCCGTTCTTCTGCCTCAGTTATTCTGCTATTGGTCCCTCCTAGAGAATTTTAAATTTCACTTATTGTGGTGTTCATCGTTTGTTTGCTGTTTAGTTCTTCTAGGTCCTTCTTAAACATTTCTTGTATTTTCTCCGTTCTAGTTACAAGCTTTTGATCCTCTTAACTCTCATTACTCTGAATTCTTTTTCAGGTAGACTGCCTATTTCCTCTTCATTTGTTTGGTCTTGTGGGTTTTTACCTTGCTCCTTCATCTGCTGTGTGTTTCTCTGTCTTCTCATTTTGCTTAACTTACTGTGTTTGGTGTCTCTGTTTCGCAGGCTGCAGGTTCGTAGTTCCTGTTGTTTTTGGTGTCTGTCCCAGTGGGTACGGTTGGTTCAGTGGCTTGTGTAGGCTTCCTGGTGGAGGAGACTGGTGCCTGTGTTCTGGTGGGTGGAGCTGGATCTTTTCTTTCTGGTGGGCAGGGCCACATCTGGTGGTGTGTTTTGGGTTGTCTGTCAACTTAGTATGATTTTAGGCATGCTTTCTGCTAATGGGTGGGGTTGTGTTCCTGTCTTGCTAGTTGTTTGGCATGGGACCCTCAGTACTGGAGTTTGCTGGCCGTTGACTGGACCTGGGTCTTAAGGTTGAGACAGAGATCTCTGGGAGAGCTCTCGCCAATTGATATTATGTGGCATCGAGAGAAGTCTCTGGAGAAGTCCGGTGGTCCTACTCCTGAGCTCGGCTCTCCCACGTCAGCATCTCAGGCCTGACACCAGGCTGTTGCATCAAGATCCTGTCAGTCACATGACTCAGAAGAAGAGGGGAAAAGAAGAAAAAAATATTAATAAAGAAAAAGGAAAAATAAATTAAAAGAAGAAAAAAGTTATGAAAAAATAAAAGTAAAAAAAAAAAGGAATTGAGCAACCAAACCAATAAACACATCCACCAATGATAAGAAGTGCTAAACACTAAACTAAGATAAACATAAAAATCAGAAACAAATCAGTCACAGGTAGCAAACCCCAAGTCTACAGTTGCTCCCAAAGTCCACCACCAGAATTTTTTGACGATTCGTTGTTTATTGAGGTGTTCCACAGATGCAGGGTACATCAAGTTCATTGTGGGGATTTAATCTGCTGCTCCTGAGGCTGCTGGGAGAGATTTCCCTTTCTCTTCTTTGTTCACACAGCTCCTGGGGTTCAGCTTTGGTTTTGGCCCCGCCTCTGCATGTAGGTTGCCCTCAGGCATCTTTTCCCCACCCAGACAGGAGGCGGGGGTTAAAGCAGTGGCTGATTTAGGGGGCTCTTGCTCATTCAGGCTGGGGGGTGGGAGGGGTGCGGTAGTTATAATTGGAATGTGGGGCGAGCCTGTGGCAGCAGGGGCTGATATGATGTTGCAACAGCCTGGGGCACACTGTGTGTTCTCCCTGGGAAGTTGTTTCTGGATCATGGGACCCTGGCAGTGGTGGGCTGAACAGGATCCTGAGGGGAGTGGTGGGTGGATAGTGACCTGTGTTTTTACACAGGATTCTTGTTGGCTGCAGCAGCAGTGTTAGTGTTTCATGCCTGTCTCTGGGGTCTGAGCCAATAGCCGCGGCTCGCACCCATCTCTGAAGCTCGTTTAGGTGGTGCTCTGAATCCACTCTCCTTGAGCACCCGAAACAATGGTTTCTTGCCTCTTAGGGAGGTCCAAACATTTTTCTGGATTCACTCCCTTCTAGCTGTGGCACACTAGCCCCCTTCAGGCTGTGTTCACACAGCCAACCCTAGTCCTCTCCTTGGGATTTGATCTGTGAAGCCTGATCCTCAGCTCCCAGCCCCCACCTGCACCAGCGGGTGAGCAGACAAGCCTCTCAGGCTGGTGAGTGCTGGTCTGCACTGATCCTCTGTGTGGGAATGTCTCCACTTTGCCCTCTGCACCCCTGTTGCTGCGCTGTCCTCTGTGGCTCTGAAGCTTCTCCCCTGTCCACCCCGCCATCTCCGCCAGTGAAGGGGCTTCCTAGTGTGTGGAAACTTCCTCCTTCACAGCTCCCTCCCAGAGCTGCAGGTCCCGTCCCTATTCTTTTGTTTCTGGTTTTTTCTTTTTTTCTTTTGCCCTACCCAGGTACGTGGGGATTTTCTTGCATTTTGCAAATTCTGAGGTCTTCTGCCAGTGTTCAGTAGGTGTTCTGTAGGAGTTGTTCCACATGTAGATGTATTTTTGATGTACTTGGTGGGGAGGAAGGTGATCTCCACATCTTACTCCTCTGCTGTCTTGAAGATCCCCCCAAACCTCATTTTTAAATCCATTCATCTGTTGATGGACACTTAGATTGCTTCCATATCTTGGTCATTGTAAATAATGCTGCAGTAAACATAGGAGTGAATATATCTTTTTGTGTTAGTATTTATTTTCCCCGTTGAATAAAAACTCATAGTAGGATTGCTGGATCATATGGTAGTTCTATTTCTAATGTTTTGATAAATCCCCATAATGTTTTTCACAGTGGCTGCACCAATATACATTCTTGGCAACAGTGCACAAGTGTTCCCTTTTCTCCGCATCCTTGCCGACACTTGTTATTTCTTGTATTTTGATGGCAGCCAGTCTATCAGGTGTGAGATGATAGCTCACTGTTGTTTTGATTTGTATTTCCTTTGTGATTAGTGACATTGAGCACCTTTTCATGTACCTCTTGGCCATTTGTATGTCTTTGGAAAAATGTCTATTCAGATTCTCTGTCTGTTTTTAAATTTTTTTTTTCTATTGAGTGAGTTCTTTATATATTTTGGGTATCAACCCCTTATCAGATATATGGTTAGCAAATATTTTTTCCCATTCAGTAGGATGCCTTTTCATTTTGTTGATGGTGTCTTTTGCTGGGCAGAAGCTTTTTAGTTTGTCATTGTCCCACTTGTTTATATTTGCTTTTGTTGTCTGTGTTTTGGTGTCAAATGCAAAACTAATCACCAAGATTGATGTCAGAGAGCTTACTGCCTATGTTTTCTGCTAGGAGTTTTATGGTTTCAGGTCTTACAGTCAAGTCTTTAATCCATTTTAAAAATTATTTATTTATTTTTTGGCTGCATTGGGTCTTCGTTGCTGTGCATGGGCTTTCTCTAGTTGCAGTGAGCAGGGGCTATTCTTCATTACGGTTTGTGGGCTTCTCACTGCGGTGGCTTCTCTTGTTGCAGAGCATAGGCTCTAGGCACCTGGGCTTCAGTAGTTGTGGCTCACGGGCTTAGTGGCTGCGCTGCATGTGGGAGCTTCCCGGACCAGGGATCCAGCCTGTGTCCCCTGCATTGGCAAGCAGATTCTTAACCACTGCACCACCAGGGAAGTCCCTTTAATACATTTTGAGTTAATTTTTGTCTATGGTGTGAGATGGTGGTCCAGTTTCATTCTTTTGTATGTTCCTGTCCAGCTTTTCAACACCATTTATTGAAGAGACTGGCCCTTTCCCCATTGTATATTTTTGACTCCTTTGTCATAAATTAATTGGCCAGCAACTGAAGCAGATATAGGAGAACTCAGGCTGAAGAGATATGGGTTGAGGTCTGCTATATGTATATTTAAATTCCTTAAAAATAAGGAATTTTTGATAATAATACTTTGATAATAATACAGACTTAGTTACCCTCTAATGCAAAGGACAGTTTTTAATGCAAAGGCATAATAACTGATTTAGAATTCAAGAATATGTAGGGCAGGTGTTGGCTAACTATGGACGATGGGCCAGATGACACCCCCTGATGGTTTTTGTAAATAAAAGTTTTATTGTAACACAACCCATTTGTTTCCATATTGTCTGACTGCTTTTGCACTACAGTGGCAAAGTTGAGTACTTGTGACAGAGTCTAGATGCCCACAAAGTCTAAAATATTTACTCTCTGGCCCTTAACAGAACAAGTTTGCCTACTCCTGACATAGAGCGTAAATGGGAAGATTTTGAGCTAGGGAAGCCTCCCTCTGTTGCCTTCCGTAGGTGAGGATGACTTGTCCTTTTGTCAAGATGCTCACTGGTCTGTTGGTTCATTTGAGTGCTTTGTGAATTGGTGCTATTATACAGTTGGCAGGCAGTTTCTGACTGCCAATTTGGACACTTTCCCCTGAAACGATGACAGATGAAAGGTTTCTTGAGGTCCTTTCCAGGTTAAGCTCTGGTGTTGGGAAAATGTACAGTGCTGGCAATGTGAAATGACAGCAATTTGGGGAAGATTCGCTACTAATACATACATACATACATACATATATATATATATATATATATATACACTTCATATTAGGCAGGTTCTTCATTCTGTTGGGAGGAAAAAGCACTCTTTATCCAGGTTGGATGTCATTTGAGAGATGAAGGATCTGTTTTGCTCATAAGGAGGTTTCAGAAGAACTTGTTATAGATAGTAGATCACAATTTATAGGCAATTTCTTCATGTATCACCAAAAGAGACAATTTCTAACACTTTACCAACAGTTTTCATTATGTTCAATTTTCTGGAAAGGCCAAAAGTGCTGTGCAAATATGTAAGAACATCCTTTTGCAGGATCATACATTTATAGAAATGCTGAGTTACTGGGGGAACTCCCACGATAGCAGCTAAATTTAATAGATTCTACAGTGCATCAGTTGGACTGATGCACTGTAGGATCTATTAAACCCACATTTCCCACGTTGGGAAATATTCTGCTTCCTAAACTGTCAAAGCCACAACAACAAGTTCAAACATCAGCCACATTATGGCAAGCAGAACTCATGGAGACTCTTCTGTGAAAAAATTCTGACTCTTTAGAAGGACAGTACAAAAATACAGTCAGAGGTGCAGGAAGATGAAAGGGGAAAAAAGTAATTCACTAAGGTTTCATGCTCATGTAATAGAATTTTAATGGAGAATTTCTTTTTAATAGATTTTTATTAGAGTATAATTGCTTCACAGTACTGTGTTAGTTTCTGTTGTACACCAAAGTGAATCAACCATATGCATACGTATGTTCCCATATCCCCTCCCTCTTGTGCCTCCCTCCCATCCTCCCTCTCCCACTCCTCTAGGTGGTCACAAAGCACCGAGCTGATCTCCCTGTGCTATGCGGCTGCTTCCTACTAGCTATCTATTTTACATTTGGTAGTGTATATATGTCGATGCTACTATCACTTCACCCCAGCTTCCCCCTCCCACCCCGTGTCCTCAAGTCCATTCTCTGTGTCTACCTCTTTATTCCTGCCCTGCCACTAGGTTCATCAGTACCATTTTTTTTTTTTTTTAGATTCCATATATATGCGTTAGCATACGGTATTTGTTTTTCTCTTTCTGACTGACTTCACTCGGTGTGACAGACTCTAGGTCCATTTTAATGGATAAATTTTGACTGAGCCATCAACATATACAAAGAATGAAATTCCTAAGTATGGCAGTCAGACCAAGAATTCTCAGAGGAAGTATTCAGGACTATGTTTTATGACTCTTTGGCATTGTACATGTAGTAAGGGTGTAGAAATGTAGGCTTCTTTAATACAAGCAGAAGATTTAGTGATGACGTTTAAGAGAAAGCTGTTGATATAGAGACAGAGAGTAGAATGGTGCTTTCCAAGGACTGGGGGCAGAGGTCATGGGAGTTATTGTTTAATGGGTATAGAGTCTCTGTTTGGGATGATGAAAAAGTTGTGGAAATGGAGAGTGATGATAGTTGCACAGTATTGTGAATGTGATTAATGCCACTGAATTGTACGCTTAAAAATGGTGAAAATGGCTTTGTGTTAAATATATTTTACCGTAATTTAAGAAAGAGAGAGGAAGCTATTGTTGTGCTATGAGTTCCACCCCTCAAAACAGTAGACTGGGGATGTGTCTTCCTCACCTCAAACACTGTGATGAGAGTATTTAAAGAACCATTTAAGCTTGATTATTATATCTTCCCCTCCGTCCCCACACACGAGGGCATTCCAGGACATGGTGCCTGACTTATGCCTGAGGAAAGGTTAACGGTCTTTGGATGTAAGAAAGAGTTTTGCATGAGAATAAATACTGTCAACTACAATGAAGATTATCATTTATGAGTCCTGCAAGTAATGAAGAGCAAATGCAACGCTTGTAAACTATTGTTTGACTTATAAATTCACAGTCATTTGGAAAAATCCTTCGGTAATATGTAGTAAAACTAAACACATGCATAGCCAATAATTCAGAAATTCCACTCCTAGGTGTATATCTAACAGAACTGACTTTGTAAGTGCACCAAAAGACATACACAAGGACGTTTATGTAGCAATTTTATAGCTGTACAATAGCCCTCAAATGGAGACAATAAAAAAGCCAATTTATAGTAGGATAAGTAAACAAGTTATGGTCTATTCATACAGTGACATAATATATAACAATAAAATCAATTAACTATTGCCATACACAACACCATGGATGAATTCCCACCCCCCCCCAAATTTTGAGCAAAAGAAGACAGATATAAAGGAGTATTTACTATAAGAATTCATGTAATATTTTCTTATCATTCTTTTAATGTCTATAGGAATTATAGCTTTGTCCTTTCTTTTATTCTTGATATGGGTAATGTGGGCCTTCTTTCTCTTGTTGTGATCATTCTAGCTGCAAAATTTTCAATTTTATTGATCTTAAAAAGCCCAGATTTTTTTTTGAATTTTATTTTATTTATTTTTTATACAGCAGGTTCTTATTAGTTATCTGTTTTATACATATGAGTGTATATATGTGAAGCCCAGTATCCCAATTCATCCCACCACCACCCCCAACTTCCCCCCTTAGTGTCCATACATTTGTTCTCTATGTCTGTATCTCTATTTCTGCCTTGCAAACTGGTTCATCTGTACCATTTTTCTAGATTCCACATATATGCGTTAATATGCGATATTTGTTTTTCTCTTTCTGACTTACTTCACTCTGTATGACAGTCTCTAGATCTATCCACATCCTACAGATGACCCAATTTCATTCCTTTCTATGGCTGAGTAACACCCCATTGTATTATTATTATATGTACCACATCTTCTTTATCCATTCGTCTGTCGATGAAAAATCCCAGATTTTTGATTCTTCAATTTTCTCCTTTTTTTGTTTGTTTACTTACAATCCCATTGATTTCTGCTGTGCTCTTTATTACTCCCTTCCTTCTGATTGCTGTGTGTTTTGATTCACTCTTCTTTTTTTGCCATCTGTTTAAGGTAGAATCTTAGATAACTGATTTAAGATTTTCTTCTTCTGCAATATAAACACTTATAATTTCCTTCTAAGCCTTCCTTTAGCTGCATTTCACAGATTTTGATACATTGTATTTTTATTTTCATTCAGTTTAAAATATTTTCTAATTTCCTTTGTGACTTTCACTTAGACATAGTTATTTAGAAATGTATTGATTGGTTTCCAAATATGTGGGAAGTTTTTGGATATCTTTGTGTTGTTGATTTCTAGTTTGTTTCCATGTGATCGGAGAACACACTTTGTATAACTTCAGTTCTTTTAAAGTCCTTGAGGCTGGGTTTATGGTTGTGGATATGGTCTATCTTGGTGAATGTTCTATGTGTACTTGAAAATAATTTACATTCTGTTGTTTTGGCGTGGATCATTCAAGAAATATCGATTAGGTTATGTCGGTTAATAACGTTATTCAGGTCTTCCGTATCCTTATCTATTTTCTGTCTACTTGCTATGTTGTTTACTGAGAAAGGATTGTTGAATCTTCAACTTTAATTATGAATTTGTCTATTTTCATTTCTCTCAGACTTTGCTTCATCTATTTTGAAGCTCTGTTGTGAGATGCATACAAATTTAGGATTGTTATTTCTTTGTGATGAATTGACACCTTTATCATTATATAATGGCTTTTTTTTTTGCAATGTCCTTTTTATCCTGTGAAATGTTTACTTCCGATATCAGTACAGCCACTCGTTTTCTTTTATTTTTTTATTTCTTATTTTATTTATTTATTTTTACGTTAGGTACTTTTTAATTGAAGTATAGTTGATTTAAAATATTATATTAGTTTCAGGAGTACAGCACAGTGATTCAGCATTTTTACAGATTATACTCCATTATAGCTTATTACAAGATAATGGCTATAATTCCCTGTGCTATAAAATATATCCTTGTTGCTTATCTATTTTATACATTGTAGTTTGTATCTCTTAACCCCATGCCCCTAATTTGTCCCTCCCCCCTTCCCTCTCCCCTTTGGTAAACATCAGTTTGTTTTCTATATCTGTGAGTCTGTTTCTGTTTTGATATATACATTCGTTTGTATTATTATTATTTTTTAACATCTTTATTGGAGTATAATTGCTTTACAATGGTGTGTTCTTTTCTGCTTTATAACAAAGTAAATCAGTTTCACATATACATATGTCTCCATATCTCTTCCCTCTTGCGTCTCCCTCCCTCCCACCCTCCCTATCCCACTCCTCTGGGTGGTCACAAAGCACTGAGCTGATCTCCCTCTTCGATGAGACTGCTTCCCATTAGCTAGCTATTTTAGGTATGGTAGTGTATATATGTCCATGTCACTCTCTCACTTTGTCCCAGCTTACCCTTCACCCTCCCCGTATACTCAAGTCCATCCTCTAGTAGGTCTACATCTTTATTCCCTTCTTGCCCCTAGGTTCTTCATGACCATTTCTTTTTTTTTTTTTTTAGATTCCATATATATATGTGTTAGCATATGGTATTTGTTTTTCTCTTTCTGACTTACTTCACTCTGTATGACAGACTCTAGGTCCATCCACCTCACTACAAATAACTCAATTATGGCTGAGTAATATTCCATTCTATATATGTGCCACATCTTCTTTATCCATTCATCTGTTGATGGACACTTAGGTTGCTTCCATGTCCTGGCTATTGTAAATAGAGCTGCAGTGAACATTGTGGTACATGACTCTTTTTGAATTATGGTTTTCTCAGGGTATATGCCCAGTAGTGGGATTGCTGGGTCATATGGTAGTTCTATTTTTAGTTTTTTAAGGAAACTCTATACTGTTCTCCATAGTGGCTATATCAATTTACATTCCCATCAACAGTGCAAGAGTGTTCCCTTTTCACCACACTCTCTCCAGCATTTGTTATTTGTAGATTTTTTGATTATGGTCATTCTGACCAGTGTGAGATGACACCTCATTGTAGTTTTGATTTGCATCTCTCTAATGATTAATGATATTGAGCACTCTTTCATGTGTCTTTTTTTTTTTTTTCGGTACACGGGCCGCTCAGTGTTGTGGCCTCTCCCATTGCGGAGCACAGGCTCAGCGGCCATGGCTCATGGCCCAGCGGCCCAGCCGCTCTGTGGCATGTGGGATCTTCCCGCACCTGGGCGCGAACCCGTGTCCCCTGCATCGGCAGGCGGACTCTCAACCAGTGCGCCACCAGGGAAGCCCTCTTTCATGTGTTTGTTGGCAATCTGTATATCTTCTTTGGAGAAATGTCTGTGTAGGTCTTCTGCCCATTTTTGGATTGGGTTGTTTGTTTTTTTGATATTGAGCTGCGTGAGCTGCTTGTAAATTTTGGAGATTAATCCTTTGTCAGTTGCTTCACTTGCAAATATTTTCTCCCATTCTGAGGGTTGTGTTTTCGTCTTGTTTAGGGTTTCCTTTGTGTGCAAAAGCTTTTAAGTTTCATTAGGTCCCATTTGTTTATTTCTGTTTTTATTTCCTTTTCTCTACGAGGTGGGTCAAAAAGGATCTTGCTGTGATTTATGTCATAGAGTGTTCTGCCTATGTTTTCCTCTAAGAGCTTTATAGTGTCTGGCCTTACATTTAGGTCTGTAATCCAATTTGAGTTTATTTTTTTGTATGGTCTTAGGGAGTGTTCTAATTTCATTCTTTTACATGTAGCTCTCCAGTTTTCCCAGCACCACTTATTGAAGAAGCAGTTTTTTCTCATCTGCATATTCTTGCCTCCTTTATCAAAGATAAGGTGACCATATGTGTGTTGGTTTAACTCTGCTCTTTCTATCCTGTTCCATCTATAATTCTGTTTTTGTGCCAGTACCATATCATCTTGATTACTGTAGCTTTGTAGTATAGTCTGAAGTCTGGGAGCCTGATTCCTTCAGCTCAATTTTTCTTTCTCAAGATTGCTTTGGCTATTCTGGGTCTTTTGTGTTTCCATACAAATTGTGAAATTTTTTGCTCTAGTTCTGTGAAAAGTGCCAGTGGTAGTTTGATAGGGATTGCATTGAATCTGTAGATTGCTTTGGGTAGTAGAGTCATTTTCACAATGTTGATTCTTCGAACCCAAGAACATGGTATATCTCTACATCTATTTGTATCATCTTTAATTTCTTTCATCAGTATCTTATAATTTTCTGCATGTAAGTCTTTTGTCTACTCAGCCATGAAAAAGAACAAAATAATACCACTTGTAGCAACATGGGTGGAACTAGAGAATATTATACTTAGTAAAGTAAGTCATACAGAGAAAGACAAATACGATATCACTTATATATGGAATCTAAAAAAATAATACAGAGATGAATCTATATACAAAACAGAAACAGACTCACAGGCATGGAAAACAAACTTATGGTTACCAAAGAGGCAAGGGAGCGGGGAGGGATAAATTAGGAGTATGGGATTAACAGACACAAACTGCTTTACATAAAATAGACAAGCAACAGGATTTACTGTGTAACCCAGGGAACTATATTCAATATCTTGTAATAACCTATAATGGAAAATAATCTGAAAAATATATGTATAATGGGATCACTTTGCTGTACACCTGAAAATGACACAATATTGTAAATCATCTATACTTCAGTTTAAAAAAGAACCCTGCAAGTTTCCAAAGTGTCCATTAGGAGGTGGTACAATCCCAGTTGAAAACCACTGCTCTGTGAGGAGGCTGTTTCACCATCTCCTATTTTCAGGAAGGTCTCTGTGGTCTCGGGCCATGCCTAAGGAGGGCAGCACTTGTCCATTGGTTAGAACTGTGCCAGACACTGTGGGCACCCAACTGCTTACACTAAATGGGAAAGCATCCCTTTTCCTGAGTATCTTAAGAGAAGTGGAAAGTCTCTGCTCAAGTCAAACCCCAGTATTATTTCAAACAGAGCTTTTGTGGAGTCCAAGTCACTGTCATGTGGTGCCCAGGGAGACTGAACTTGTCCTTCAGACTCATGCAGACTTTCCCCTCCCGTGTGGAAGGGGGTGGACGTAGACAGGGGGGAGGCTGTCATCAGTGCTGGACGGAGCTAGAGAGGCAAATTGTTCAAGGAGCAGATCTGATACCGACCAGGGTTCTTGGCCTTCCCCAGTCAATAGAAACTGATAGAAGGCCAGCCAAGAAATTCAGGCAAGGCTTTATTGGGGCTCCTGCTTCCGCAGGAGGGAGCAAAAACAAATAACAGTTTCCCATGCTTATTCCCAAGGCAGGGCAAGCTGGTTCCTTGTATGGGGTGAGGTTAGGGGTGTGTCCAGGGGTTGGGCCGGAGGCGTGGCTTAGGGGATTTGCCCACCCCTTTGGTGGTGGCGTGTGCAGGGCGCATGTGCCCTGTTTCTGCTCCTGGCTCTTCAGAAGTGGCAGTTGAGTGTTGTTTGTCTTTCTGTATCTTTTGTCCAGAATTTGCCCCAACTGTGCATGCACACTGTTATTTTTACTCCCTTATAGTTTCTTTGTATTTTGTTGCTTGAGGAGACATGTGTTCAGGTGCAAGCACTGCAGCAAAGGGTCCCAGGTCCCAGCCTGTCTCGGATCCACCCACTGGAGGAGCATCTTATAAACTGCCAATAGGAAAAGATGGAAAAACTGCCTGTTACAAAAGCAGCACAAAATCAGTTCTGAAATTTCCTATGACAACTACACCCAGGTTGATGAATGAGAGCGAGGGGATAAAAAGGCAGATTTGTCTAGTCAGCTTGTTCTGATTGGACCGTGACGTCTAAAAGTGATGTCACCTTACGCTCCTGAGGGGATGGTGAGGGTTCCAGCTCAGGCTCAGAGAAACCAGCAAGTCGGTTACAATCTCTGACCTAATCCTTTCAACTTACCCAGCACTCGGGTCCACTGAGGAGGCTGAACGTAGGTCAGGTGGAGGCAAGTTCTTAGCTTGGCTGCTGAGTTTGCCAGGAGAGGAGGAGCTGATAAACACAACTGGCCAGGTCAGCCACATTAGGCAAATCCCACTGCTGTGCCTCAGAGTTAATTAGAGGAGTAGAAAAGTTATTAGCCACTATAGTAACCAAGGGAGACCATGCTTAGAATGCATGTCCTGAAGAATCGTGTAAAGGAAGATCAAAGAAAACCAGAAAACACAGTAGCATTGAGGTTGAACCTTAGGTTAGAGGCCAGTGTATACCTAAATTGCCTGGTAAAGTTCTGTAGAGACTGTGTGTATGAAGGAGTAAATACACTGAGTAGCTTTTTAAATTTAAATTTTTTCTTTTGAAGGAGAGTTGATTTACAGTGTTGCATTAGTTTCAGGTGTACAGCAAAGTGATTCAGTTATACATATATATATATGTATATACATATATATATATGTATATACATATATATATGTATATACATATATATATATGTATATACATATATATTCTTTTTCAGATTCTTTTCTATCGTAGGTCATTACAGGATATTGACTATAGTTCCACGTGCTATACTGTAGGTCCTTGTTTATTTCATATATAGTAGTGTGCATGTGTTAATCTCAACCTCCTAATTTATCCCACCCCCAACCTTTCCACTTTGGCATCCATAAGTTTGTTCTCCTATGTCTGTGAGTCTGTTTCTGTTTTGTAAATAAGTTCATTTGTGTCACCATTTTTTAGATTCCACATATGTGACGTCCTACAGTATTTGTCTTTCTCTGCATCGACTAGCTTTAAGAGAGGTTGCAGGCAACAAATGGTCAGTGAGCAGAAGGAATATCAAAGGGAATATTTCAGTGCCTGTGTTCTCATCCATAAATACTGTTGATTCCCTTCAGTATTGTGAAAAATAATTGTGAGAAAGCTTAATTTTTTAACATTAATTTTTTAATTGAAGTGTAGTTGATTTACAATGTTGTGTTAGTTTCAGGAATACAGGAAAGTCAGATACACACACACACACACACACACACACATATATTCTTTTTCAGATTCTTTCCCATTATATGTTATTACAAGATATTAAGTATAGTTCCCTGTGCTATACAGTAGGACCTTTGTGTTTATTTTATATATAGTATAGTAGTTGGTATCTGCTAATTCCGAACTCCTAATTTATCCATCTCCCCCTTTCCCCTTTGGTAACCATAAGAAAAAAACATTATTTTCAAAATGCCTATTCATTGTACAGTTTTCTTACATGAAAATTTTATTTGGCATTTAAAATAATTTTCTCCACTATTTTTAGATCGGCGTGGCTTAGTTAGTTTGGATTTTGAAGCAGGGATGTGCCTCAGAAACTTCTGGGGAGATTTTTAAAATACAGATTCTTGGCATCAACCCCAGACCCCTGAATCAGAAACTTGAAGGAGTGAGGCCTGGAAATCTGTGTTTTTAAAGGCTCTAAAAGCTCCTCGGTGGTTCTCATGTGGCCTTGGCTTTGGGAAAGCATGATCTGCGATGATGTCCCTGATAGAGTCTAGCATAGGATTGTTTCACGCGGAAGACTGTTGGCTTTTTCAGCTCTTGCCCTCTTGAGCACACTTTCAAACAAATAAAATTTAAAAAGCCAGGGTAATTTCTTTGGAAAAATGAAAAAGAGATCATGACACTCTTCTGCCTCAAATTTTCTGGTGACCTCTCGTGACACTTAGAAAACAAATCCAAGTCTCAAGTGTTCTGGCCTGGGGCTGCTTCTCCTACATCTTCACTCTCTCTTGTTCCTCACTCAGTTGCCTTTTTTTTTTTTTTTTTTTGCCGTACGCGGGCCTCTCACTCTTGTGGCCTCTCCCGTTGCAGAGCACAGGCTCAGCGGCCATGGCTCACGGGCCCAGCCGCTCTGCGGCATGTGGGATCTTCCCGGACCGGGGCACGAACCCGTGTCCCCTGCATCGGCAGGCGGACTCTCAACCACTGCGCCACCAGGGATAGTCCTTGGCTTTTTTTTTTTTTTTTTTCCTACTCCTTGGCCGTGCCAATTATGTTCTTCCTGCTCTTTCTCTTCTTTCTACCCAGATACCAGTTTCCTGAGATCTTTGCATGGTTGGATCCTTGTTTGAATCTCAGCTCAAATGTCAATTCCTCAGAAAGACCTTATGTAACAAGTTCAGTGGGATGAATTGGGAGATTGGGATTGTCATATATATACTAATATATATATAATAGATAACTAATAAGAACCTGCTGTATAAACATAAATATATAAATAAAATTAAATTTTAAAAAATGTTATGTAACAAGTTCTTACTCTATCACTCACTAGCATATCATTTCATTTGCTATTTCTTCATTGTACTTATTACTATTTGAAATTATTTTATTTATTTGTATATTATATAGCTCCTTCCCGTTAGAATGTTAAATGTTACATTGCTTCTGAGTCTAAGGCTCCAATAACAGTACACTGTGGATGCTGAGTATGTCTTTCAAAGTTAGATGAAAGAAAGCAGCTCATAAAATATCCCATGAACAAGAACAGCATGTTTTAACCTTGAAAGAATAGCCACTTAACAGTCTTGCCACCCAACAGTCTAACATCCAAAGGTTCACCTTGGAAAACTTCATCCTGTACTTTGTATTAGAGACATTAATGTTTTAGTAGGTCGGAGAAGGCATAATTAAATAAAGTGAATCTAATAGCATCTTGTCTTTTTAGGGAATAATGGCAAAGTTAAGACTTGGAGATTAGTTTCCTCTTAAAAATTCTCATGTTGGAGAATGAGCTCTTGAATACAATTTGAATTTCATTATGAGCAGAATAGAACAAGAAGAGCTTGATAATATAGGAAACCGTGTATACAGTTCTCTGAATGTGTCCCAGAAAACAATGAAATGGAAAGAAAAAGTAAAACAAGAGACTTTCAAGTTTCTGCCATTTGGTCACAGATTCTGAGTTAGAAGAATAATGTGACAAAAGTAAATTAAACCTTTGACCAGTTTCATGAACCAGTGCTTCAAGTGCTCAGAAGCCCCTTAGGGAACTTAGGGGACCAGTTTTGGGTTAAAATACATAAGTTAAAATAGAGTCCTCATTACTTACTCTTTTACACTCTGGAACCTGCACCTCACTACTACCTTGAAATTAACATAAAAAATGATAGAATCAGCTCTCTACACTCAGCATTTCTCCCACTACCTACGTGCTCATTTAAAAATTACAGCGTTGTTATTGGGATTGATATGTATACACTAATATGTATAAAATGGATAACTAATAAGAACCTGTTGTATAAAAAATAAAATTCAAAAATTCAAAAAAAATTATGATGTTGTTAATGATGATAATAAAGAAATGTCATTTTTCAAGCTTTGAGGGCTTAAAGAAAATTCTCCAGGCTAGTAAGTCTTTAAACCACAGGCGAATAAGACACTAGAACATGTCCCCCAAGAAAAATTCATCAGCTAAACCTCAGTTATACATACAAAACAACTTAGAGCTTTACAAACTAATGATACTGAAGTTAAAATCAAAATTTTAAGTTTTTATAACAAGACCTTGTAAGTTCTTATAGCAAGAATTTTTAAGTTCTTATTATTTAGTTGAAACTAAATAGTAGTATGTAAAATACAAACAAAATTTTAGTTTATGTCACTGATTAAGTTGAGTTAAAATTTTTGAAAGGAAAGAAGTATTTGCTGGATTATCCCTCCAAGCTTTTGACTGTTTTCTCATTTACCATCTGATGTCTTGATTTTTAAGGCCAACATTTGACATGAGGATAAACAGGCCATACAGTAGAGCTATTCTAGTATGGACTAATCATCATCTAGTGGCAAAAAGTTCAGAGAATATTTTAGTTTCAATTTTTTAATTTCAGTTTTTTATTCCACAATATTTAGTGACCTTGTGTGTGTGTGTGTGTGTGTGTGTGTGTGTGTGTGTGTAGAGAGAGGGAACCAGTTTTGGGTTAAAATACATAAGTTAAAATAGAGTCCTCGGGCTTCCCTGGTGGTGCAGTGTTTAAGAATCCGCCTGCCAATGCAGGGGACACGGGTTAGAGCCCTGGTCCGGGAAGATCCCACATGCCACGGAGAAACTAAGCGTGTGTGCCACAACTACTGAGCCTGCACTGTAGAGCCCGTGAGCCACAACTACTGAAGCCCGCGTGCCTAGAGCCCGTGCTCCGCAGCAAGAGAAGCCACCGTGATGAGAAACCTGTGCACCGCAATGAAGAGTAGCCTCCGCTCACTGTAACTAGAGAAAGCCTGCACGCAGCAATGAAGACCCAACGCAGCAAAAAAAAAAAAAAAATAGAGTCCTCATTACTTATTCTTTTACACTCTGGAACCTGTACCTCACTACTACCTTGAAATTAACCCAAATTAAGTCCAAATGAAATTAAGTCCAAAATGATAGAATCAGCTCTCTACATTCAGCATTTCCCCCACTACCTACATGCTCATTTTGAATTAAAAGCTTCATGTCTTTTGGGTATCTAACTATAGAAAGGCTATTCTATGTATAATGTTATGTGGCATATACAAGAGGTCCACAGCATTATTAGGTAGTATTAGAGAAAGACTTCAATGGCAAAGCCTCTTACCATTCCATACCTAACCCACAGCACTATCATCTGCCTTGTAAAATGATTCCTTTAATTCTCACTAACTAAGCTACCATTAGCAATATCAAAAGAGAGAAATGCATAGCTTAGACATCATGGGGGTGGGGAGAGTCTGTCTTAAAGAAGCCTGAACCACGAGCCACATTTCTTCAGAAATTTGTATTTCTTCATAAAAATTAATGTGACTTTTGAATCATATTCCATAATATCTTCATATTTTTAAAAAAATAATTGTATTTTAAGTGACCACGAGACACAGTTGACATTTAAAAAACATATACCATAGGGATTCCCTGGTGGCGCAATGGTTGAGAGTCCGCTTGCCGATGCAGGGGACACGGGTTCTTGCCCCGGTCCAGGAAGATCCCACATGCCGCGGAGCAGCTGGGCCCATGAGCCATGACCTCTGAGCCTGCGCGTCCGGAGCCTGTGCTCCACAATGGGAGAGGCCACAACAGTGAGAGGCCCGTGTACTGCAAAAAAAAAAAGAAAAAAAGAAAAAATATAGATAGATAGATAGATATACCATATTTCTGTATCCTTAAGCTTTCTTAAGAGATGGGCATTAACACGTGGATAGGTATGTGATTGGCAAAAACGTTGACATGTATTGGTGGGCAAGGGCCAGGACAAGACATGTTTCGATGGACACTGAGCCACGAAGGAAGCCCTCAGTGGGGATGCTCTGGTTTCTCTCCCAGACGTACTACCTATCCATTGGAGAAGCTGGGCTTCCATCATCTGTTTATGCACCTTGGAAGTGAAACAGGACATTAAATGTGTTGAATCTGTGGGAATGGGGAATATGCCTTTATCCATGTGAATTCATGATATTTTTCATCATTCCATGCCAATAAAATCTTAGATTTCACCCTAAATCTTACCTACCAGGTCAAACTGGAGGGGGAACAGGAGTATGTTGCAGGGAAGGTGCTGGATTTCCTATAGTTTCATGGGCTCCTCCAACACCTGGTTTTCCGAGAAGAGGGTGGCCTTGGGGTAGAATACTATCGAACACATTGGAATCCTTCAGAGTGGGGTTCAAATTTTTCACCAGGCAAATCTGAGGAAAATTTGCTTTTCCACTTCTGTGGAGCATGGGAAGGATAATTTCCCCCCTGGCCCTTTCTGAAATTTGCATTTAGATATACATTTTCTTGTTACAAAAATCCAAGAAATTAAAAATAGCCTCTTGTCTGTCCTTATAGCTTATTATTACAATGTGGAAGAAATAGGTGATTTGTTTTGCTATCTTGCAAACAATATTTAGAAACAATAATTAAGATGTTAACTCTAATGAAGACAATTGCATTTGACGGATATTTCCAGAGACTTAAGAAAATGGTACTGCTTAAAATTTATGGAGCCAAGTAGTTTACATTCATTGTCCCACTTGATGTGATTCGTTGCAACAACGTCAAGATTTGGCATTTTTATTGTCTCTGTCTTATGTATGTGGAAATGCAGTCTGAAGAGGACACGTGAGGAGCCATTTAATCTTTAGCAAGGATATAATGGAGACTATCTATCTACTGGCTTACATCTAAGGACCGTTATTCTATCCTGTCATTTAATTACTTGAGAGTTTTGAGTTACGAGCATGAACTCTGGTGCCACCTGAACTCCTTATTTGAATGCCAGCTCTAACACTTACTGACTCTGTGAACTTGGGCAATTTCCTTAACTTGCAAGTTTCTCAGTTTCCTCATCTGAAAATGGGAATAAAAATAGTGCCTGCTTTGAGAATTTTTTTACTAAGGCATGTCGTGCTCCACTAACTCATCCAGTGATACTCTTTCATAGGCCACCCCCACCTGGAGATGACACATCGATTCACAAAGTAGTACATGAGGCTCTTTGCATTCATGACCATTGTATTCGTGGTTTGGCAGGGTTGTCAGCACCTCTGATGGTCTGTAATATGTAATCATGTGTAATATTGCCAGGGTATAAGTCTTAGTTACAGGTATAGGGAGGCTAGCGTGTGGCAGTGCTGAGCTACCCACCTCTCAACTTGGCTTTATTGTTCCTTCTTATCACTCCACTGGCAATATTTCATGCAAAGTGATAAAACAGGAACAACGAAATTTTGGGGACTGTGTGTGTATGTGTGAAAAATGGCTCTAAAACACATTGGTGATTGAAATGAAGAGAACATGCCAAAGTCTCAAGAACTGAATGGATCTTAGCTAGAAACTATAAGCAATGGGTAGATTAAATCATGGCATGTCAGATTCAATGCCAGTCAACGTCTTTTTCAGTGAGTCCACCATCCTATCTTCGGGGAATCAAGACGAGACAACTCACGAAACTGTTTCAGTGGATGCTAAAAGCACATTTATTTTCATTTCTTCATGAATGAATTTTGTACAAGTCAGGGTCTGAACAGTAAGAAGATGGCACATTCAGATAAGTTAATTGAGGGGAGATGAAGAAAAACTATTTGCAAAAGCGAAGATGGGTTTAAAGGAAACAGACAAACAATGATTCTGGACCCCAAAGCAAGCAAAGATGAGGAGTTGTCACCAGGTCTAAAGTGCCAAGGGATGGGAGTGGGTACCTGAACCTGGAGAGGGTAGCAGTTTCTTCAAGGGTAGCGGCCTTTGGAGGGGAGGAGCAGCCAGCCTGTGGCAGCTTGGAAGACACGGAGCCAGGGTAGTACCTGTCCTTATCCTCCTCCTACCAAGCGATCTGCTGGAGCCTGTCGCTGGTTGAGCCTTCATTGAAGCCAAAGGGTGAGGAAAACTCTTGATGGACTCACTAAAGGTCCGCCTCCTGGGATACAGAGCAGGGTGGAATTTGAGGAGTAGATCTGGGGGGACTAATGGAAAATATTCAACACAGTGCTGCATGTATCAGGTCGTAGATAAGTTGAGGTTTCTTAAAATATTTGGCTTACTTATTCAATCAACAAATATTCACATAGTATGTTCTTGGTGTTATTCTAGTAACCAGGGATATAGTAATGAATAAAAGAGACAAAAATTCCTACCCCCATGGAGGTTACATTCTAGTTGTGTTTCTACCTAATTGCATTTTATGGAAGTAAATTATATGCCCTAAAATTATTTGTGGATTTGCATATTCACAAAGATTTCTGAATGGATACTTCTTGCATACTTACAGGTTCGTTTATTGTTCAGGCCCTTTGTTGATTTCTACCAAATTGTTTTAATAGTCTTATTATTTTCTTTTTTTATAAACTAGTCTTTCCCTTAGGATGAGGTTATTTCTAGGAGTGTCCTAAATCATTCATGTAATAAATATCTCTTGCAGATTAGTCTTACCTTTTCTCCTATAGTAGATGATAAGATAAACAAAATTAGAATGAAATTTATTGTAATATAATAGTGTATATTATATACAGTGGATAAATGCTCCCGTATTTCCAGTAGAAAGTTCTGGGAGACATTCTGTGCTTCTGAGAGAACCCACTGGAATCGAGCCCCATTGCCTGTCTCACTCTGTACTCCCTCACTTCTGCTTCCTGGGATCACCTGTCATAAATATCTGCAGCCAAGTCCTTGTCTCAGGCTCTGCTTTTGGGGGAACCCAGATGAATACAGACTTGTGCTGCCTGCAGCCTTCCTCAGCTGAGCTGACAACTCCACCTTTTCCTCCACTTAGATCACAAAACTGGGAGTCATTCTCACATCATCTCACATGCAAAATCTAATCTCTCAGTAAATCTTGTTTCCTTTACCTTCAAAATATTTTAAAAACCTGCCATGTCTAACCACCTCCGCTGCTGACCAGCAGGCTCAGTTATGCCACGGGCTGGAACGTGTCTCCCTGTTTCTCCTCTTGTTCACCGTGGTCCATTCTCAACAGAGCAATCAGGATGGCATTTTAACAACATAAGTCAGATTAAAACCTTTCCATGGCGCCTCATTTCTCTCTGCCCTACCCCTTATCCCTCTGAACTACTTTCTGTATTAACTATATTTTTAAAAATTTCTGTATTCTTGATGCTCTAGCTTCTGGGGCTTTGATGATCAGGAACAGACTGCCATTTTCAGGGCTACCCAATTCTTAGAGATCATTTGTGAGCACATCTTTCTTATACAAACTAGCCAACCCAGAAGCCACACTCCAGCCATCTATCTACCTTACTGGGCTATCACACTCCAGGCTAATTCCCATCTGTCCTAATCACCCCAAGACCAGGTACCAGACAAGTCAGGACCGTCCTGCACCCCAAATCCCTCTGAAATTATTCCAACTAGCCAATTCTAGGCCTGCTTACCCTGCCTTGCCTGTTCCTTTTCTCAAAAACCACAGTCAAGGCTCTTGCCTATGCTTTCATCCCACTCCTTCTGCCTCCTGACTGACACTGGGGCTTCCTGGGGCTTCCCCTGTGTGGCATGGGGTGCCCCCTGCTCTTGGGAACTGGGAGTAACAGCTCTCTTGTTAATGGCAGTCACCTGCTGGCCTGCTGGCCTCACCGTGTACTCGAATGAGAACAAAACCTATGTTGTAAAACACTCTCTTCCTCCCTTACTTCTTTTCCAGCCATACTGGTCTCCATACTGTTCCTCAGACACATTATCACACTCCTGCTATGGGGTCTTTGCTTTAGGGTTCTGTCTGCCTGAAAAGTTGTGCCAGATTTTTCCTTTGTTAAATTTCTAATCTCCTTCTGGTGTTTGCTCACAAGTCACCTTTTCAATGAGGCCTAAATTTACTGACACTACGTAGTCTGCTCTCTTCTGCCCATTCCAGAACTCCTAATCCTTTCCCGCCTCCTCCTTTTTCTTTTTTCTTCTGTATCACTGGATATATGATAGAATCTCCTTTCTCTTCTTATAGAAATTATTTTTATCTGTTTCCCTCCTTCTGGAAGGTAAGTTCCCTAAAGGCAGGAATCTTTGAATATATTCCTAGATGTAACCCAAGCATTGAGGTCAGCTCCCGGCAAGCAGTAGATATTACATAGAAAATTGTTGGATGAATGAAGGGACAAATTAATGAAGTCATTGTATGAGGACAGTATTGACTTCTTTGGAGGTGTATTAAATTTAGAGTTGTGGTTTTTAAAGAAAAAAATTGTACCTTTTTTTTTTTTTTAAAGAATATGATCAGCAATTCTTCTTTACACTTTATTTTTAAAATTAAAAAAAATATATTTATTTATTTATTTATTTTTGGCTGTGTTGGGACTTCATTGCTGCACGCGGACTTTCTCTAGTTGTGGTAAGCAGGGGCAACTCTTCGCTGTGGTGTGCAGGCTTCTCATTGCGGTGGCTTCTCACTGCGGGGCACGGGCTCTAGGCATGCGGGCTTCAGTAGCTGTGGCATGCAGGCTCAGTAATTGTGGCTCGCGGGTTCTAGAGTGCAGGCTCAGTGGTTGTGGTGCATGGGCTTAGTTGCTCCGCGGCATGTGAGATCTTCCTGGATGAGGGATCAAACCCATGTCCCCCGCATTAGCAGGCAGATTCTTAACCACTGCACCACCAGGGAAATCTCTATATCTGGTTTTAAATCAGATATATGGAGGTATCATTTACATACATTCCCAATAAAATTCACCCCTTTAAAGTGTAAAGTTTGGTGAAAATTGACACATCTACAGAGTCATGTAACCACCAGTACAATCATTCTACATTGTCAGTTCTTTCCGTCTACACTTAGATCTTGGAATTGATTTCTCTCCTTTTAGCTTTGGCTTTTCAGAATATTAAATGAATAGAATTATGTATAGTATAAGGTATATTATATCATGCTTCTTTCATTTGGCATAATTACTTTGAGAATCATCCATATCCTTGCATTTATTACTAGTTTTTTCCTTTTGTTGCTGTATTCCATTTTAAAGAGACACATTCCATTTTAAGAAAGGCCAACAATGTATCTATTCATCAGTTGATAAGTTGTTTCCAGAGTCTGGCAATTATGAATAAAGCTTATGCGAATATTTGCATATAGGTCTTTGTGTAGACATATGCTTTATTTCTCGTGGTGAAATGACTGGAAGAGGACTTTCTGGATGTTAAGATAAATACATGTTTAGCTTGATGGGAAAGTGCCAAACTTTTCCAAAGTGGCTGTATCTTTGTCTTTGTGTATTCCCACCAATTGCTCAGCATCTTCACCAACAGTTGGTACTTTTCATTTTAGTCATTCTAGTGGGCGTAGCTCATTGTGGTGTTAATGTGTATTTTTCTAATGATGAATGATGATGAACATCTTTTCTTATGCTTATTTTTCATTTGCGTGTCTTCTTTTGTGAGGTGTCCAAATCTTTTGCCAATGTTTTACTGGGTTGCCCATCTTCTTTTAAATGAGTTGTAAGAGTTCATTCTATATTCTGGATCAGATATTTGTTTTGCCAGCCTGTGGTTTTCATGTTCTTAGCAATGCATTTCAAAGAGTAAAATTTTAATTTTGATTATCAATTTATCACTTTTTTCTTTTATAATTTGTGCTTTATGTGTCCTAAGACCTAACCCAGAGTCATAAAGTTTTCTTTCTTTTTTTCCCTTGTCGAAAAGTGTGGTTCAGGATGGGTATGATTTGCACACAGGACCAAAACCATTCTGTTGGATTTTTCCAAATGAAATCTCTGTGAATGAACAGCTCCTTCTTCTCTGATATTAAGCCTGTAAGGCAGTGATTCTCAAGTGGGGACACTTTTTCCTCCCAGGGGACATTTGGCAATGTCTGGTTTTTGGTTGTTACAGCTCAGGGGTGGGGAGGCTAGTGGTCAGAGACCAGGGCAACTGCTAAATACCCTACATGCCACAAAACAGATCCCCCAAACAAAGAATGATCCAGCTAAAAATGTCAGCAGTTTTGAAATTGAGGAACCCTTATGTAAAGCTCAGAATCGTCTGTGGTCATGATTCTAGCCATGAAGAAATAGCAAATCTACGCCAACAGAAAAAAGCAGAGATACGGAGAAAGGGCGAATCCTAATGGTGCCTAATATCCTGGATCTAGTCCCTCCAGAACATGGCTCCATCTACACCTTTTCCTTGGTTTTGTCACTGAGCAGTTTTAACAGTATATAATTTTGTGTTGAGTTTCTGTCACTGGCACCTCAACTATTACATAAAATATCTAATTTTTGCAGTAGATGCTGCATTAGGTTAGAACTAGGAAGGTGAGGCAGCTGCTATTCTTACCACCCGTTTTCAATTAGTATTCATTTTCTAATAGGTAAATGTTAGAAAAATTCTGAGAGAAAGGAATAGATGAATCCATACCCATCAGTTTTGCAGCATGTGTATTAACTTCTTTTAAGAGGAAGGAAAGTTTACCTACTTTCGATTATTAGACCCCTAAATTTAAGTTCCTGACTCATCCATGTTTTGAAGCTAGATTTTATTAAACCTCATTAACAAATGACCACTCAGACTACCTCTTACAGACACAAGTCTTTGTGGGAGAAAATATGAGGTCCATACATGAAAATGTCAATGTGGAATTTATCTCAGTGAACTTTTTTAAGCCTTTATTACCTTCTAGCTGCCCTGAAAACCTCATAACACACACTCGAGAGCTGCTTGTTATAGTCGGTTTTTGGAACAATGAATTTGTTTTCAGGTCTTGATTTCTTGACCTAAATTATCTTCTAAATCATAAAACACACACTTTTTTTCCCTAGAAGATAAGACACCATCATTGTGCTTCAAGCTTATACAATTTGTTTAGGACTTTCCCATTAAATTCCAAACTCGTTAGAAATTTATTCGAGGTCCTTTCTGATATATTTTCAAGCCAGATTTCAATAATCTTTTAAAAATATATACATATGCAGCCTTCTGGGTGCAAACGGTCTTAGACCGATATTGGACCACCCACTGTTTTCTCAATATTGCCTACAATTTTAGGCCTCTCTCCTTAAATCAAACTGTCATGGCAACCTGGATTATTCCCCTCTCTTTTCATCTGCTGAAAATACACATGTCCTCAAGTATGATTCAAAAAAATCTCTCCTCCATGAAGCCTCTTCTGATCCTTAATCCTTGGACTCAGCACCCCTTGTTCCACATTCCCACAATGCGTTGCTTGTGATAGCACTTGTGTTATCCTCACTGGCTGTGTAGGTCATGCTTATCATCTTCTGGTTCATCTCTAAGTGCAGCGAGGCAGAAACTCCCTCCTCCTCACCTTCTCTGTCTCCTTCCTTCTGTCGCATTAGTTACTTAGAAGTTGTCTGGAAATGAGATTCCTCCTTTTGGAGTGGAGAAACACAGAGCGTGAGGCCAAGGTTATTTAGCTTAAAGTATAGGAAGTTAATCTGCATAAAATATCTGAAAATTATTAGTAATGATTTTGAAGAGGGTTATAATTAGCTATGTGTCAAAAGTGAGGAACCATCAGTGTTGTGTCAGTAGCAAAGAAAATTCATTTTATTTATTTTATTGTTAACGTACTGCTTAAGGGTCAGCGAGATGAGCCATGAACAAAACCTATCTCTGGAGTGTTTGTGATTGATAATTATATGTTTATACCGACATCTTATTTAAAGCTTTAGCTGTTGAAAGGAACGGCTAAGAATTGCATGCCATATTGAAATTTAAAATATGGTCTCAGATATTTGATACTGGAGTAGGAGCTCCAGTGCTCTGTGCTTTATCTTGATGTATAGTTGTTGGAGGTATAATACATTTCACAAATTATTTTGGCCTGCCAACTCAGCACCAGCTCCACAAACCATACACACCAGTTCCTCTTGAATTACATATTTTAAAGCCTCACCCCAGGACATTTGACCAATTCCTCCTCCAAGTGCTATAGACACTTCTTAGATGTTGAATTTCAAAAAGCAACCTTCATTCAAATTCTAATCATTTGAGTTACATTTACAATGTACTCATTATATAATTTGCAGCCACTTTAAAGAATTTCTCCTAATTGCTAGGCTGTACTACTGTCTCCTTCATGTGGGAAATAAACAAATAAAAATAAGTGGAACATGAAACAAATAAATCTCATAAGTGCCCACTTATTTATTATGTGCCAACTAGTATGTGCCCCACAAAGAAGGGGGTGAATTTGCCTAAAAGAAAAGACAAGCCAAAGAATGGCTTGCATATGAGGATGAAAGAACAATTTTCAGAATTAAGATTTCAAACGAAGTCATTCAAAGGACAGATACAGAGACCCCAGCGTCCCTTCGCTCAGGCTGTAATGCTTTCCCCAAGATTTTTTTTTTTTTTTTTTTTTCCAGTTGAATTCTTACTTAAACTTCAAGACCTGCTTCACCTGTCACTTCTTTGGCAAGTCTTCCCCGAGACTTTCACCACTGGTTATTCATGCATCTGTATTCCATTAAAAAGATTTATTTTCTGCTTTAATGCTTCTACCAAACCATCTGTATCCTCAGGGTTATCCCAGCTGCAGATAAATTAATTCCAATGTGAAGAATACATCTTTATGGTCATGAACCAGAAATCCCAGGTCCTAAGGTCATTCTAGGCAACACATCAGTAAAAGCCACGTTAACCATTGAAGACATGAAGTTCCTTGACCAGCCCAGTTCTACTAAGTTTTACCTTCATGGCTCTTCAGCCAGCATCTCCCAGGGCCACATCTATGCTCCTCTCTGAAATAGTAAACCTTGTCTCTTTTTCTGACTACAACCTCTCTTCCTCTGGCTCTTTCCCGCCTTTATTTCCACCACATTTGTTCTTTGCATCTATAGAATTTCCAGTCATTGCCTACTCATTTCATCACTTCTCTCCTGGTTTTACAACCTTAGGCAATAAAGATCCTATAGTGCATGATTACCTCCCCTTTCTCTCCGATCCCCGCAACTTCCATGCCTCCTCGTGCTTGATCCATATTCAATGAGTTCACTTCCTGACCACTAGCTCACTGGCAGTGGTACGAAGGTTGCCAGTCAACGATGGGGAAAATTCTCCACAAATTAATGGGCCTTAAATCTGGCTGGGCCCTAAGTCAGCAGTTATTGACCATATTCCTGCTTACTTCATTTCCTGTTGCCCATAGAGTTATTCCTATCCTTCTTAAATTATTCCCCTTTTGCGCAGCATAAGACTCTTTCCTCTTCCTAGAAAATGTATTTTTCATGATACTGCAGTAGTAATCTTAATGAAACATCTCATTGAGTGCTTTTATTATTAGTTTCTTGATTGAAAAATATGAAGTAGAATATTAAATGACACAAAGAATCTCATCCACCCCAGATGAGTGCTGTTTTCTCCTCAGGCAAACCAATGTTAAATTTCTTGGGATCCTCTCAAGTATATTTTATGCACATGTAAACATAAATGTGCATATATTCCTTCTTTATCTAATGTCACTTCCTCCAGACATAGGGAATGGCTCGCGGCTCTCCACCGTGCCATGGGAGCTCAGGCCTCCGTGGCTTTGCATTTGATGTTCTCAATGGAAGGCCCTGCCTTGTCGTCTTCCCCATCACATCCTTTCCTCAGGTAATCCCCCTTTATCGTGATAACCTCACTGTTGAGCACACTATCTAGCATATAGGAAGCATGCAAGAAATGTTTGGTGTTATTACTTTATGATTATTCATAAAAGAGTGGTATTTTCTACCTTCAGTTCATCATTGGTAAAATTTAAGCTTTTTTTTTTTTTGATTAAGCAGCTGCTCTTGGGTCTGTGAGAGAATAATAGCTAGGAATTTTCCAAAAGGATTATATAAGGCATGGGAAAATGCCAAGAGATTATTTTGCACAATTTACATGGAAAAATAGTACAAAAAAAAGGAAAGAATAAAGGAGGAGAATTCTGGGAAACAATATATACCTCATTGGGCTGAAAAGAGGTCCTAATTGAGGATATATTTCTGAACTCTTAGTTGATCAGATTGGAGCCCCAGCTGTGTTTTGCTGCTGAATTTTCTGTTGGTATTTCAAAATTCTTTCATCATGCCCTCTTCTGTTTTCCTATGTAATTGGTACTTTGCAAGTCCTTGACAGTGAACGTGATGTTAGAAAATGAGAAATTATATCCCTGGGTTAGCGAGTTAGTAACGGTAACACTGGAATAGCTGCTTAGGAGGTGGGGGACAATTTGGTTGCACATGTGGGCAGCAAGTCTTACTCAAAGTCACATTTGGATAAGAAAGAAACTGTTTTTACTTCTGGGGGGGTGGTTTTGGGAGGGTAATAACTTCACACTTCTAGTCACCCTTTAGAACTACCCTGTTGACCGAAATTATTTCACAAAACCTATTCCTCAGGTCAGTTCTATTTCTTTTCTGTGCTCTATAAATATCTTCCTAAAATGTATCTACTAAAATAGTAATTAAACTCTCTAGAGCAGAAAGAAAAGTCCTGAGGGCATTATAACCTAGGAAAAAAGTTGTCTTCACTTGCTCTCACTACCTTGTTTAAAACACAGCTACGATATAGTACACTTTCTCTCTAATTTTTTGTCACTATAACTAGAAGGAAATATCCATGAGATAGGCTTCTCTCCTCACATGAACCCGAGTCTGCAGGATTCAGGGTCTACAATTTAAAACTCATCTCTGCATTATGCATCTGCTCTGTGACTAATGACTTGATAAATAATGAAAGCCAAGGGTCGCTTTGGTTGCAAAGCAAATCAAAGCGCAGAAAACCTTTGGGACTTCTGTCCATGAATGTCAAGGTCAGGACCAGCAGCTGCTACAGTGAGATCCTTTCCTCATGCAATGGACATCCAGACACCTAGTTTCCAGAAATACTTCATAATTCTGCTTCTAACACAGCATGACATGTCCTACCAGCTAAGGACGTCTTATTTTAGGTCAATAAATATACTTGCAGGCGAAATATGACACTAATTAAAGACATGACTGGCACCAGCAAACAAACAGTTTTCCAATCAGAAAAGCAAAACATGGCAAACAAAAATAGTGAAAATTTCTTAGTTTTATTTTTTGAAAGTAGTTTTTTTGACATGAATATTCAAATATATATTATTTGGACAAAAAGCTAAGCCTAGAAAAATCCAATGTTCAGCCATTTCCCATTTGTTAGATGGAGGTTTCTTCCACAGTTGGAATACTAGGTCTTTCTAAGGGACCAGAATTTTGAGAGCTCTGATTCCATATATGTCATTTTTCAATATATGTAAATTTTACTTATACACACGAATTACCACACATACGTTATTAAGCGTATATCTGTATTTTTAAACCTTGCTAACTACGTTTACTTTTTTTTTCAAAGAAAATGCCAAAGAATTGAAATAATTTTAACTGCCACAACATTTGTACTGGCTTTTCCTAGGGATTGTCATTCAGAATGTTCATGAAACGTTAGTGTGTGTCTATAGACCCAGAAAAAGTTTATTAACAATTAAAAAAAAAAGCCCACATGGAACTGCCTTTAGAAATACTAAAGCTCTTTCTATTGGAAGCAAATATTTTGGTTGTTAAACATAATAATTTGTTCACCTCATGTAATTTGCCACCTTGAATGTTGCCAGTGTGGATGTAGGCACCTGATCATCAAAGCGTCACTTGACTTATAAGCCTTTGTGAATTTTGCTATCAACTGTGATTGGAGGGCTGGCCTTTGTCAGGCTGGTCACTTTCCTTCAGGTTCTAACCCAAGCAGTTTTGCCTTCATACGTCATCACCTCAGTTGGAGTTGTCTTTTGAGACTCAGATGCCTGGGTGAGCTGAGACAAGAATAAACAGAGTGGAACTTAGAGCTCACTTGCATTATTCTATTTATTTTCTATTAAATATAATTGTTAATCTTAATTTGCAGTTGGACAGTGAAAATTTTAAAAGACCGATAAACATAAGAGCAAGAATCTTTAGTGTTCTCAATCATTGTTTAAACTGACTATGGTTTAATGCAGTAGGATTCAACATGCCAACCCAAGTAAACAGGTGCATAGAAGTTTATTTCCTAGAAAGAGCTTTAGAAACCTCCTAATCTGATGGTGATTTTCAAACTCTGCCTCAGAGTCCTAGTGGTCAGCTCGTTGCCTCTCCAACCCTCACTCAACGAGGACAACACTACTTTTATCTATTCTACAAGTTGAGTCTTGGAGTAAAATTTCATTTGTGCATAGGATTCTGTAGCTGGAAAAAGTTTAGAACCACTGCTTTTGTCTAACGCATTCCATAACTTTATTTATTTGATATAGTATGTGGTAATTACACTCACACAACTTAAAGTTCTTTCCCATTTTACACTTGAGGAAACTGAAACACAAAGAGCTTAAATACTTGCCCCAAGTTGCTCAGCTAATACATGGCAGCACTGGGATTCCAACCTAGGCTTTTGCCTTCAAATTTCATTGCCTTAGATACTATTTTTTGGAGTTATATTCTTCTGGGGTCTGTTGACATCTTTCAACAGCTTCATAAACTGTTAAGCCACTATCATTTACCTTTGCTTAGTTTTATTAATTTAAAATGATTTTTTAACATCTTTATTGGAGTATACTTGCTTTACAATGGTGTGTTAGTTTCTGCTTTATAACAAAGTGAATCAGTTATACGTATACATATATCCCCATATCTCTTCCCTCTTGCGTCTCCCTCCCTCCCACCTTCCCTATCCCACTCCTCTAGGTGGTCACAAAGCACCGAGCTGATCTCCCTGTGCTATGTGGCTGCTTCCCACTAGCTATCTATTTTACATTTGGTAGTGTATATATGTCCATGCCACTCTCTCACTTTGTCACAGCTTACCCTTCCCCCTCCCCATATCCTCAAGTCCATTCTCTAGTAGGTCTGCATCTTTATTCACGTCTTGCCCTTAGGTCCGTCATGACCACTTTTTTTTTTTTTTTTTTTTTTTTTTTTAGATTCCATATATGTGTGTTAGCATACGGTATTTGTTTCTCTCTTTCTGACTTACTTTACTCTCTATGACAGACTCTGGGTCCATCCACCTCACTACAAATTACTCAATTTCCTTTATTTTTATGGCTGAGTGATATTCCATTGTATATATGTGCCACATCTTCTTTATCCATTCATCTGTTGATGGACACTTAGGTTGCTTCCATGTCCTGGCTACTGTAAATAGAGCTGCAATGAACATTTTGGTACATGACTCTTTTTGAATTATGGTCTTCTTAGGGTCTGTGCCCAGTAGTGGGATTGCTGGGTCATATGGTAGTTCTATTTTTAGTTTTTTAAGGAAATTCTATACTGTTCTCCATAGTGGCTGTATCAATTTATATTGCCACCAACAGTGCAAGAGGGTTCCCTTTTCTCCACACCCTCTCCAGCATTTATTGTTTGTAGAGTTTTTGATGATGGCCATTCTGAGCAGTGTGAGATGATATCTCATTGTAGTTTTGATTTGCATTTCTCTAATGATTAATGATGTTGAGCATTCTTTCATGTGTTTGTTGGCAATCTGTACATCTTCTTTGGAGAAATGTCTATTTATGTCTTCTGCCCATTTTTGGATTGGGTTGTTTGTTTTTCTGATATTGAGCTGCATGAGCTGCTTGCATATTCTGGAGATTAATCCTTTGTCAGTTGCTTCATTTGCAAATATTTTCTCCCATTCTGAGGATTGTCTTTTCGTCTTGTTTAGGGTTTCCTTTGCTGTGCAAAAGCTTTTAAGTTTCATTAGGTCTCATTTGTTTATTTTTGTTTTTATTTCCATTTCTCTAGGAGATGGGTCAAAAAGAATCTTGCTGTGACTTATGTCATAGAGTGTTCTGCCTATGTTTTCCTCTAAGAGTTTGATAGTGTCTGGCCTTACGTTTAGGTCTTTAATCCATTTTGAGTTTATTTTTGTGTTTGGTGTTAGGGAGTGTTCTAATTTAATTCTTTTACATGTAGCTGTCCAGTTTTCCCAGCGCCATTTATTGAAGAAGCTGTCTTTTCTCCACTGTATATTCTTGCCTCCTTTATCAAAGATAAGGTGTCCATATGTGTGTGGGTTTATCTCTGGGCTTTCTATCCTGTTCCATTGATCTATACTTCTGTTTCTGTGCCAGTACCATACTGTCTTGATTACTGTAGTTTTGTAGTATAGTCTGAAGTCAGGGAGCCTGATTCCTCCAGCTCCATTTTTCATTCTCAAGGTTGCTTTTGCTCTTCGGGATCTTTTGTGTTTCCATAAAAATTGTGAAATTTTTTGTTGTAATTCTGTGAAAAATGCCAGTGGTAGTTTGATAGGGATTGCATTGAATCTATAGATTGCTTTGGGTAGTATAGTCATTTTCACAATGTTGATTCTTCCAATCCAAGAACATGGTATATCTCTCCTTCTGTTCACATCATTTTTAATTTTTTTATCAGTGTCTTATAGTTTTCTGTATGCAGGTCTTTTGTCTCCTTAGGTAGGTTTATTCCTTGCTACTTTATTCTTTATGTTGCACTGGTACATGGGAGACTTTCCTTAATTTCTCTTTCAGATTCTTCATCATTAGTGTATAGGAATGAAAGAGATTTCTGTGCATTAATTTTGTATCCTGTTACTCTACCAAATTCATTGATTAGCTCTGGTAGTTTTCTGGTAGCATCTTTAGGAAGCTCTAGGTATAGTATCATGTCATCTGCAAACAGTGACAGCTTTACGTCTTCTCTTCTGATTTGGATTCTTTTTATTTCTTTTTCTTCTCTGATTACTGTGGCTAAAACTTCCAAAACGATGTTGAATAATAGTGGTGAGAGTTGGCAACTTTGTCTTGCTCCTGATGTTAGAGGAAATGGTTTCAGTTTTTCACCATTGAGAATGATGTTGGCTGTGGGTTTGTCATAAATGGCCTTTATTATAATAAGGTAGGTTCCCTCTGTGCCTACTTTCTGGAGACCTTTTATCATAAATGCATGTTGAATTTTGTCAAAAGCTTTTTCTGCATCTGTTGAGATGATCATATGGTTTTTCTCCTTCAGTTTGTTAATATGGTGTATCACATTAATTGATTTGTGTATATTGAAGAATCCTTGCATTCCTGGGATAAAGCCTACTTGATCAAGGTGTATGGCCCTTTTAATGTGCTGTTGGATTCTGTTTGCTAGTATTTTGTTGAGGATTTTTGCATCTATGTTCATCAGTGATATTGGCCTGTAGTTTTCTTTCTTTGTGACATCTTTGTCTGGTTTTGATATCAGGGTGATGCTGGCCTCATAGAATAAGTTTGGGAGTGTTCCTCCCTCTGCTATATTTTGGAAGAGTTTGAGAACCACAGGTGTTAGCTCTTCTCTGAATGTTTGGTAGAATTCGCCTGTGAAGACGTCTGGTCGTGCGCTTTTGTTTGTTGGAAGATTTTTAATCACAGTCTCAATTTCCGTGCTTGTGATTGGCCGGTTTATATTTTCTTTTTTTTCCTGGTTCAGTCTCAGAGCTTGTGCTTCTCTAAGAATTTGTCCATTTCTTCCAGGTTGTCCATTTTATTGGCATAGAGTTGCTTGTAGTAATCTCTCATGATCTTTTGTATTTGTGCAGTGTCAGTTGTTACTTCTCCTTTTTCATTTCTAATTCTGTTGATTTGAGTCTTCTCCCTTTTTTTCTGATGAGTCTGGCTAATGCTTTATCAATTTTTATTCTCAAAGAACCAGCTTTTAGTTTAATTTATCTTTGCTATCATTTCCTTCATTTCCTTTTCATTTATTTCTGATCTGATCTTTATGATTACTTTCCTTCTGCTAATTTTGGAGCTTTTTTTGTTCTTCTTTCTCTAATTGCTTTAGGTGCAAGGTTAGGTTGTTTATTTGAGATTTTTCTTGCTTCTTGAGGTAGGATTGTATTGCTATAAACTTCCCTCTTAGAACTGCTTTTGCTGCATCCCATAGGTTTTGGGTCATCATGTTTTCACTGTCATTTATATGTAGGTATTTTTTGATTTCCTCTTTGATTTATTCAGTGATCTCTTGGTTATTTAGTAGCGTATTGTTTAGCGTCCATGTGTTTGTATTTTTTACATTTTTTCCCTGTAATTAATATCTAGTCTCATGGCATTGTGGTCAGAAAAGATACTGGATACAATTTCAATTTTTTTTTTTTTTTTGAAATTTACCAAGGCTTGATTGGTGACCCAAGATGTGATCTATCCTGGAGAATGTTCCATGAGCCTTTGAGAAAAAAGTGTATTCTGTTGTTTTTGGATGGAATGTCCTTAAATATCAAGTAAATCCATCTTGTCTAATGTGTCATTAAAGCTTGTGTTTATTTATTTTCATTTGGGATGATCTGTCCATTGGTGAAAGTGGCGTATTAAAGTCCCATTGTATTATTGTGCTACTGTTGATTTCCCCTTTTATGGCTGTTAGCATTTGCCTTATATTGACGTGCTCCTATGTTGGGTGCATAAATGTTTACAATTGTTATATTTTCTTCTTGGATCGATCCCTTGATCATTATGTAGTGTCCTTCTTTGTCTCTTGTAATAGTCTTCATTTTAAAGCCTATTTCATCTGATCTGAGAATTGCTACTCCAGCTTTGTTTTGATTTCCATTTGCATGGAATATCTTTTTCCATCCCATCACTTTCAGTCTGTGCGTGTCCCTAGGTCTGAAGTGGGTCTCTTGTAGACAGCATATATATGGGTCTTGTTTTTGTATCCATTGAGCCAGTCTATGTCTTTTGGTGGGAGCATTTAATCCATTTACATTTAAGGTAATTATTGATACATATGTTCCTATTCCCATTTTCTTAATTGTTTTAGTTTTGCTATTATAGATCTTTTTCTTCTCCTGTGATTCCTGCCTAGAGAAGTTCCTTTAGCATTTGTTGTTAAGCTGGTTTGGTGGTGCTGAATTCTCTTAGCTTTTTCTTGTCTGTAAAGGTTTTAATTTCTCTGTCGAATCTGAATGAGATCCTTGCTGGGTAGAGTAATCTTGGTTTTAGTTTTTTCCCCTTCATCACTTTAAATATGTCTTGCCACTCCCTTCTGGCTGCAGAGTTTCTGCAGAAAGATCAGCTGTTAACCTTATGGGCATTCCCTTGTATGTTATTTGTTGCTTTTCCGTTGCTGCTGTTAATGTTTTCTCTTTGTATTTAATTTTTGACTGTTTGATTAATATGTGTGTTGGTGTGTTTCTCCTTGGATTTATCCAGTATGGTACTCTCTGCACTTCCTGGACTTGACTGACTATTTCCTTTCCCACGTTAGGGAAGTTTTAAACTATAATCTCTTCAAATATTTTCTCAGACCCTTTCTTTTTCTCTTGTTCTTCTGGAACCCCTATAATTCGAATGTTGGTGCATTTAATGTTGTCCCAGAGGACTCTGAGACTGTCCTCAGTTATTTTCATTCTTTTTTCTTTATTCTGCTCTGCAGTAGTTATTTCCACTATTTTATGTTCCAGGTCAGTTATCCTTTCTTCTGTCTAAGTTATTCTGCTACTGATCTCTTCTAGAGAATTTTTAATTTTATTTATTGTGTTGTTCATGATTGTTTGTTTGCTCTTTAGTTCTTCTAGGTGCTTGTTAAACGTTTCTTGGATTTTGTCCAATGTAGTTCCAAGATCTTGGATCATCCTTACTATCATTACTCTGAATTGTTTTTCAGGTGGACTGCCTATTTCCTCTTCATTTGTTTGGTCTGGTGGGTTTTTACCTTGCTCCTTCATCTGCTGTGTGTTTCTCTGTCTTCTCATTTTGCTTAACTTACTGTGTTTGGGGTCTCCTTTTCACAGGCTGCAGGTTTGTACTTCCCTTTGTTTTGGTGTCTTCCCCCACTGGGTAAGGTTGTTTCAGTGGCTTGTGTAGACCTCCTGGTGGAGGGGACTAGCTCCTGTGTTCTGGTGGATGGGGCTCCTCTGGTCATGTGTTTTGGGGTGTCTGTGAACGTAGAATGATATTAAGCAGCCTGTCTGCTAATGTGTGGGGTTGTGTTCCTATCTTGCTAGTTGTTTGGCATGGGACATCCAGCACTGGAGCTTGCTGGCCGTTGGGTGGAGCTGGGTTTTAGCGTTGAGATGGAGCTCTCTGGCAGAGCTCTCACCGATTGATATTATGTGGGGCTGGTAGGTCTCTGGTGGTCCAGTGTCCTGAACTTGGCTCTGCTGCCTCAGCGCTCAGGCCTGACACCAGGTTGGAGTGCCAAGAGCTTGTAAGCCACATGGCTCAGAAGAAATGGCAGAAAAAAAGAAAGAAAATAAATAATTAAAATAAAAATGGAAAGAATTATTTTTTAAAATGTAATAAAAAAAAGAATAGACGAACAAAACCAATAAATGAATCCACCAATGATAAGAAACACTAAAAACGATACTAAGATAAACATAAAAATCAGAAATAAGTCAGTCACCCACAGCCAACCCCAAGTCTACAGTTGCTCCCAAAGTCCACCTCCTCAATTTGGGATGATTTGTTGTCTATTCATGTATTCCACAGATGCAGGGTAAATTAAGTTGATTGTGGGGATTTAATCCGCTGCTCCTGAGGCTGCACAGAGAAGTTTCCCTTTTTCTTCTTTGTTTGCCCAGGTCCTGGCGTTTAGCTTTGGTTTTGGCCCCACCTCTGCGTGTAGGTTGCCCTCATGCTTCTGTTCCCACCCAGACAGGATGGCATTAAAGCAACGGCTACTTAGGTGGCTCTGGATCACTATACTGGAGGGATGGAGGGGTATGATAGTTATAATTGGAATGCAGGGTGAGCCTGCAGTGTCAGAGGCCAGCATGATGTTGCAACAGGCTGAGGCATGCCATGTGTTCTACCGGGAAAGTTGTCCCTGGATCACAGGACCCTGGCCGTGTCAGGCTGCACAGGCTTCTGGGGGGTCTGGATAGTGACCTCTGTTTGCACACAGGATTCTTGGTGGCTGCAGCAGCATTGTTAGCATTTCATGGCCATCTCTGGTGTCCAAGCTGATAGCCTTGGCTTGTGCCCTTCTCTGGAGCTCGTTTAGGTGGTGCTCTGCTTTCTGTGGGCAGACAGGGAAGGAATCCCCTCTCCTTGTGCACCCCCAAAACAATGGTCTCTTGCCTCTTTGGCAGGTCCAGAGTTTTTCCTGGACTTCCTCCCGGCTAGCTGTGGTGCACTAGCCCCCTTCAGGCTGTGTTCACGCAGCCAACCCCAGTCCTTTCCCTGGGGTCTGACCTCTGAAGCCTGATCCTCAGCTCCCAGCCCCCACCCGCCCTGGTGGGTGAGCAGACAAGCCTCTCGGGCTGGTGAGTGCCGGTCGGCACCGATCCTCTGTGCGGGAATCTCTCCGCTTTGCCCTCCGCACCCCTGTGGCTGCGCCCTCCTCCGTGGATTTGAAGCTTCACCCTCACCCACCCCCCGTCTCCACCAGCGAAGTGGCTTCCTAGTGTGCGGAAACTTTTCCTCCACAGCTCCCTCCCAGAGGTGCAGGTCCCATCTGTATTCTTTTGTCTCTGTTTTTTCCTTTTTCTTTTGCCCTACCCAGGTACATGGGGATTTCCCTGCATTTTGGGGAGTCTGAGGTCTTCTGCCAGCGTTCAGTAGGTGTTCTGTAGGAGCTGTTCCACGTGTAGATGTATTTCTGGTGTATCTGTGGGGAGGAAGGTGATCTCCGCGTCTTACTCCTCCACCATCTTGAAGGTCCCCCCCCTCATTATTTTTAGAATCGTTTTGTTTTTCTCATGTTTCCAGAAAGGATTCTTAGCTTTCATTCCTCTACCTATGTTCTCATCCAGGATAAAATTTATTTTATTTTAAATAAAATGGGTGCTGATTTTCTACTAGATATATAATCAGAAGGATTTGTGAGGGAGACAAAGAGGGAAGAGACATGGGAACATATGTATATGTATAACTGATTCACTCTGTTATAAAGCAGAAACTAACACACCATTGTAAAGCAATTATACCCCAATAAAGATGTTAAAAAATAAAAAATAAAAAAAATTAAAAAAAAGAGAAGGATTTGTGCAGCCCCAGATCTGTCACTAAATAAATATGTGATCTTTGTGAAGTTACTCAGTGTCTCTGAGTACGACTTTTTATTTTCAAAATTATAAATAATAGCTTGATACCTTATTTACCTTCTAGCATTGTGAGAATGTGAACAAAAGTACTTAGTAATCCCCAGTGTCTTCCTGTTCCCCACATGCATATCCCTCCCTCCTTCATTCCATGATATCATTCCATTCCTACTATGATTATGTGTTCTTTCTCAATTTCAACATTTTAGTCTACAGCCCTTCCTTGACCTCCTCAACTCCAGTGAGCTACCCCTCCAACTTCACTTCATGGTCTTGGGAACAACCTAATCTTACCATAATCCTATTCAAACCCATTGTCACATCCTAACTAAATTTTCTGGGAGTTAGCTCAAATAACTTCACTTTCCCTTCTCTCTCCTCTAAGTAGTTATATATCTATTTTTAGTTTATTTTTGTTATATTCATAATTATATATTTAATTATGAATAATCCATTGAAACCTCAGTTTCTTGTTACATCAACTATAGATTATATTTCTCAATTCCCGTCATAATGTGACAGTAATAGAGAATACAACCTACCCTCCCTATCTTCCTCCATATTTTGAAGACTGTACTTTACTTTTATATAGCCAAACTAATAAAACTGACATTTTTTGATACCTATAATTAAATCTCTGTTGATTTTTTAATTTCAAGCTTTTTGTTTTTTGGGTTTTTTTTGCGGTACGCGGGCCTCTCACTGCTGTGGCCTCTCCCGTTGCGGAGCACAGGCTCTGGACGCGCAGGCTCAGTGGCCATTGCTCATGGTCCCAGCTGCTCCATGGCATGTGGGATCCTCCCAGACCAGGGCACGAACCCATGTCCCCTGCATCAGCAGGCAGACTCTCAACCACTGCGCCACCAGGGAAGCCCAAATTTCAAGTTTTGAAGACCAATAAACAGAATCTTATAATTTTGGATAAACAGTGAACTAGATAAAATGAAAGCCCTCCTTCCTCAATCACCTAAAAATGCAACATAAAATAGGCAGAAATCTCAGAGGGCTGTGTATGGAGTGAAAAATCTGCTTACTTGCTAGGATGGATAATAAGAATCTTGATTGTCTTGGTCTGGGCTTAGGGGACAAATAGTGTCCCCTAGGAATTTTTAGTTAAGGTTCTGTGCCATAACACACTACTATGAGATACAAGAATCAGTAACTGGACAAGTTAATAGTCAGGATAGTCCCAAGGCAGCAATGCAGGGTCTCTGGGGAGAAGCAAATGCAAAACCTCTCTGGAATGTTATGTCCTTAACTCTAGCTATTTAGACTTCCCATCAATTAGGAGCCACTGAAGATGGCTTCTGAAGATGAGTTTATTATCCTAAATTATCAAAGGCATAAAGTGGCATGAGTCAGAGTCAACAGTGTAATGGCAAGTGTGCTTAAACCCCACAAAACTTCGGATACAGGTGAGGAAATAATTATTATTAAAAAAATTAAAAACATAAAAGAGAATCAAAACCCTAAAGCAAACAGACACTGTAAAAATGGCAGGGTAGAGAAAAAAACCCCAAAAGAACTATAAATAACAAAATATATTCACAAAATATATTTCATCTGAAATATATTTATTTCAGAAATAAAAACTTCTGTGGATGGGTTAAATAGGAGATCAGAAACACCTGAAGAGAGGATTAGTAAACTGTAAGATAAAAAGAAGGAGTTACCCACCCTGCAGTACACGATTAAGACAGAAAAGACATGGAAGTAGTTAATAGACGTGGTGAAGAGTGATAATGGCTATGAATTTTTCTGAATTAACAAAAGACATGATTCCTCAGATTCAAGAAATGCTACACGTTCAAATCAGGATCCAAAAAGTTCTCTACATTTGGTTGGGTTTTCTGTTTCTTAAGTCTCTTTTATATCATCACAATTATCCCTTTCTTTTACTTTTTCTTTCTTCTTCTTTTTTTTAATGCCATTGGTTTACTGGGGTGAACTTGGCTATTTGTCCCGTGTTCCAAGTTTGACTTATTTCTTCCTTGTGGTATCATTTAACTTGTTCCTCTATCCTCTGTACTTCTTATAAATTGATAGTTAGACTAATGGTTCTATGAGATTCAAGTTTAATTTTTTTAGGCCAAAATATCTCATAGATGTTGTTGTGTATTTTCTGCTGCATTATGTTGTAAAGCACATGATGTTGGCTTTCTTGATTTTACTGATATCAATACTGGTCAAGAGATTTAAATGGTGGCAGCCTGATCTTTCTGAAAGAATAATTTTATTTTTAAAAAATATTAAAGAAAACAGTAATATTCAGTTTTTGTGTCTCAAACTATAAGTTACATTTTCATTGGTAAAAGTTTCTTTTTTCACTATCAGTTAACCTGCATTTAACACACAAAGATGCTTTTACTCTTTTTTTTTTTTTTTTTTCCTTGCGTTATGCGGGCCTCTCACTGTTGTGGCCTCTCCCATTTGCGGAGCACAGGCTCCGGACGCGCAGGCTCAGCGGCCATGGCTCACGGGCCCAGCCGCTCCGCGGCATGTGGGATCCTCCCGAAACGGGGCACGAACCCGCGTCTCCTGCATCGGCAGGCGGACTCTCAAGCACTGCGCCACCAGGGAAGCCCGCTTTTACTCTTTAACTAGGTTATTTCCAAGTTCATTTTCTAGATCATATCAATTCAGTGAATTGAAGATATAATAGTATGTTTCATACATTTCAATATTGTTCATTGTATATGTTGTGTAATGATTTTCTTGAAAATGTTCAGTACTCAAACACAACACAACCATAATGAAAAACTTATTGAAGTTGTTTAAACTGCTTTATAATGCAGTACCTTTCACCAAGTAGGCTGAAAGAATGAATGAAACTATTATTAAAAGTTTTTGAATAATATCTTAATGATGATTTTTAATAGTCAAGGGAATTATTTTTCAACTTATCAATAGATTTCAATATGCTGGAGGTTTCCCTGACTTGATTGTTAAAAATACTTGCAGCTAAATTTTGTTACCATAGTATTCCATGGACATGCATCCTGTCAAATCTACTTTAGGCTGCAGAAAATTGTCTTTGTTATTGTTGCCTACTTGATAGTGTGTATCCTGGTATTCGCACATTTTTGTTTTCCTACCTCTTTTCTCTCTAGTTCTTCTGTAGTTATGATACTGAGCACCAAACTTGGAATCATGCTCTCCAAACAGGAATTGCCCTGTTGCTTAGTTACTGTTGGATTTTGAGAAGTCCTTTTAATCTCTGAGCTTCATTTATCTCATGTGTAAAACCATGTTAGTGATCTCAGCCTCACAGGACTGTTGAGAAGATTAAATGAGACATTCTATATGAAATTCCCTGAGACATTGCCTGGCACGTCATTGGCTTTCAAGAAATTGTTTAATGCCTTTTATCAAATGTCTCTTCACTATCCATATTATTCAAGTCCTTTCTTTATATGTTCATTTGTCCTTTCCTTGGTCCAACTTCTAAAAACAATTTTTGGATCATAGCCTCTTTTGAGAATCTACTTAAGTTATGGGCTCTTTTTAAAGAAATAGATTCTTATAACATTTTTGATATAAATTCAGGAGTTCATGAATACCCTTAGGGGATTCACTGACCCCAGGTTAATAATCCTTCCCTCAGACTGATCTTGTTCACGCTCTTAAACTCAAGTGTGATTTATGAATATATTGTTAAGCCTTTCAGTCATAAGCTTCTGTCCCCCCTTCACAATTCCCACTGGACATCTTCCTCTAGGTAAATATCCACTTTACGCTTTGAACTTCAATACTTTACATGACATTAATCTTTCCTATCCTAAATCAGTTGTCTCTTAATGACTTTCTTCTTTTTGTTAAAGTATAATTTTTTCAAACAACCAAATTTGAATCATTGCAGTGTGAAGAGATAACAGATGTCATTTAGAGTGTAGTAAGTTTTGAGGAGCCAGCAGAGTCTGGCTTTTGAGTCTGGATAAGAGATTAAACACCAACAATCCATTGAAATATTTCTCACAATCTTATCCTGTCTCCCCTACCACCATAGCAACAAACATTCCTTGATAAATATTAGAGATCTTATGAGAAGAGACAACAAGTTGTAACGTGTATTGGGAAATGACTCCAATTAAAAAACATTTTCCCTAGAGGACGCAAGTAAACACCCACACACGCACGCGCACACACACACACACACACACACACACACACAAACACACAGTTGTGTTTTATTTTGTTTTGTTTTTTGGACTTTGTGAAAAATACTGCCTACTTTGTGGTTTGGAAGAGGATCCAGAATTATCTAAGATATTTCTCAGTATTGTAGCCCCAAAGATGTTGGTTTAGTTCTATGCGTATTCCTCTCTTATGTCTAACATAAATGGTTAAATAGATATTCACATCACACTAGTCATCCTATTAAATAATGGAAATGTGAAGGATTCCGGCTTTACTATTATACAAGTTTGAAGGTGAACCAAATGTAAGTTACCACCAAATTGTTCTGTCCTAATAAACAAATAAAATAAATCTGTAACAGTTCTTTATCTGGATGATCAAAGAAAGTACTGAAGATATGTACTGATTTAAAATCTCTGCCCTTTAACCTGAGTATCCCACATAACTTGCCTGAATTCTAAATTAACAATCCTCTTCTTAAACATTAACTTGCCCCCCAAATATTTTAATCACTTTATCATTTATAACATTAGCTTCTTCAGGAAATCCTATTGTTTAACCTTCGTTATGATCTGCAAAACCTAGAATAGAATTTTGTGGATCATGATGTCAGGGTTCTGTGTAGCACATGACAGTTATAGGTCCTGAACCCAACCCCCGTCTTCCTAAAGAAACTTCAGAATTCTTCAGAATGTTTCAACCCACCATTCATGTGATCGCAAATTAAAATAAATGCTAAATTTGTTCAATGTAGTCCAGCCCAAATGTCCCAAGTCTTATCTTCTGGCCTCTCATAACAGCTTTCTTCTTAGTATTTATTAAAATATTCTCGAACATCACAAAGACCAAATGGGCTATACTCAGATTTTCACATACTTAAATGACTATTTAAGTATGTGGATAGTAGTGAAGCTATTACTAATGACTGCTGAGAAAGCAACCACACTGAAATAGGCACAGAGTATAATTTACACATTACCATTAACGTGGCATTTAAAAAAGCGGTTTTGGTCTGAGAGCCCCAAGACAATTAGCCAATGTTTTATCCCAACAGAAAGACAGAAGACAAATGACTCAATCTGGATAAATAAGTTGAAAAAAAAATTTCACCATTATATTATTTCTGGAGCAATGACCATCTGTTTTAAAGAGTTACAGATTTATTTGCTATGACTTTGAAATCAAGACTACAAAACAAAATGGGGTTGAGTTTCATTTTTTAAGCTGTGATGGTAGTAACTATCTAGGATTGTGGTATGATTGGTAAAATTTGTAAATTATTTATTGATATATGGTGAAATGTACTGTCACCTTGAGATTTTTAGAAAAACATCCTGAAGATTAGATGAGGATCCTGGGTAGAGACTTGATGATCTAATAGGAAGTGCAATTCTAAATTAGTTTTTAATAAACAGGAATACATCTGTGGAAGCGGTTACGTGTTAGACGTGAATCACTGCGCTATTTCACAAATTGCTAAACATAACACAGTTTAGCCTTTTAAAAATGTCAAAACACTTGAAGTAATAAGGAAAATGATAGATGTAGAATTCAAAAGTAATAAAAATGGGATATCTTCTGAGAAAAGGGGAAAAAGTCTCGAAAAGAGCTTCGCATATTGACTTGACGTTCCGAACATCTCTTACGGTGAGCATTCTTCCATATCACACACAGTGTGGGCCCCAAAAACACCCTCCTCTAGAGTGAGGATGTATTGTCACAGAAGTACTATCATCACAGAAGTTACATTCTCCCTAGAGAACCTGATGGCAGCCAGGAGCCCCTTGCCTAGAAGTGGATCCGGACAGTGGATCCAGACACACATGCGGGCAAAGTTTTGTATACAGTTAACTCCCTTTACCCATCTGTCATCTCCCATTGGGTCTCCAGTGAACACGGACACCTCTGCTCTAGGGAACCTTGAATGATGCCTGTCAAAAACAAGCTTTTGGTGATTGCAAAAACATGAACTTATCAACCCAAGTTCACAAACCTGATTTTTTTCAAATAAAGACGTCAGAAACAACTGCCTGCCTACACCATATATGCTGTAGATTAATGAACCAACATAAGGATGCCAGCTGTGTCACCACTGCCATAGGTAGGCCCCATAAATATTCACTGATGATGATTAATGAGGAACTTCCCCTTTGGGAATTAGTGTTTAGACTTGATTTTGTAGACACTGGACAGGTCTGGTAGGAGGAGACCAAATTATCTCTAATTGACTCATCCTTTTGACCCCTTCACAGGTCTTTTAAAATGTAAACCAACCCTCAGCACATTAACCAAATTTGAAACACTTATCTTCAAGAAACATTCATCAAAAGTCGTTCCTTTAATACTTCTAAATATTACATAAATTATGTTAGGATGTTGAGATGCCTAGGTAATAATAATTTGCATTCATGTGCATTCGTTAGTTTCACATTTTATAAGAATTTGTACGTTTCCTCCTTATATTCTACCACTGTATTCTTATAGTAATTCTCTAAATAATGTAGCGGAGGTCCGTTTATCTCTTGCTGTAAAAGGAAAAGTAAGATCCAGCACTCAAATGATCTGCTCAATGTCATACAGATAAGTATGAGGCAGAGCTGAGACAATTATCTAAATTTTTCTTTCCTTTGTCTTAGACCGCAAGTCCATTGTGCCCATCAAGTTAAGGATCCACAATGATTACATTAGGCAATGGGAAAGCTCTATTAGAAAATATTTATGCTAATAAAAGCAAGTTGGCATATTGTTTATGTTATTTCCCTCCAATGAGTTAAGGGATGCCTTCATTAAAATAAAAACACATCGTGGAGAAAAGGGAACCCTCCTGCACTGTTGGTAGGAATGTAAATTAATACAGGCACTATGGAGAACAGTATGGAGGTTCCTTAAAAAACTAAAAATAGAACTACCATATGACCCAGCAATCCCACTACTGGGCATATACCCCGAGAAAACCATAATTCAAAAAGAGACATGTACTGCAATATTCATCGCAGCACTATTTGCAGTAGCCAGGACATGGAAGCAACCTAAGTGTCCATTGACAGATGAATGGATAAAGAAGATGTGGCACATATATACAATGGAATATTACTCAGCCATAAAAGGGAATGAAATTGAGTTATTTGTAGTGAGTTGGATGGACTTAGAATCTGTCATACAGAGTGAACTAAGTCAGAAAGAGAAAAACAGATACTGTATGCTAACACATATGTATGGAATCTGAAAAAACTGTACTGATGAACCTAGTGGCAGGGCAGGAGTAAAGACGCAGATGTAGAGAACGGACTTGAGGACACGGCGGGAAGGGGAAGCTGGGACGAAGTGGGAGAGTAGCATTGACATATATACACTACCAAATGTAAAATAGATAGCTAGTGGGAAGCAGCTGCATAGCACGGGGAGATCAGCTCGATGCTTTGTGATGACCTAGAGGGGTGGGATAGGGAGGGTGGGAGGGAGGCTTAAGAGGGAGGGGATGTGGGGATATATGTACACATATAGCTGATTCACTTTGTTGTGCAGCAGAAACTAACACAACATTGTAAAACAATTATACTCCAATAAAGATGTGAGAAAAAGCACATAATAATCATATAAGACAATATTAATGTGAACTTAGTTTTCTGAGTTTGCTTCTTATAGATGGTATCTGACTACAATGGAAAAGAGAAATAAATGATGATTTCACAAAAATGTATTGTGTGTGCTATCAGGGAAGACAGTTTTAGATTCATAGAAAAGTATACAAGAATTCTCAATCCTCGTAGAAGCCTTTATATTTATTATAAATTACATTTTAGGTCTCTAAGAGACTTTTCCATTGTGATCATAGCTTATCAGGTAATGCAAGAGAAAATTCCATTCTGTAAATTTTATTTACTTCCTGCAAGCAAGCTTCATCAACTAGAAAATGAGCTAGTTCAGGAAGCATGGGATCAGAATTCAGATATTTATGAAAACTAAGTATTTTCCTCTATTTTCTTTTAACATTATGGATCCATTCAAGCAGAACTATGACAGTGATTCAGGGCAAAAAAATCAATGGTCCAGTATTTCTCAAAGTGCTGTTTTTTTCTTTTTTAAAGAAGTACACTTTAGGGCTTCCCTGGTGGCGCAGTGGTTGAGAATCCGCCTGCCAATGCAGGGGACACGGGTTCGTGCCCTGGTCCGGGAAGATCCCACATGCCGCGGAGCGGCTGGGCCCGTGAGCCATGGCCGCTGAGCCTGCGCGTCCGGAGCCTCTGCTCCACAACGGGAGAGGCCACAACAGTGAGAGGCCCGCA
>NW_006774406.1:686183-727866 GCF_000442215.2 Lipotes vexillifer | reverse complement strand
CAAAAAAAAGTACACTTTCACTTAGTACCCAGTCTATCAATGCCTCCATATCTGGCATATTTTAGGTGTGATGGGAATTAGGGGAACAGGGTTTCTGAAACAAGTAGAGTATAATCCATTCCTGAAGGATCATCTGAGCTTGCTTAGAAAAAAAGCAAGTTTACATGCAGTAATTAGAAAGTGGTAAATTACATCACATGTCGGGCCACCATTATAAGCCATGAGTTAGGAAAGAGAGATGTGCCTTTCAGTCAACGGGTCTCCAGGTAGCCCTCTAAGAATGAGTAGCTTATGATGCTGAAGACAAAGGGGGGATCATCCCATAAGAGAAACACATTGGATCGTGATGTGATTAGTGGAGTGGCTGTGAACTAGATCAGGCCGACCACAGAGGAGAGGCCAGGTCATCTCTGATGCTGTGAAAGGTTAGCTTGGTGAGATGAACTGAAAGAATGCTTCGGGTCTTACATTGTATTTAGCTTTGAAATTTGAAGACATTTACTAAAATCTAGAATCAATATTCTCTTTAATTTTAAAAAAGTTTTAAATTAATTTTTAATGGAGTAGAGTTGATTTACGATGTTGTGTTACTTTCTGCTGTACAGCAAAGTGAATCAGTTATACATATACATATATCCACTCATTTTTAGATTCTATTCCCACATAGGTCATTACAAGTATTGAGTAGAGTTCCCTGTGCTACACAGTAGGTTCTTATTAGCTATCTATTTTATATGTAGTAGTGTGTATATGTCAATCCCAATCTCCCAATTTATCCTTCCCCCCTTCCCCCTTGGTAACCATAAGTGTGTTTTCCACATCTGTGACTCTATTTCTGTTTTGTAAATAGGCTCATTTGTACCATTTTTTTAGATTCCACATATAAGTGATATCATATGATATTTGTCTGACTTCACTCAGTATGACAGTCTCTAGGTCCATCCATGTAGCTGTCTATTCTCTTTTAAAAAATCCTTTGCCTGAGGCAACCTTTCACTCAGTTCAGAGAAAGTTATATTTTATTACTTTATGCATAGTAGGTGTTGAGCACCTATTATGTGCCGGCACTCCTGTGGTTATTGCTGGTGGATGGGACACAAAGGGGAATAACATTATTCCTGTTCATCAGGAGGGCATCGTCTCATGGAAGAAAGAGGTAGGCACACTAATTACAGTATAACTTGGTACTTGCCATCACAGTGACATAGATAAAAGCACACTGGGCACACAGTGCTTAGAAAGTGTGTGTCAAGGAAAGCTTGGTTTTGCTGGTGGAGAAAATACGGAAGGGTTTGGTGGGGGGAGACAGGGAATGGCATATGCGGAGGCACAGAGGCATGAGAAAGCTCACATATTGGGGGAAGAATACGGTCATCGTTGTGGATGGTAAAGCTTCTTGGGTGCAATGGCAGAATGTTTATAAATAAGCAGGGGAATGATTAGAAAGAGCCTGGTACATTGCACTAAGTTAGGGATTCATCCCATAGGCAAAGGGAACCAAGGAAAGTTGATCAGGAAACAAATGATACCGTTTTATCTGAGACTGGGGAGAAACGAAGAACTCTGCTAGAGGGTAGAAGGTGGATTGGCAAGGGAAAATCTGGAGGCAAGTAGTATGGACACGATTTATTTGAATCATTCAGCCAAGATGTGAGAGTGTTGTCAGAGATAACTCAATAAAGCTGTTAAAAAATAAGTAATTAATTAAAATGGCTGGTTAAAAAAGAAGACATGAGCAATGGAGAGGAAGAGATTACAGAGAGGTGTGATCACTAACTAGGCTTAGAAGCTCAAAAACACCCACAGAGATTATATTGGAATTTTGTCACTGGTGTAGCAGCTGGCAATAGCTGTTCCCCTTCGAATTATTCAAAGAGCCAAAACTTTAAATTTAAAACTAGCAGTAAAAGAATGATTATACCCCTACTAACTACCATATAGACCATTAACATGACTAAGATATAAAGTTAATTGAAGTCAGACTCTCTTGGTATTTTGAAATAGATGAAACCTATTAGAATGATGTCAACTCTGTTGAGGTCACATATAAAAGTCAATATCTTTGGAAGTTTCATTATTCAGAAATGGTTTATAATTTCTAACACCTTTTAAATTATTACCCTAGCATTTATGAATGTAAAAGGTTAATTATTTCATCATTTCCTCTGACAATATTCAGCACATTTTGGGGAAGAAACTCACTATGTATCTCTCCATGAACAGTTGTAAATTCTTATGATGACTTTGCAAATGGTTCTTTTTTTGTGCAGTCTGGGGATGATTATTTAGAATATTCATCCAACAAACACCCTGAAATATGAGTCTCATTTATATCTATACTCCATAAAATTAGGATTTATTTTTTCTTGATAGAGGGCCAATATTATGGTTTAATAGATTAGCAGTGATTTTATTACAAACAGTAGGCAAAATTATAATCATTTGAGGACCATTACTCATCTGAACGGTGCTAACACTGTCCTACTGCTAGTATAATCATATGCTAATGAAAGTTTATTAGCCACAGAAAACCCACGGTACATTATCACTGCAGAAATCATGTCCAGTAAAAGATATTTAAGAGAGATACAAATGTAACATTGCAAATGTAGTGGATGGCTTTTCTTTGGTACTCATTCTTTTCAAAACAATGAGTGTATAAAATAATCAGTGTCCTGCGGTGTCAATTTATGAGAATTGCCATATTGTCTATAAAATTTTCTGTGTAATCACACAAAATTAGAGTCTGGTTCAAAGTTATTCAATCAAGTTCAAGTTTAACTTTCAAGATTTTTTTCTCATTGTGAATCAGTAGATGTATTAGTCAGGATTCTCTAGAGAAACAGAACCAATAGGATTTATATCTCTCTCTCTGTCTATGGATCTATCTATGGATCTATGTATCTATCTATCTATCAGTGACTCACATGACTCTGGAGGTTGGGAAGTCTAAAATCTGTAGAGCAAACTGGCAGATTGGAAATTCATGGAAGGGTTGATGTTTCATTCTCAAGTCCAAAATCTGCAGACCGGACACTTAGATGGAGTTTCCATTTTGCAGTTTTGAGGCGGAATTGCTTCTGCTTCTCCTGCTTCTCCTTCCTTTTCTTCTAAGCTTTGTTGAGATCTCACTGTCATATGATTACACGGTAAGGTTAGTAACACATCCATCACCTCATGTAGCTACAGTGTGTGTGTGTGTGTGTGTGTGTGTGCGTGTGTGTGTGTGTGCATGTGTGTGCATGTGTGTGGTGAGGACATTTACAATTTTCTCACTTAGCGACTTTCAGATATACAATACAGCTTTGTTAATTGTAGTCACCATGCTGCGCGTCACATTTCCCCAACTTGTCATCTTATGACTGGTACTTTGTACCCCTGGACCACATTTACCTATTTCCCCCACCATACACCCCCTACCCCTGGCAACCATCAATCTGTTCTCTGTTTCTTTGAAATTGGTGTTTTTTAGATTCCACATTCTACTTCTGGGTATATATCATAAGCAAATCACTATCTCCAAGAGATATCTGTACCCCTCTGTTCATTGTATATTTATTTATGTTGAAATTATTTACAGAATTGCTTCTTCTTTAGAAAACCTCAGTCTTTGCTCTTAAAGGCCTTCAACTAAATAGATCACCACCACCACCCCCATTATGAAGGGTCATCTGCTTTACTCAAAGTCCACCAAATTAAATACTGGTCACATTTAAAAAATACCTTCACAACAACTTCTGGACTGGTATTAGAACAAATGACTGGGCCCTATAGCCTTAGTCAAGTTGACACATCAAATTAACCATCACATTAGAGGTAATAAAAACAAAATAGTCATTTTTGGTGTATGAGGAAGAAAGTTTTGTTTGAAATCTCATCATAAGCATTTGTGCGGTTTGATTTTCTATGGAAATAGTCTATATATTTGAATGTTCTATTTGAGTTCTATGTGAATGTTTTGAATCATTCAGATTTGAGTTGAAAGAAAAGATTTTATTTCTAAGGTCAGAAAAAATAACATTTCTGTAGACTTTAGTAAAAGACTCTTAGATATTTGCATAACTTTAAGAATGCAAATGTGATGGCTCATTTAGTTAACACCAATTATCTGTAATCACTTTAGTGGTAATTTCATGTGCGTACTAATGGGTCAATATAACCACCTCATACATATGATATGTGACATTTACCTTGTTCAAAGTTGATGTTGCATTTACAGATAGTAGTGCTACAGAGCAGACTTACCAGGGACATCGAACTGGAGGAGGAGAAAGGGAAATAGCATTTACTATGGAGCTTTTTATTTGTAGGTACTTTATATATGCTGACTCACTTAAATCTTCACGCTCATTGCAATATCCCCATCATACAGATGGATAAATGGAGACTTGGAGAGATTAAGCAACAAATTCAGATCACACATCTACTAAATGTTTGAGCTAGAATTCCAAACCTTTACCTATTTGACTACTATGCAAGATAGCCTCTCAAAGTAGGAGTCCTAGGGGTACTTCTTAAAAAATGAAATTAAAGTTGACAACTTTCTTATTCACATATCCGGATATCTGAGTTTTTGGAATAATTTTCAAGGATGGGTATTAGAGAAAATGGATGAGGATAAGTGGGAACAGGAAAAGGAAGAAAGCACACTAGGGTTGGGTAACTAAAGTGGAACTAAGGGGAGCTGGCTGTCCAGAACCAATGTAACAAAAGGTCAGTGCAACTCAAAAAATATCTTCTGTCCAATAAATGCCCTCCCTATTAGTCTTGTCCATCCAGGCTTACTTATTTTCAATTCCTATCTTAATCCTCACCTTCTCCATGCAGTTCTTTTATCAGTCAGACTGATTTTAGCCGCAAGTACAGAAACGTTGACTCAAATTGCCTTTAAACTATAAGGTTATTATCTTACCTATATGGAAATCTAGAGTTAGGGCTGACTCAATGTTGTCTTCAAGGATGTAGGTCCATCCTCTCGATTGAGCCTTTGTAAATTGTTTTAAACCTATGTCTATTTCCCCTCTGGTCACAAGGTGGCTATCTGTGGCAATTGGTGCTATGTGATTCCTTGTTTATGTGTATTAGGAGGGGGAAGGAAACTTCTCCCCAAGAATGGAATATAATTCCTTCCCTTCAGTCTGATTGGGTAGAATTAATTTGGCCAATTTATGTTACCTATATCCTCCTGTTCAAATAACTATCGCTGGGGTTTATTCAGAATCCTTCTCTGCATCTGGATATTCAACACAGACAGGAAAAAAGAAATCAAACTTCTATTAGAAATGAGGCAGGAAGGAATTGATGTTTTATAGGGGACATACAGTATTTACATCAACCATCCATCTTTCATTTGTATAGTTTGTCCCTGGAGGAATTACCTGCATATGGCAATAATTGCAAATAGCCATTATAACATTTTTTGAGATTTTCATATTTTATACAATGAAGTGTTAACCTTGTTTTACATTTTTGTTTTCTAAATTTATCATCAAATATTTCATGTTTACACTAGAAGTTATATGACAAATATAGAAAATGTCAAGACAAATATAATGCACATTTCCCAGTGCAAATGCACACGTCAGAAGCAGAAGTAGGAAAACATTACTTACACCTTTGAAGCCTGCTATGTATGTCCCTTCACTCTTTGAATATCCCTCCCTCTATTCAGAAGTAATCACTATCTTGAATTTTTGTTTATCATTCCTTTGATTGTAGTTATTGTTTTTCGATATATTTAACTTGTTATAAACAATATAGACATTTAAAACTTTATAAAAATATACTGTATGCATATTTTGTGTTGATTTTTCCCTCATATTCTGCTGGTTATATTCATCAATGTTGATATATGTAGCCCTACTTTGCTCCTATTCACTGGTATGTAGTATTTCATTGTATGACTATACGATACTTTTCTTTTTTTTTGGTGTCATTCTATAAGGGATATTTTTCCCCCAATTTCCTGCTATTTTACACAATGCTTCCATAAATCGTGTATGCATTTTTTTTCTGGTACACATGTACAAGACCTATTCTAGGGTGTATATATCAAAAAGTTGAATTGCTGGAAACTATGGAATATACATCGTCATCTTTACTAATCATTACTAAACTACCTTCCAAAGTGGTTCTACCAGTTACAACAGTGAATGTGTCCCCTTTGCTATATATTCATGTAACGATTGATACTCTAAGACTTAAATTTTTTTTTCAGTTTTACTCGTGTGCGTTTAAAATGCTATTTCATAATGGCTTTTTTGTAATTATAATATAAGAGTAAACACTTTGTTGTTTGGGGGCGTTTATGGATCTATGAAATACCTATTTATACCTTTTGTCCATTTTCTCATTGCCTTAAAAATAGACATTATGAATAATTACCCTTTTTCTGGTTCATGTGAAGCAAATACTTCTCCCAGTGATTTTTATCTTGTTCTTGAACCTTTTAAATCCTGCCTTTTATTACCTGAAATTTTAAAAATTATTATCCAGCTGAATTTGACTGTTTCTTCACAGTTTGTTCTCTTTATATTGATATTTTGATTAAGAAAGCCCCTACTAAACCCAATTTATATAAAATAGCCTTAGGGTTTTTTTCTATATATTTTAAAACCCTGCTTTTCACAGAATGCAATCCACCTGAAATTTGTTTCCTTGTACAATTTAGTGTAGAGATTCCCATTTTATTTCTTTTTTCCATTTGGATAATCTACTGCCCATTAGCATTTAAAAATTTCCTCCCTTTCCCATGATCTACCATGATAGCACTAAGATGGAATAGGTTTTAATTTATGCATGGATAATTTTAGACTCTTCTCTGTACAGCTGGGTCGTTTGTCTATTTCTGCACTTAAACCACACTGTTGTAGGGCAAGTATCTCACGTCATTCTTTCTCAGAAGCATTTTCATTCTTTTCCTAGTTCATGACCCTTTACCCTTTCAAGCACTTCTTAGAAACAGCTTGTCAAATTGCATGAAATATCCTATTGGGGTTTTGTTTGCAATTGAATTTACAGGTTATTTTAGGAAGCCTATATTATTGTAATAGTGAATCTTCTTGTCCGTGAAAATAGCGTATCTTACTGTTTTTCTAGGGATTTTGGGGGTGTATCTCACTGACATTTTTATAATTTTCTCAATAGTTTTCGTTCAATGTTTCTAGGTGTGGTTTTCTTTATATCTTACCTTGCTTGAGTTCTGTTGGGATCCTTAATCTTGTAGCTTGGTATCTTCAGTCAGTTTTGAAAAATTCTGGGCAGTTACCTCCTTGAGCATTGTTTCTGTTCTGTTTACTCTCTGTCTCACTTCTGAAACTCCATATGCATGTGTGTTAGAACGTTTTCCCATGTTCTATATGTATTTTATACACTTTTCTGTATTTTCTATGCATTTTTCTTTCTGTACCTAAGCCTGGATGTTTTCTACTGATTTCTGTACTCCTTTCATTCATCCTTTCTTATGTTGTCCAATCTGATTGTAAGCCCAACTACTTCTTAATTTCAGTTTTTGCGTTTTTCAAATCTAAAATTTCTATTTGATTCTTTTTTGTAAGTTCCAGTTCTCTGATGAAATCTAAAGTTGTTATCTAGTTTTGAATATATTAATCATAGCTATTTAAATGTAGCTATTTATATTAATCATAGCTATTATTCATTCTGATAATTCGAGCAACTTGGTCTACCATATGTGTTTTTGTTGCCTGACTTTTCACTTTACATCTAGATGGTCATAATTTATGACTGAATGCTGGACACTGTCCGTGTTAAATTGTGAAGGATCTAGGTAATGTTTGCTTCTTCCAGAGCGGGCTCACCACAGACTCTTTTAATATGATAAGGATTCCAGCCTACTAGAAGTACGTTGCAATTTTTGTCAGACTCTGTTAACCAACAGTACATCTTGCTATTAGGTTCTCCAGTCTTTTTTTTTTAACTGCCATATAATTGATTTACAATATTATATTAGTCTCAGGTGTACAGCATAGTGATTCAGTATTTTTACATTTTTACCCACTCCATTAAAAGTTATTACAAGATAACGGCTATAATTCCCTGTGCTGTGCAATATATCCTTGTTGCTCATATATGGTTTCCAGTCTTTGAAACTGGGATCAGGGCTTGTTTACTAGATCTAGTCTTCCTTGGAAAACTGAGAATTTTAATCTTTATTTTTTGTGGAAAACACCTCTCAGCCATTCAGCAATATCCTACCTAGCTTCTTGTCTTCCTGCTTTGAGCTGTTCAAGAGTTTGGAAGCCGGAGAATGTCAGACTCACTTTCCTGCCCATCTCTTCCACTGGGGTCCTACACCCTATGAGGCTTCTTTGGTAGCCCTAATCTTTAGTTTTTATCTCTTTAAGAAATTGAAGTTGTCAAAATTCTGCTGACTTCTTTGCCTCCTAACAGTTAGTGGCTCCTGATTGGAACCTCTGCTTGGTTCATGTTTAGAATTGGCAAATACTTTGAAAAAAAGAAAAATAGCTGCAGAATGTCAGCTCCTACCTGTGTGTGTCATTTCTCTACAGGATGTTGGTCCCTGAAGTCCTATTTGCCTTGGATATTTTCTAATGTCTTTAAGCACAAGTCATTTTTTGTTTTGTTTTGCTTTTGTTTGCATTTTACCTGGTTTTCTTAGTTGTTCTTTGTGGGAGTGCTGGTTTACTGCAACCTATTTTATTGTACTCAAATAAATTTTGCAGTTAGTTTTCAAAATCTTCTTATTTTAAGATAAAATACAAATACAGAAAAAAACCATACTAAAACAAAAATTGATAGCTTAGAGGACTATAATAAGGTAAACACATGTAACTATTAGGTAATGGAATGGAACTTTTCCAGACACCTCAGGATCTACTCCGTAGACCTCATCCTAATCACAGCCTTCTCAATTCCTCCTCCAAAGTAGCCATTATCCTGTTTTACTTCTCTTATTTCTTTAGGAATTTGTCACGCAGGTGTATGATCTTTCATGTTATAGTTTAGTCTTGTCTAAACTACAAGTTCTGTCTCTGCCCCTCTTTTATCTTTTACAATATGTCTGTTGAAGATCTTGAGCTGTTTGACTGTTTTCTGAAATCATAATGTTGTTGGAGAATTGTTTTATAAATGTCAATTAGATTCAGTTAGTCAATGGTGATGTTCAGTTCTTATACCTCTCTGCTGAATTTCTGTCTACTGATTCTATCTGTTATGGAGAAAGGAATAACGTCTCCAACTATAATTGCTGATTTATTTCTAATTTGGTTTTGTCAGATTTGGCTTCATGTACTTGGAATCTGTTCTTAGGTGTAAACATTTAGATTTCCTGTGCTTTTCTTGGTGAGTAGACTCTTACCCTTACCTGTTTCCTCTATCATTTCTCTATCATTTGTAATTATTTTTACATTGAAGCCTAGTTTTCTGTTAATATATAACTACTTGAGTTTTACTTTTTTCCTTCTTTTATTGTGGTAAAATATATATAACATAAAATTTACGTTTTAACCATTTATAAGTATACAATTCAGTGGCATTAAGTACATTAAGTACATTCGTACTGTTGTGCAACTGTCACCACTATCCATGTCAGAGATGCCTCAGGGATGGCTTCTGTTAATTTATTTTGTTCCTTTGAATGAGCTATATTTTTCTATTTCTTTGTATGCCTTATAATTTTTTTTTGTAAAAATTGGGCATTTGATAGTTATAATGTGTAATTAGATTCTCCTCATTCCCCAAGGTTTGCTAATTTGTTTTTTGATTGGTGAATGCTGCAGTAGTTCATTTCGAGACTTTTCTAAACATTTTTTGCACAGACTATTTCTTGTCATGTGTAACCACTTAAGTAGCCATTCCATTAGCTTGTATTCAGCTGATGTTTGGACATAAATTTACTTGAATAACAAGATCTGAAACAAACAAAATAGCAAACAAAGAAACACCAAAAAACGAACAAACAAAAAAAGAGAATAATCAGCTCTCCCAGCCTTTGCAGTTTGGTTCTGGCTAGGAAACTTCCTCACCACTTTTCTAGGCTTGTTCTGAACCCAGAGATCAACCTGAGGTGAAAGGTTAAAGGTCTTCTTGGGACTTTTTGAGCATATGCACCTTGCCTAGGCATTTGTGGCTTTTATAATTCTCTGTACCCAGCTGCTTTTGAATGTCTTAATTTTCTAAAGAGTCTCACTCCAGTTTTCCCTCTAGGGCTTTGCTGGCCTTATAGGTCTCTACCTATAATCTTTTCCCCCCTAGGTACCTGTAGGTTTGTAGCCTGCCTTGTAACTTTTACTGTCTATTGTTCCTAGTTATGCTTAATGAGTACCTTGCATCAGTAATTTAAGTGTCTCTCAGACAGGTTAGAAAAGATATATACAATAATTTACCAATAAGGTCTACACCAGGCCAGTTCCACCATCATGCTGGGATGAGGGTGGGAAAATGGTGAGTAAAAACACCACAAAATTTTCCTTCCATTTTAAAGATGGCTTTTTCTTTATTGGGCATTTTCTTGGTTGCAGTAAATATTTGGCTGTTTTCCAGCAATCCTACAATGTTGGTTCAGACAGCTTCTAGTTGTTCGTTCAATACCATAGAGTATTTTACAATATGCAGTTGTGTGTAAGAAATTCCAGACTTTGTAATAGGAAGAAAATGCCACTATTGAAACAAATAGTAAACTTTGTTAAATTTTTCTTCTAGGATCCTACTTCCCTGATCAAAGTCTTAATTTCTCTAGTCTTCACTGGCAGTGTTGTCCCCTTGAATTAGTGGCCCTCCACAATTTAGACCTCGTTTTTCACTAAATCTGACTTTGAGCATCAGTCATGCTGGCTGCATCTTTGTTACACGTATGTGTGTGCTTCTTCCATATTTCTACTTTTCACCGATGTATGCTCAGGGCTTAGGAGACTGCCTGTCATGCAGGTTTCTATTGCAGAGCAACTTGGAGTCCCCAGGCCAGGACTATATGGTTCAGCACGCAGATCAAATCTACTACAGATGCCCAAAGGATATTTGTGATTTCCTCTTGCCTGGACAACTTTCTCCTAACTCTACACTTCATGTACATCATACCCATCCTTTAAAATCCAGGCTCAAATTAGACCTTTATGAAAACATCCTTATCTCAATTGGTTCCCAAAATGTGTTTCCAGAAACATGACTTCTCAGAGATTCTAATAAGGCAGTAGAGACAAAAAGGGAAATGGTTTTTTCAATAGGAGGCTATCTGCAGAACTTCTCAGAATCTTTTCTTTTTTTAATAACAATGGACATTTTGAATCTTCAATAAATGAATAGAGAATGTAACATTTTCTTAGAATTTTGATAAAGAGCTTTTCCCCCATACAGTACCAGTTTTGTAAGAGTGTTCTCCGGACATAAATTGGCAAGTTCGCTGAATATTTGATTTCTCACTCCTCTGAGTTTCTATAGAAATTATAGTCTGTAGTACACTATTAAGCATTCATTTATTTAGCTACTAAATAGGTTTCCTTACCTCTTTCCCAAAGGATTTGTGATACCTTATTGAGTAGATCAAAGTACAAGACAAAACATTTAATATGGATTTAAATAAAGTAAAAATGAAAGAAATAAGTTTTAGTGATAGCATCAAACAGATTATAACACTCGAATAATATAATTGTTTTTAGTTTCCTGAAAGTACATGTAAAAATTATTCTGTCACAGAACTGTTAATTTCTCACAAAAATACAACATAATTAAAATTTTTTTCTAGAACAAAATCCAAGCAAGAATATGACACAAGTATTCTTGAAGAAGGGACATTGATAAACGAATCATAGAATATCTTTGCTTATCATTTTTCAAAAGTTTGGAGAAGCAGTATTTCAGTGAATGGGTTTTGGAAAGAAATGCATGGAGGAGATAGTATTAAATTATAATTCAGTGAAGGAATTTCTGGGAGAAGCTGAGGTTACAAGCAGAGTATTAGGATGTATGTTCAGCTGCAGGAAACAGAAACTCAAGGTAGACTCTGTTTCAAATAAACAAAATCTTTATTTCCCTTTTACTTAGTGGCCTAGAGGCACAAAGCCTAGGGCTGGTCCCCAGGTTTCTCTCTCTGAGGCTATCGATGGGGGTGATTCTTTCTATCTTGTGCCTCTACATATTTGGGCTGTTGCCCTCATTTTCACCATGGTCATGGCTGATGACTCACTCCTGTACCCTCAATCCAGCCAGTGGAAGGAGGAGAGAAGCATGGAGAAATAGTACACCTTCCTTCTCACATCCCATTGGCCTGTACATCCTTGTATGGCCAGACCTGGCTGCAACAGAGATGAGGAGATGTGGTTTTTGTCCTGGGTGGTCATATATCTGGTAAAATAAAGAGTCTCTGATAAAAAAAAAAAAAAGGATAATGAATATTGGAAGAAAGTTTGTAATCTCTGCCACAACTAGTTTCCAGCTTTCTTTCCTTGTGTCTAAATTAACAAGGAGGAAGTAAATGTGTACATCAGACTATTTCTTGAAATGTCCTAGATGTGCTCTAGACACTGTATTTATTTTCAATTGAAATCTTATTTTTTACTGAAATATAGTTGATTTACAATATTATATTAGTTTAGGTATATAACAGTGATTCAATACTTTTATAGATTATAATTCATTTAAAGTTATTATAAAATATTGGCTATCACCTGTGCTGTAAAATATATCCTTGTAGCTCATTTCTTGTATAAATAATAGTTTGTACCTCTCAATCTCCTACCCTATCTTGTCCCTCCCCCTTCTCTCTCCCCAGTGGTAGCCACTAGCTTGTTCTCTGTATCTGTAAGTCTGTTTCTCTTTTGCTATATCCATTCATTTGTTTCATCTTTTAGATTCCACATGTAATAACAAATCTTAAAATATATGGTTAATGTGAATATTTTATAATGCTTGTTAACATAAAGGCCCTCCACACTAGATTCCAGATATGAGGGAGGGAGAGGGGGTCCTCTGTGGAAGCAACAAAAATGCCTTTCTTTCCCAGCATGAATGTTCAGACACACTGGTATTGGCTGATAGGGAAGGCTCACAGCTGCTTAGGAAGGATTAGTAGATTAGCCTAAAGCTTTATTTCTAATCTAGAGACTAATAAGATCCTCCAATTCTAGGCCATACAGACAGCATTACTTGAAATTCTAGAGATGCCACTTTGGCCTTTGCATCAATTAACCATAACTGCAATGACGCTATATTATAAGCCACTTTAAATCAATGGATCAAAACAACAGACACATATTTATCTCACGGTTCTGTGGGTCATAAGTGTTGGCTTGGATCTGGGGGGCTCGCTCAGGCCTCAGCAGTCTTATGTGGGTAGGCTGCTCTTTTGTGTTCCTGGCTAGGCTTGCTCCCAGGCCTGGCCTTGGCTGGGAGAACTGATTTGCATCTGCTCCCAATGGGCTCTCACCCTCCATTAGGCTTGCTGCCAGGCTAGCGTCAAGGGACCAAGCAAGAGAGAAAGTGCGTGCAAGGGCTGAAACTGGCACACCATAGCTTCTGGAACATTTTATCAGCAGGAGTGAGTCACAAGTCCAGTCAAGAGTTAAGGTGTAGGGGGCTTCCCTGGTGGCACAGTGGTTAAGAATCTGCCTGCCAATGCAGGGGACATGGGTTCAAGACCTGGTCCGGGAAGACCCCACATGCCATGGAGCAACTAAGCCCGTGTGGAGCAACTAAGCCCATGCATCACAACTACTGAGCCTGTGCTCTAGAGCCTACGAGCCACAGCTACTGATACTGCGCACCTAGAGCCCGTGATCTGCAACAAGAGAAGCCTCTGCAGTGAGCAGCCCCTGCTCACCACAACTAGAGAAAAGCCCATGCACAGCAACGAAGACCCAACACAGCCAGAGAAATAAATAATAAATAAAATAAATAAATTTTAAAAACCATAAAAAAAAAAGAGTTAAGGTGTAGGAAAACAGACTCCACTTCTTAGCTGGAGGAGCCACAAAGCCACAAATTCACATTAGAAAGACCTGGATACTGGATGGAGTGGGGTACTGTTATCTATCTACCACTCTTATCAAGTTTAATATTTTGTAATTTTAGTTAAAGTATAATACCTTGGGAAGGTTAAAAGTAATTTTGCCTTGGAATGAATACTTTTCTAGTCCTTTCCAGAAAGTATGAGGACTCCAGGTAAGAAGGGATGTTTACTGCCTCCTCTGCATAACATTGAAAATGTGGGGATAAATAATGGGGAAACTATTGTTACTTAAGAAATAATTTACAGCCTTAGATCTTTTCCTCTAGATCATCTCTGGTGAGAAATATGCAGTATAAGTTACCAGAGAAACCAATTTCTGCTAACGTTATTGGTGATATACGTATACCCCTTTGATAAAAAGCTATGATAAAAGCATTGCATTGTTGTGGTTAAAGCTTGGGGTCTGAAATGAAAGTACCTGGATTTCAATCCTCTCTCTGCTCCTTGTGGAAAATTATACAGTTAAAAGATTATACAGTTAAGGAGGAGCTTCAAGATGGCAGAAGAGTAAGACGTGGAGTTCACCTTCCTCCCCACAATACATCAGAAATCCATCTATATGTGGAACAGCGCCTACAGAACACCTACTGAACGCTGGCAGAAAAAGACTTCCCAAAAGGCAAGAAACTTCCCACGTACCTGGGTAGGGCAAAAGAAAAAAGAATAAACAGAGACAAAAGGATAGGGACGGGACCTGCACCAGTGGGAGGGAGCTGTGAAGGAGGAAAGGTTTCCACACACTAGGAAGCCCCTTCGCGGGCGGAGACTGCGGGAGGCGGAGCGGGGAGCTTCGGAGCCACAGAGGAGAGCGCAGCAACAGGGGTGCGGAGGGCAAAGCGGAGAGATTCCCGCACAGAGGATCGGTGCCGACCGGCACTCACCAGCCCGAGAGGCTTGTCTGCTCACCCGCCGGGACAAGTGGGGGCTGGGAGCTGAGGCTCCAGCTTCACTGGTTCCCAGGGAGAGGACGGGGTTGGCGGTGTGAACACAGCCTGAAGGGGGTTAGTGTGCCACGGCTAGCCGGGCGGGAGTCCTGGAAAAAGTCTGGACCTGCCGAAGAGGCAAGAGACTTCTTCTTGCCTCTTTGTTTTCTAGTGCGTGAGAAGAGGGGATTAAGAGCGCTGCTTAAAGGAGCCCTAGAGACGGGCGCGAGCCACGGCTAAAAGCGCAGACCCCAGAGACGGGCATGAGACGCTAAGGCCACTGCTGCAGCCACTAAGAAGCCTGTGTGCGAGCACAGGTCACTCTCCACACCTCCCTTCTGGGGAGCCTGTGCAGCCCGCCACTGCCAGGGTCCCGGGATCCAGGGACAACTCCCCCTGGAGGACGCACGGCGCGCCTCAGGCTGGTGCAAAGTCACGCCAGCCTCTGCCGCCGCAGGCCCGCCCCGCACTCTGTGCTCCTCTCTCCCGCCACCTGAGTGAGCCAGAGCCCACGAATCAGCTGCTCCTTTAACCCCGTGCTGTCTGAGCGGAAACAGACGCCCTCCGGCAACCTACACGTAGAGGCGGGTCCAAATCCAAAGCTGAGCCCCAGGAGCTGTGAGAACAGAGAAGAGAAAGGGAAATCTCTCCCAGCAGCCTCAGAAGCAGCGGATTAAAGCTCCACAATCACCTTGATGTACCCTGCATCTGTGGAATACCTGAATAGACAAAGAATCATCCAAAATTGAGGAGGTGGACTGTGGGAGCAACGATATATATATATTTCCCCCTTTTTCTCTTTTTGTGAGTGTGTATGTATGCTTCTGTGTGTGATTTCGTCTGTATAACTTTGCTGGTACCATTTGTCCTAGGGTTCTGTCTGTCCGTTTTTTTCCTTCTTTTTTGTTTTTTAGTATAGTTTTTAGCTTGCTATCATTGGTGGATTTGTTTTTTGCTTTGGTTGCTCTCTTCTTTCTTTTTTAATTAATTTTTTAATAATAATTTTTTATTTTAATAAATTTAAAAAATCTTATTTCATTTTATTATATTTTCTTTTATCTACTTTCTTTCTTTTTTCTCCCTTTTATTCTGAGCCATGTGGATGACAGGCTCTTGGTGCTCCAGCCAGGCATCAGGGCTGTGCCTCTGTGGTGGGAGAATCAGGTTCAGGAAATTGGACCACCAGAGACTTTTGAGCTCCACGTAATATCAAACGGCTAAAATCTCCCAGAGATCTCGATCTTAGTACCAAGACCCAGCTCCACTCAACGACCAGCAAGCTAGAAACCCTATGCCAAACAACTAGCAAGACAGGAACACAACCCCATCCATTAGCAGAGAGGCTGCCTAAAATCATAATAAGGTCACAGACACCCCAAACACACCACCAGACGTGGACCTGTCCACCAGAAAGACAAGATCCAGCCTCACCCACCAGAACACAGGCACTACTCCCCTCCACCAGGAAGCCTAGACAACCCACTGAAGCAAAGTTAGCCACTGGGGGCAGACACCAAAAAGAACGGGAACTACGAACCTGCAGCCTGAGAAATGGAGACCCAAAACACAGTAAGTTAAGCAAAATGAGAAGACAGAGAAACACACAGCAGATGAAGGAGCAAGGCAAAAACCCACCAGACCTAACAAATGAAGAGGAAATAGGCAGTCTACCTGAAAAAGAATTCAGAATAATGATAGTAAAGATGTCACAAAATCTTCGAAATAGAATGGAGAAAATACAAGAAATGTTTAATAAGGACCTAGAAGAACTAAAGAGCAAACAAACAATCATGAACAACACAATAAATGAAATTAAAAATTCTCTACAAGCGATCAATAGCAGAATAACTGAGGCGGAACTGATAAGTGACCTGGAAGATAAAACAATGGAAATAACTACGGTGGAGCAGAATAAAGAAAAAAGAATGAAAAGAATTGAGGACAGTCTCAGGGACCAACGTTAAACACACAAACATTCGAATTATAGGGGTCCCAGAAGAAGAAGAGCAAAAGAAAGGGACTGAAAAAATGTTTGAAGAGATTATAGTTGAAAACTTCCCTAATATGGGAAAGGAAATAGTTAATCAAGTCCAGGAAGCACAGAGAGTCCCATACAGGATAAATCCAATGAGAAGCATGCCAAGACACATATTACTCAACCTATCAAAACTTAAATACAAAGAAAAAATATTGAAAGCAGCAAGGGAAAAACAACAAATAACATACAAGGGAATCCCCATAAGGTTAACAGCTGATCTTTCAGCAGAAAGTCTGCAAGCTAGAAGGGTGTGGCAGGACATATTTAAAGTGATGAAAGGGACAAACCTACAACCAAGATCACTCTACCCAGCAAGGATCTCATTCAGATTTGACAGAGAAATTAAAACTTTTACAGACAAGCAAAAGCTAAGAGAAATCAGCACCACCAAACCAGCTTTACAACAAATGCTAAAGGAACTTCTCTAGGCAGGAAACACAAGAGAAGGAAAAGACCTACAATAACAAACCCAAAACAATTAAGAAAATGGGAATAGAAACATACATATCGATAATTACCTTAAATGTAAATGGGTTAAATGCTCCAACCAAAAGACATAGACTGGCTGAATGGATACAGAAACAAGACCCATATATATGCTGTCTACAAGAGACCCACTTCAGACCTAGGGACACATACAGACTGAAAATGAGGGGATGGAAAAAGATATTCCATGCAAATGGAAATCAAAACAAAGCTAGAGTAGCAATTCTCAGATCAGGAAAAATAGGCTTTAAAATGAAGACTATTACAAGAGACAAAGAAGGACACTACATAATGATCAAGGGATCAATCCAAGAATAAGATATAACAATTGTAAATATTTATGCACCCAACATTGGAGCATCTCAATACATAAGGCAAATATGAATAGCCCTAAAGGGGAAATTGACAGTAACACAATCATAGCAGGGGACTCTAACACCCCACCTTCACCAATGGACAGATAATCCAAAATGAAAATAAATAAGAAAACACAAGCTATAAATGATACACGAAACAAGAGGGACTTAATTGATATTTATAGGACATTCCATCCAAAAACAACAGAATACACATCCTTCTCACATACTCATGGAACATTCTCCATGATAGATCATATCTTGGGTCACAAATCAAGCCTTGGTAAATTTAAGAAAATTGAAATCGTATCAAGTATCTTTTCTGATCACAACACTATGAGAATATATATCAATTACAGGAAAAAATCTGTAAGAAATGCAAACACATGGAGGCTAAACAATACACTACTTAATAATCAAGAGATCACTGAAGAAATCAAAGAGGAAATTTAAAAATGCCTAGAAAGAAATGACAAAACATGACGACCCAAAACATATGGGATGCAACAAAACCAGTTCTAAGGGGGAAGTTTATAGCAATACAGTCCTACCTAAAGAAATAAGAAACATCTCAAATAAACAACCTAACCATACACCTAAAGCAAGCAGAGAAAGAAGAACAAAAAACCCCAAAGACAGCAGAAGGAAAGAAATCATAAAGATCAAATCCCAAATAAATGAAAACAGAAATGAAAGAAACAAGAGCAAAGATCAATAAAACTAAAAGCTGGTTCTTTGAGAAGATAAACAAAATTGATAAACCATTAGCCAGACTCCCCAAGAAAAAAAGGGAGAAGACTCAAATCAATAGAATCAGAAATGAAAAAAGGAAAAGTAACAACTGACACTGCAGAAATACAAAGGATCATGAGAGATTACTATAAGGAACTCTATGCCAATAAAATGGACAACCTGGAAGAAATGGACAAATTCTTAGAAATGCACAACCTGCCAAGACTAACTCAGGAAGAAGTAGAAAATATGAACAGACCAATCACAAGCACTGAAATTGAAACTGTGATTAAAAAACTTCCAACAAACAAAAGCCCAGTACCAGATGTCTTCCCAGGCGAATTCTATCAAACATTTAGAGAAGAGCTAACACCTATGGTTCTCAAACTCTTCCAAAATATAGCAGAGGGAGGAACACTCCCAAACTTATTCTATGAGGCCAGCATCACCCAGATACCAAAACCAGACAAAGATGTCACAAAGAAAGAAAAGTACAGGCCAATATCACTGATGAACATAGATGCAAAAATCCTCAAAAAATACTAGCAAACAGAATCCAGCAGCACATTAAAAGGATCATACACCATGATCAAGTGTGGTTTATCTCAGGAATGCAAGGATTCTTCAATATACACAAATCAATCAATGTGATACACCATATTAACAGACTGAAGGAGGAAAACCATATGATCATCTCAATAGATGCAGAGAAAGCTTTCAACAAAATTCAACACTGATTTATGATAGAAACCCTCCAGAAAGTACGCATAGAGGGAACTTTCCTCAACATAATAGAGGTCATATATGACAAACTAACAGCCAACATCGTCCTCAATGGTGAAAAACTAAAACCATTTCCACTGAGATGAGGAACAAGACAAGGTTGCCCACTCTCACCACTATTAGTCAACATAGTTTTGGAAGTTTTAGCCACAGCAATCAGAGAAGAAAAAGAAATAAAAGGAATCAATATCGAAAAAGAAGACGTAAATCTGTCACTGTTTGCAGATGACATGATACTATACATGGAGAATCCTAAAGATGCTACCAGAAAACTACTAGAGCTAATCAATGAATTTGGTAAAGTAGCAGGATACAAAATTAATGCACAGAAATCTCTAGCATTCCTGTAAACTAATGATGAACAATTTGAAAGTGAAATTAAGAAAACACTCCCATTTACCATTGCAACAAAAAGAATAAAATATCTACTAATAAACGAACCTAAGGAGACAAAAGACCTGTATGCAGAAAATTATAAGACACTGATGAAGGAAATTAAAGTTGATACAAACATATGGAGAGATATACCATGTTCTTGGATTGGAAGAATCAACATTATGAAAATGACTCTAGTACCCAAAGCAATCTACAAATTCAGTGCAATCCTTATCAATCCCTGTCAATCCCTACCACTGGCATTTTTCACAGAACTAGAACAAAAAATTTCACAATTCATATGGAAACACAAAAGACCCCGAATAGCCAAAGCAATCTTGAAAACGAAAAATGGAGATTAAGGAATCAGGCTCCCTGACTTCAGACTATACTACAAAGCTACAGTAATCAAGACAGTATGGTACTGGCACAAAAACAGAAAGATAGATCAGTGGAACAGGATAGAAAGCCCAGAGTAAACCCACACACATACGGTCACCTTATCTTTGATAAAGGAGGCAAGAATATACAATGGAGAAAAGACTGTCTCTTCAATAAGTGGTGCTGGGAAAACTGGACAGCTACATGTAAAAGAATGAAATTAGAACACTCCCTAACATCATACACAAAAATAAACTCAAAATGGATTAAAGGCCTAAATGTAAGACCAGACACTATCAAACTCTTAGAGGAAAACATAGGCAGAACACTGTATGACATAAATCACAGCAAGATCCTTTTTGACCCACCTCCTAGAGAAATGGAAATAAAAACAAAAATAAACAAATGGGACCTAATGAAACTTCAAAGCTTTTGCACAGCAAAGGAAACCCTAAACAAGACAAAAAGACAACCCTCAGAATGGGAGAAAATATTTGCAAATGAAACAACTGACAAAGGGTTAATGTCCAAAATTTACAAGCAGCTCATGCAGCTCAATATCAAAAAAACAGACAACACAATCCAAAAATGGGCAGAAGACGTAAATAGACATTTCTTCAAAGAAGATGTACCGATTGCCAACAAACACATGAAGGAATGCTAAACATCATTAATCATTAGAGAGGTGCAAATCAAAACTACAATGAGATATCATCTCACACTGGTCAGAATGGCCATCATCAAAAATCTACAAACGATAAATGCTGGAGAGGGTTTGGAGAAAAGGGAACCCTCTTGCACTGTTGGTGGGAATGTAAATTGATACAGCCACTATGGAGAACATTATGGAGGTTCCTTAAAAAACTACAAATAGGACTACCATACGACCCAGCAATCCCACTATTGGGCATATGCCTTGAGAAAACCATAATTCCAAAAGAGTCATGTACCAAAATGTTCATTGCAGCTCTATTTACAATAGCCAGGACATGGAAGCAACCTAAGTGTCCATTATCAGGTGAATGGATAAAGAAGATGTGGCACATATATGCAATGGTATATTACTCAGCCGTAAAATGAAATGAAATTGGGTTATTTGTAGTGAGGTGGATGGACCTAGAGTCTGTCAAACAGAGTGAAGTAAGAAAGAGAAAACAAACACCGTATGCTAACACATATATATAGAATCTAAAAAAAAAAAAAAAGTCGTGAAGAACCTAGGGGCCAGACGGGAATAAAGACGGAGACCTACTCGAGAATGGAGTTGAGGACACGGGGAGGGGAAATGGTAAGCTGGGACAAAGTGAGAGAGTGGCATGGACATATATACACTACCAAATGTAAAACCGATAGCTTAGCAGTCACATAGCACTGGGAGATCACCTCTGCGCTCTGTGACCACCTAGAGGGGTGGGATAAGGAGGGCGGGATAGGGAGGGTGGGAGGGAGGGAGACGCAAGAGGGAAGAGATATGGGGATATATGTATACGTATAACTGATTCACTTTGTTATACAGCAGAAACTAACACAACATTGTAAAGCAATTATACTCCAATAAAGATGTTTAAAAAATAAAGATTATACAGTTAAAAGATACTGGATAAATGTTTAACCTCTAAACCCCAGTTTCCGTATCAGTAAAATGGGGATAATAATTGTATCAATCTCTGAGGGTGGTTTTAGAACCTAAATAAGATGGTGAATGCAAATTTCTTAAGATAGTACTTGGCATATAGTAGTGCTCAACAATAATAGCTCTTTTTATTATTTTTCACTAACATAATGCAACCGATGTGTACTAGTCTGACTTCTCTGTCAATCCAGATATACGTGAAATTCAAAACAAACTTTAGAACTTTCATCAGAGCAAGACAGATAGAATATACACATTTATTGCCACTCTCTCCTTTACAGTAAAGGTATAACAACAGGAAAAAGAGAGGCATTATTTTAGAAACGAAGAAGCAGATGGAGAAGTGAAGGAAGTAGTTTCATGACACTGGTGTTGGCAGTGATTTCTTGGATATGACACCAAAAGCTCAGGCAACAAAAGCAAAAATAAACAAGTGCGACTACATCAAATTAAAAAGCTTCTGCATAGCAACAAATAACACAGTGAAAAGGCAGCCTGTGGAATGGGAGAAAATACTTGCAAACCATATAGCTGGTAAGGGGTTAATATCTATAATATATAAGGAACTCCTACAGCTCCATACCAAAAAATAAATAACCTGATTAATAAATGGGCAAAGGACTTGAATACACATTTTTCCAAAGAGAAAATACAAATGGCCAAGAGATATAAAGATTCTCAACATAACTAATCATGAGGGAAATGCAAATCAAAGCAACAGTGAGATATCAACTCATATCTGTTGGGATGGCTATTATAAAAACAAAAAATATAAGTGTTAGAGAGGATGTGGAGAAACTGACACCCTTGCATGCTGCTGGTGGAATGCAAAATGGTGCAATTGCTATGAAAAACAGTATGATGGTTCCTCAGAAAATTAAAAATAGAACTACCATATGATCCAGCAATCCTGTTTCTGGGTATTTATCCAAAAGAATTGAAAGCAGGATCTTGAAGAGTTATCTGCAGTTCCATATTCACTGCAGCATTATTTACAATAGGTAATATGTAGGAATAACCAAAATGTCCATTAATGGATGAATGGATAAAGAAGATGTGTGTATATATATTCTGCAGTATGTTATAGGAAAAATGAACCTGGAGGACATCATGAGAAGTTACATAAGGCAGTCACAGAAAGACAAATACTGCGTGATTCTACTTATATGATGTTATGATTAATTTATGTCAACTTGCCTGGGCTAAGTGATGCCCAGATAGTTGGTAAAATACTGTTTCTGGCTGTGTCCATGAGGGTTGTTTTGGGAAGAGATTAGCATTTGATTTATTAAGCTGAGTAAAGACATCCACCCTCACCAATGTGGGTGGGCACCATCCAGTCCTTTGAGGGCCTGAATAGAACAAAGAGACAAAGGAAGGTTGAATTCACTCTTTTCCTGAGCTGGGACATCCATATTTTCCTGCCCTTGGCTGTCAGAGCTCCTGGTTCCTGGGCCTTTGGACTCCGTGACTTATACTAACAGCCCCCTGGTTCTCAGACCTTTGGAATTGGACTGATTTATACCATTGGCTTTCTTGGTTTTACAGATTACAGACTGCAAATTGTGATACTTTTCAACCTCCATAATTGTGTGAGTCAATTCCTATAATATCTATCTATCTATCTATCTATCTATCTATCTATCTATCTATCTATCTATCATCTCTCCTTATATATTTCCTAATGGTTCTGTTTCTCTGGAGAGCCCTGACTAATACATATGAGGTATCTAAAATAGAGTAGAATAGTGGGATCCAGGAGCTGGGAGTAAGGAGAAATGGGAAGTTTTTATTCAACGGGTATGAAGTTGCAGTCATGCAAGATGAGTAAGTCTAGAGATCTGCTGTACAACTTTGTGTCTGTAGTTACCAACACCCTATTGTACACTTAACAATTTGTTAAAACGGTAGATATCATGTTAAATGTTCTTATAACAGCAACAACAACAAAAGTGAAAAACTGCCTTTATTTCCAGGGAAAGCTAAAGCCTATGATGGAAATGCTGGAGACCTGGAAGCAGGTTGATTAGCAATAAACACATGGGCTTTGTTGGTAGTCTATAAGAAGCAGAGAGAAATCCCTCCCTGCAAAGTCAGGGGGCTGTCCTGGTCTGGATAGGAATGAGTCAAACCAGCAACCAAGGAAGATTTACCAAATTGGAATCCAAAGCCCTGGTAAAAATTAAGTATACCCTATAAAATATTTCAAGTTATGTTACAGGAAGGAACTTGGCAGAACATCCTGATTCCAGGACTTTTAATGTCATGTCATGTGTATAAAGCGCAGGAGTTAAGAGTCTGCACTTTGAAGCATGATAGATCTCTCTTTGATTCTGGGCGCCTTGGCTTACTAGCTGCACGATTTGGGGCTAGTTCATTATACTCTCTGAGCCTCAGTTTAAAAGTTATTTTGAAACCATATCTATTAATAAAACACTTAGGACAGAGTCTAGAATATAACAGGTGATTAGTAGATGACAGCTATTTTTACAGTCATGATCATCATTAGTTACTTAATATTAATGGGTTTGATACCTGTTGATGCTTTAAATATATTCAAAGTTTAGACATCAGTTTTCTTATCTGTAAATAAGAACCATATTGGTATTTCATGAATTTATGAATTTATGAGTGTTAAATTAGCTAGTATATGTAGTGTTCATACCACTTAGTAAATGCTAAACTGATAATGTTGACCGTTGCAACTTTACCATTACTTAAATGATTAGGAATCATGTTTTGTGGTATTTTGTTTTGTCCAGCCTTTCAGTTGCAGGTGAATTAAACATTTTGGCCACTAGTTGGTGGTCTCTTTTTCACTGGTATTTGTAACCTTTCTGGTAGCCAAGCACTTTAAGCTCCTTTTAGACAACCAAATATTATGAAAAAATTTTACAGTTATACATGTTTTTATTAGAGAAAGATTATTATTATTATTGTATAAAATTTATGACAACCATGCATTAAATCTGGAATATAAAAATAGAAAGAAAAGCACATTAAAAAAAAAGTCTCGTCCCTCTGAGTACAGGCACTATTATTGGTATAATGCTTCCAGGAATTTCTTCTGTATATTAGTTTATGGGAATATGAGGATATATCTGTCTGAACTTTTTTCCTAAGGCAATGACCACATCATGGGGGTATTTCTATATTCTAAGTATTTTCTTTTTTTTTTTTTAATAAATTTATTTAGGCTGCGTTGGGTCTTCGTTGCTGTGCACGGGCTTTCTATAGTTGCGGCGAGCGGGGGCTACACTTCATTACGGTGCGTGGGCTTCTCATTGTGGTGGCTTCTCTTGTTGCGCAGCACAGGCTCTAGGTGCACGGGCTTCCATAGTTGTGGCATATGGGCTCAGTAGTTGTGTCTCGCGGCCTCTAGAGCACAGGCTCAGTAGTTGTGGCTCATGGGCTTAGTTGCTCTGCGACATGTGGGATCTTCCCGGACCGGGGTTTGAACCCGTGTCCATTGCATTGGCAGGCAGATTCTTAACCACTGCACCACCAGGAAAGTCCCTAAGTATTATTTCTAATGCCTGCATAATGGGGACCATAATTTATTGCTTTTTCTGTTGACAGTGGTTTAATTCCTTTTTTTTTTTTTTTTTTTTTGCTTTTTTTTTTTTTTTTTTTTTTGCTTTTCTATGTGTCTTGTAGTTTTTTATTGAAAGTGAGGCAATTTGTATAAAACAGTAGTGGAGCCAATTTGTATAAAACAGTAGTGGAGGCAATTTGTATAAAACAGTAGTGGAAATGGGCACTTTGTTTGTTTGTATGGCTCAGTATGGGAGATTGAGTTCATCAGGTGAGCTGGGTTTAGGTTTTTCTGTTGCTACAGTTACCACCAGTGCATCCCAGATTTCAAATTCCTCCACCTGGAGGGTGGGCAGGTGTTCTTTAGGCTCCTGCCTCAGCTCCCTCAGCTTCAGTAGTCCCTGCCCATCTGCACATCCAGCGACATCTCTCTCTACACTTTTGTTCTAATCCCAGCAGTGAGCTCATGGTGGGGGAAGGGAAGTCCTTCGTTTTCTTGGTTCAGCTCCAGTAGTAGTCGGGTCTTTTGCATCTGAGTGTTGAGGGTGGGGCTTTCTCCCTGCCCCCACCTCCTGATGGCAGCCAAACTCTGCTCTGTATCTGTGGAGGTCTCGGGTAGGAGAGAGTTTGCTCTGATTCACCCAAAAACAGCTTGGCATGGGTACGGGATTCTGAAGGCTTCCTGTCCTTTTCCCAGAGGAAGGAGTTTCTTTTTTCTATTTCTCCCTCAGAAGTAATAGATCTTCTCTTGGGACCTGCGAATAGGAATATTTCTTACCTCTTCTCCAGTGGCTTCAGGCTTTGGCTTCCTGTGAGTGAGAGGTCTGGGAAGTTAGCAGGAGTTCCTGTGACCCACCGAGGAAAGCTCTCTCTTTCTCCCACTCCGCTCCCTGTCTTTGTCATGAGCACCCAGCAGAAACCTGTGGAAATGTCTGTGAATGAGTGAAGGCTGTCTCACGTAAGGGGCTCTCAGGTGCATTGAACTGTCATGTTAGCCCACACCTGGCCTTAAAGAATTAGTATAAGTTTCAGCTGCTTTGCCCTTGCCTGCTTGGAAGATAACCACCTCTTCTGCCTGTGCTTTCAAAGGCGAACATGTTCGTGTGTTCGGACACATAGGTGGGGTTTTCATTCTTCAGAATTCAGTTGATTTGTTTGCCTTGCAACTTCAGGTCTCTGATAGACTCAAGGAAGTTATGATTTAGGGTGGGACAGACATTCTCTTGCAGTTTCTGCCTTCTAAGTAGGAGCAGAACCCCACAGATTTTGTTAGAGATTAGCTTTCTGTAGTACATGTAAGTTGTTCCCATGAATAATCCTCTGCGGATCATCTATGCACATAGTTCTTCAATGATTTCTTAGTTCTTTTCCTCTAAGTATCCAGTTTTCAAGGTGGAAGTGTCGGCACAGTGATGGTGAACATCATTAAATCCCTTGAAACATACTGCCACATTGCATTCTTAGGTGGATGTACTGAGACCAGTAGTGTATGAGAAAAAATTGTGTGCCTGATCCTTTTCTAGCATGGCTTATCATTATTAAAAATATTTGACAGCATGACAGGTGAGAATGATAAAGATATAATTGTGTTAAAATTTAGATTTCTTGTGAGGCCGAATATTTTACCAAACTTTCGTTTGTTTCCTTTCTGTGCCTTTCTAGTGCTTAGTTTATTATTACTGTGTGCTTCCGTGTTGATTTATTAATAAAAAGTGGCAGGTGTAGTAGGAAGCTGTCATGAATTTCACCTTCAGAGAACTGTGGTTTAAAGAAATAAACAAGAAGGGCATCGCATATCTGATTTATCTATAAGACTGTGAATCTTGCACCCCAAGGGGGTTACTCCCTAGGCCAGGCAGTGGTCAGCCATGTGAAGTGTGGATGCCCCGGCCTTGGCTTTCTGCCCCTAAGATTCTTTCCAAAGGACCCCACACCAGAGCTGATTGCCAGATAGTGTGTGTCTACCTGGGGGTTTGGTTGGTTCCAGTTTACACGGGATAAAAGAAACTACCTACTTCTTTCATCTCATCCTAATTCAGCTAAACAGACTCCAAATAAAACGGAAACTTCCTGAGTATCCTTCCTGACTCTGACCTTATACTCCACCTAACAATGTTTTCAGCCTGTCTTGGGTTCCTTTACTCCTATGACAAGGCTGGATTAGTTTGAAAAATTCCAAGCCATGTTTTTACTGTCTTTCCTTTTGTTGCTGGTGGATAACCATGTGAACAAGAAGCACAGACAATTCTTGTAAGCAACACCCATGTGGTATAAAATGTTCATTATGACAATATTCGGAATAGTGTATTTGAATACCTTTCACTACAGTATTTTTCCTCATAGTTCTTTAATACCATGAGTGGTGAAACTGAGCCTAGGAAAGATTAAGAAGTCTGAGGAACAACTTTTATCGAGAGCATTTTTATGTAAAAGATTATTGTTGCTGTTTATTACCTCCTGTCTTCTTCTGAAAAATTGCTCTGACCTGATTCATTTCTTTACATTTATATTTATATTCACATTCCATTTACTTTATATATATATCTCATGTAAAAAAATGTTGTCATTATTAAAATAATATATAGTATAATGTTCTATTATGACAAAAATAGTTTTTAAAAGTAATAATAAAAAGTAAAAAGAACAATAGTTTTGTCATAGTTGCAAAATTGCAATATATGCATTTAGATCACATCAAGCACAGGAATACAAATTGGTAGAAATCTGTTCTAGTCTTATTTTCTTTAAAAATAAGTATATTCAAAAAATTTTAAGACAAAAATTAACTCTTTTGGGGTGAATACTACTTTGCTAACCTAGATCTTTCCTTTCTAAACTAAGAATCATTTTACAAATATAACAGGAACTCAAGAATATAACATATTCTGTGTGGGTGATTTCATATTACTTTTGCTTTTTTGCATTGAAATTATTAATGAAATATTAAGCTAATGTTTTTGCATTCAAGTTATTTAGAGGTTTATTTTTAAATGAGAAGGTGGGAGGAATAGAGTCCGTACGTAGCTATCCACCTCTGCAGCAAGACAGCAGCGTGAAACCGCAGCTACATAACTATCAAGGGTACTCTTTTTAAAATCTGTAGTAATTTGAATAATTATATAACTCAAAATGTGCATGAAAGTCTCAAATTATATGAAAAGCCCCATGTCCAAAACACTTGAATAATACAATTTTTTCTTATGCCCCTTAAATTCATGTGACTATCATCGTCACCTATGGCATAGTTGTGGGAACATAACTAAATTTCAAAGCAAAATCTCATTACAAATCCATCAGAGTATGCATTTGAGTATTAGAGTTTATTATACCTTGTCAAGGGATATGAGCAGGAAAAGTGAGAGAAACTGCTGACGGTGGGAAAATTATTCCCCAGAATGATTTTCCTTAAATATTTCATATTTAGAACATTTGAAATAGTGTAAAGTTATGTGAAGATTTTTAGTGTTCATTCTTGGATTAAAAATTGTGTGACCGATCCATTGGGACCATCAGTGCAAATGCTATAAATACCAGTTTTTGTAGGTGTCTCCCTATACAAAGCACATTAAGGGTTATAATGTATTACAACACTGCCAACTTTTATATTTCCCCAAGGGATGATTCTACATTTTGCTCAAAACAAAAGAAGAAAACCTTTGGGGCTGAGATTCATTAAAGCAAAGAACCTTAAACAGAAAATAGCTCTTTAATAACTTCTCATGACCAACATTGTTTAATGGGAGTCAGCATCACTTTGAGTAGGATTTACTTCAGGACACAGACATTGTACTCTATTTTTGTTTTGAGAATTATGAACACGACTATTCCACTTGTAGACTATAGCCAATACGTTTGTATTCAACTGGTTTTGTTCAGTTGAAGATGCTGGTTCCTTTGGAATGCTGACCATATCTGTCACTATGGAGACTGCAGTCCTCATCCACAGTGGGTAGCTATTGGCAAAGAAGAATGCTTTTTTTTTTTTTTTTTTTTTTTTTTTTTTTTTTTTTGCGGTACGCGGGCTGTGGTGGCCACTGTTGTGGCCTCTCCCGTTGCGGAGCACAGGCTCCGGACGCGCAGGCTCAGCGGCCATGGCTCACGGGCCAAGTCGCTCCGCGGCATGTGGGATCTTCCCGGACTGGGGCACGAACCCGTGTCCCCTGCATTGGCAGGCGGACTCTCAACCACTGTGCCACCAGGGAAGCCCGGTAGTTCTATTTTTAATTTTTTGAGAAAACGCTATACTGTTTTCCGTAGTGACTGCACCAATTTGTATTTGCCTCAGTAGTGCACAAGAGTTCCCTTTTCTCCACAGTCTCACCAACACTTGTTATTTCTTATGGTTTGGATAATAGCCATTCTAACAGGTGTGATATAATACCTCTTTGTGGTTTTGATTTGCATTTCCCTGATGATTAGTGATGTTGAAATTTTTAATGTATCTGTTGTCCCTCTGTTTTCTTTGGGAAAATGTCTATTCAGATCCTCTGGCCATTTTTTAATTGGGTTGTTTTGTTTTTGTTTTGTTTTTGCTATTTAATTGTTTGAGTTCCTTATGTATTTTGGATATTGACCCATATCAGATATATAATTTGCAGATATTCTCCATTCTCCCACTGAGTAGGTTGCTTTTTCATTAAAAACATTTTTTATTGAGATATAGTTGATGTACAATATTATATGTTACAGGTATTCAAAATAATGATTCACAATTTTTAAAGGTTATACTCCATTTATAGTTATAAAATATGGCTATATTCCTTGTGTTGTACAATATATCCTTGTAGCTTATCTATTTTATACATAATAGTTTGCACCTCTTAATCCCCTACCCCTGTCTTGCCCTGCCCCCTTCCCTCTCTCCACTGGTAACCACTAGTTTTTTCTTTGTATCTGTGAGACTGTGTCCTATTTGTTATATTCACTAGTTTGTTTTATTTTTTAGATTTCACATATGGCCTTTTCATTTTTTGATGGTTTCATTTGCTGTACAGAGGCTTTTTAGTTTGATATAATTTCACTTGTTTATTTTTGATTTTGTTGCCTTTGCTTTTAAGGTCAAATCCAAAGACTCATTGCCATGAGTAATGTCAAGGAGCTTACTGCCTATGTTTTCTTCTAAAAGTTTTATGGTTTCAGGTCTTATGTTCAATTCTTTAATGGCTTTTGAGTGAATTTTTGTGTATGGTGTAAGATAGTGGTCCGTTTTCATTCTTTTGCATGTGGCTGTCCAGTTTTCCTAGCACGATTTATTGAAGAGACTGTCTATTCCCAATTGTATATTCTTGGTCTCATTGTCATAAATTAGTTGACCACAAATGCATGGGTTTATTTTGGGGCTCTTTATTCTGTTCCATTGATCTATGTGTGTGTTTTTATGCCAATACTATATTGTTTTGATTACTCTAGCTTTGTAATATTGTTTGAAATCAGGGACCATGATACCTATAGCTTTATTCTTTCTCAAGATTGCTTTGGCTAATTGAGATTTTTGATTCCATACAAAGTTTATGATTGTTTGATTTGTTTTTGTGAAAAATGACATTGGAAATTTGATAAGGATTGCATTGAATTTACAGAGATTGCTTTGGGTAGCATGGACATTTTAACAATATTCTTCCAATCCATGAGCATGGACCATCTTTCCATTTATTTGTGTCTTTTCAATTTCTTTCATCAATGTCTTATAGTTGTCAGTGTATAGGTCTTTAACTTACTTAATCTTAGGTTATACCTCGAGCCTAATACTCTTTGTCCTCTATATACAGCCAAGGCAGCCCCAATATCATGCCTTTTACCTGGTAGAGAAACTATAGGAATACATAATTCTTGGAAATATTCTTTTTCCCAGTGTTAGCGTCTATTTTTAATGCTTTTGCTATATTGTTTCTTTTCAGCTTATTTACACTTAAAATTAATTTCCCCTAATTTTTAAACTTTATAAGAATCAGTGATATAGAGAGTTGGTACTTTAATAGAAATCCATATCTTATTATGTTGACATATTTACACTTACTAAATATTATGGGATGAATTGTGTCCCGCCAAAATTCATGTGTTGAAGTCTTAACCCTCAGTACTTCAGAATGTAACCTTATCCAAAGATATGGTCTTTGAGGGGTAATTAAGTTAAAATGAGGCTTCTAAGATGTGGTCCTAATCCAATATGACTAGTGTCCTTATAAGAAGAGGAAGAGATACCAGGATAGGCCCACACAGAGAAAAGGCCATGTGAGGACACAGCCTGAAAGTAGTTTTCTGCAAGCCAAGCACAGAGGTCTCCTTGGAGAGAAACCAACCCTACTGATACCTTGATCTTGGACTTCCAGCATATAGAACTGTTTGAAAACAAATTTCTGTTGTTTAAGCCACTGAGTCTGTGGTATTTTGTTATGGCAGCCCTAGTAAATGAACACACTCTGTAATATACTATTCGTTTATATTTTTGGTATTCTTTTAGCAAATGGTTATAAATGGGCTCTCAGTGCAAAGGAGGTGTTGCAATCTGGTATCTTTTGATTAAGTCTATTTGATTCCTTAAGAAAAGTGATGCATATCATCTACTCTAGAAAAGGGAAGAGAAAGAATCCAGAGAGCTTAAGATACTTATTAAATGTGACTAGCACCTTAAAAAGAAAAAAAAATTCAAAGAACCCAGTAACCACACACCTTATCTTTCTTAAAAAACAGATACATGACTTGCCTCTTAGTTCTTGTTTTTGATGTAAATATAATGCATAATGCAGAAGATTGGTGGCATTTAGTCTATAATTGGGAAAATGCAAACACACTTGTGACTTCTACCCTCTCTCCATCTTTGATGCTGCACCCCAGTTTTTCCCTTGGTTCCTGTTTACATCCTAATGGATTTTCTGTGAGGGATTTCTTTTTTTCTGAAGGTAAAGCTAATGTCATGATGCTGTCTGAGTTTCATCTACGAGAAAGAAGAGGTTTTACCTTTGTTAAGCATTTGGCCTGTGGTTTGCTGATGAATGCCCCAACTCAAGAGCTTATTTAATTAAAACTCTCCATCCAGGGGCTTCCCTGGTGGCGCAGTGGTTGAGAGTCCGCCTGCCGATGCAGAGGACACGGGTTTGTGCCCAGGTCCGGGAAGATCCCACATGCCGCGGAGCGGCTGGGCCCGTGAGCCATGGCCGCTGAGCCTGCGCGTCCGGAGCCTGTGCTCCGCAACGGGAGAGGCCACAACAGTGAGGGGCCCGCGTACCACAAAACAAACAAACAAACAAACAAAAACTCTCCATCCAGTAGAGGGAGGCTGTCGCCAAGGTTGGATAATGCACATCCCACCCAGTGTCTTCGATTCTGTGCATTTCATGGTTACTGTTGTTCTACCTGGATCCCCGTTATTCCGTCAGAAACACAATCACAAGAAACTTCCAAAAACCCTACGTAGTCAGAGGCAAACCACAGACGAAAATGGAAAAGAAGAACTGCTTTGTGAAGATTGGGTTCATGGTTATTCCTTCTTCCCTCTGCTTCAGGGAATCATGTATCTGCCAGCTTTGTGGAAGCCTGGAGCAATGATGCTGTAGCTCCCACTTCCTCATTTTTCCATGTTTGTTGTAATAGAGTTGGGAAAGGGGAAGTGGAGGAGGAAGAAGCTCCATGGGGCAAGTTCTTATCTCCTTTTTAAGGACTACTATGTGCCCAGCTGGAAGTAATTAGTTTTTCTCTGGACTCCCATATTCCCCCAAATGCAAACACTCTATGGCCCTTATCACTCAGTTTTGTCTTACAACAGCCTGTAGTGCCCCTTAGAAAGCTATTGTCTCTCAGCTCCAAATCCATCCTTCAGTTCTGAGCTTTGGGATGCTGGTTGGGCTGCTGCTCTGCAAGCCACATCGCTCCTTTGCCAGCTGCTCCCTAGTAGACTTTCTAAGTAGGGAACCACAGAGGGAGACAGGAAGGGTAGAGGAAGGAGGAGAGATTGCTCTGTCCTGTTAGCTTCCTGTTTTCCGTAGCTGTGGGCTTCAGGCAGTAGAAATTCTGTCCAGCTGCAGCAGTTGAAGCCAGTTTGCAGTTTCCCCCAAATTTCCAGAACCGGACTTACGTCGCCCATGTCAGAGACAGCAGCCAAGAAGCACTGTCTTCTCTGAGATCTGACTTCCAGTTTCATAGGCCTTCTCCTCCAAGCTCCTAAGCTTTAATAATTCCACCCTCTTTACCACAATCCTCATGCTACTTCATGCAGCTCCTCACTCTGGGATGCCCTGGTGTCCTCTTTTTGCCTTTTCTGTTCTCACAGAACTAGTGAATAGGTCTTTGTAGACCTATTCTTCCTGACAAAAAAACTGATGTGATTTCTGTCTCCTTTTGGGACACTGAGTGAATTACTCATGTTCATGCTTTCTCCCTGCTTATCTGTGAGCTCATTAGCCATGCCAAATAGTAATGTAAGTAATACTGTCATCGTTTATTGAGCAGTTATTATGTACCTTGCTCTATGCTAAATCTTTGCATGTGGTCTCATTTATTATTCAGAACTTTATAAAACACGTTTTACTAACTTCATGTCACAGATGAAGAAACCAAGGCTCAGAGGGTTAAGGATGAAGGGAGTTTCATACCAGCCTGATGCCTCAAGCAGGATTTGAACCTGACTCCAAAGTCTAAGCTCTTAAACATTCTATTAATTTGTCTATGTCATGTTTGTACCCTAATTCTTTGCTTCCTGCTCCTATTAAATAACTAATTAAAGTAGCTAGGCTTATATTCATCCAAGAAAATAAAGCTTTCATCTACTTGTACTGGATTAAATCTGTGGTCTAGAGGATATTTATGTTAAACCAGTAAGAAGAATGGGATGCCAGATCCACCACTAACCCATTCCTCTCCTTGGCCTTGTCCCCCTAATCTATATAAATGAGGTTTAGACTATAGAATCTTTACGGGCTCTGTTATTTTATTAAATTTTTCTGTTAGCTTGGGAGTGAAAAGAGGAGGAATTCTATCCCTTAGACTTTGTCAACACATGCAAAAAATTAGAAGGAATTTCATTTCAAATCATGTATTAGGAAAGGGCCCATGAAACATCTTCATGCTTCATGGCTAAAATGAAACATCCACATTCCACAAGCTTGCTGTCTTCAACACCAGTGCTTCCCAAATTTTAATGTGCACCTAAATCACCGAGGATCTTGTGAAACTGAAGATTCTGATTCAGGAATTCTGGGACATGGCCTAAAATCTGTCTTCCCCCAGAGCTCCACATCAGGATCACTCCAGCAGTTGTAAGAGCAGCCCTATTTATTGGTCACTTACTAGGTGCCAGTTATATTCTCTCTCATCCTCATAAGAATCTCATGAGGTTATTATTATTCTTCTTCTAAGCCTTCAAATAAAGAAACTAAGACTGGTAACAAGTTCAGTAACTTGGTGATGGCCTCACAGGTGGAAAGCGGTTGGATTGAAATTCAGACTCATGTCTTTTGACTCCAAATCCTTTGCTATTTACTCATCAGCAGTGCATTACAACCAGCAAAGTAGTTAAAAGTAGGACATAAGGTATATATCTGTAATATTCGTACCTGAAGTTGTCAGAGTGGTGACTTTTATTAAATGCTTCGATGCTTTGAAGTTAATCAGTTTTGAAGTGATTTGTGCAATTTATTATTTACATTTTAAACTCTTGTTTATAACTTGTCTACAAATATCACAACCATTTCAGTAGCATTATATAGTCTGGGTATTATAGTTGACCAATTCATTAGAACAAAATTGTGATGCAGGTAAGGGGTTTATGTATTTGCCTGTTAAATTTAAGCGAAAAAGAAATGCAGTTTGTAACTGAATGTGAGCATTAGCATGCCGTGCTAACTAAAGGGTAAATCCATATTAGCATCAGTGGCTTTTAACTGCTTCATCATTCATGGTGTACAGATTGAAGCCAGATTAAGAGGAAAAAATTATTTTCCCAGCAGCCCCCAAAGATTTCACCTATAGATGCAGATAATGAGCATTGCCATGGATACAGTATAATTATATCACCTGAATAGAATCTAAGGGAATTGGAAAACAAGAGACAAAGAAATAAGCTTAATTATTCATTTTTTGAAAAATCTCTGCAGACAATTTAACAGTAAAGTAGGGTGACTAAGGAACACATACATTTCATGCCCATATGCCACAGAAATATCTAATTAGGCACAATGTGCCAGTACTAATTATAGAAATGATTGCTGGAAGAAGGAAGGCCGAATATAGAGTAGCTGGCAACTTGATGGTCCTCTTGCTATGCAGAGTGTGCTGCATGTTGCAACGCGCTGATTGGTTGTTTTCTTTTTTTGTATGAGAATTAGATTGTAACTGATTTAACTTTTTTTCCTGATAACTTCTGGATCACTGAAGAGGAATGCTGAGGCAAGGCCAGCAGGGTAAGCCTCTGAGGATGGAAAAAAGAGGGAAAAGTAATGTGACTTGGTACTTCTCACTCGGGGTGACTGATCCTGTGTGTTCTCTTCACTCAAGCGTAAGAACCCACATCCCCCGGAGTACAGGGTGGTGTGAACAGTGCGGTGAACAGTTACTCATGGCTTGAATGTAAGCTCCACTTACCAACACTCCTACATTCAAATCTCCCCAAAGTGTTTCCTGAAATTGCACAAGGAAATCACGTTAGGTTAATGAGAAGACGTCTTTGAAAACCAAGGTTATCAGACAAAGCTGTAGTATTCACATTCTTGGTCTGGATGGGATTGAATTGTATTCCCAAACTGGCAGAGAGAAATGAAACTCTGTACGTGGAGAGGGTGTGGGAGGCAGAATTCTGAGACAGTCCCCGACATTCCCTGCTCCGAAGTGTACACACCCCGTTTAATCCCCAGCACTGTGACTATGGTGGCTTTTATTCTTGGGGTTAGGTTATGCTCCACGACACAGTTGACCTTAAGGAGATCATTCAAAGATGCAGGCGTAGAGAATGGACTTGAGGACACAGGGACAGGGAAGGGGAAGCTGGGACTAAGTGAGAGAGTGGCATGGACATATATATACTACCAAATGTAAAACAGATAGCTAGTGGGAAGCAGCCACATTGCACAGGGAGATCAGCTCGGTGCTTTGTGACCACCTAGAGGGGTGGGATAGGGAGGGTGGGAGGGAGGCTCAAGAGGGAGGGGATATGGGGAGGTATGTATATGTATAGCTGATTCACTTTGTTATACAGCAGCAACTAACACACCATTGTAAAGCATTTATACTCCAATAAAGACGTTAAAATAAAAAGAATGTCCGACCTAATCACTGGAGTCCCTTAAATCTGGATTCCGAGGTCAGAGGAGGAAGAAGTCAGAGATTGAAAGCACAAGAAGGATTTGATGGATCCTTGCTGGCCTGAAGATGGAGGGGCCATGTGTCAAGGATGCAGGTCATCTCCAGGAGTTAAGAGTGGCCCCTGGATGATAGGCACCCAGGCAATGGTGACCTCAGTCCTACAGCCGCAAGGAACTGAATTCTCCCAACAATAAGAATAAATGAGCTTGGAAGTGGAGTCTTCCTCAGAGCTTCAGATGAGCATTCAGCCAGGCTGACACCTTAATTTTGGCCTTATGAGCCCTGAGCAGGGAACCCAGCCATGCTATGCCGGACTTCTGACCTACAGAACTGTGAACCAAAAAAGCGAGTGTGCTTCTAAGGCACTAAGTGTGTGGTAATTAGTTATACAGCATGTACAGGAGTGTGAATGGGGAAGGGGCCATGGGGACCTTTGAGTTACAGACTGGCGGAGGACAGGTGGGTTGAGGTGGTGGGTAGGAGAGGCTTGGGGAGAGCCATGCAGGTCTGGTGGTGGTGGCAAGGGTCCTCAGGTAGGCAGGGAGTCCAGGGAGGCAGGTGGAGGGCATACAAGTCCCTTGGGACTTCTCCCTTTTTGGAATTAGAGTCATAAATTGGGTTTTAGATCAGATCTACTGTTATTAGTTCAGTGAACCCGGAGAATCACTGTACCCATCTAGACCTCAGGTTTTTAATTAAAAAAATAAACAGATGGACTGATAGGGATTCTTAAGTCCCTTTCAGCAAGAACATGCTTTAGTCAGACTACCGTCATTGCCCTACACTGACCTTCCCGCCTCTAATCTCTCTTTCAATTTATCTTACAGATCTGATCACATCACCCTCTTGTAGAAAAGCTTAAACGTTTAAACTCATTAGGATACCATCCAAAAATCCTTCGTGAACTGACATCCTGTGGCATCTTAGTGTCATAGACCAGTACTCACCCTCCAAGCACTCCACGTTCTAGACCATCTGGACATTTCACTATTCTCAAATATAATTCCAGGTTTCCTGCTTTCCTGCTTCACTTGTAGTTCTTTGGGGATGAAATATTTCTTTGAGCATGGTGATCAAGCTTAGCTAATTTATTAAGATGCAGCTTAGGATATTTTTTGAGTTATTATCTTAGAGATTCCCCAGTTACCTTCATTCACAAGAATTTTGTTTGGATTAATGTCAACTTAGTTTCAGTTGTATGCAAAATCTTTTTGAATACTATTTTTTATCAGATTTTAAAATCAAAGTTTTGCTGATATTATAAAATGAAAAAAAAAATGAAGCTTAGAGAATTCCCTGGTGATCCAATGGTTAGGACTCTGCTGTTTCACTGCAAGGGCATGGGTGCAATCCCTGGTCGGAGAACTAAGATCCCGTGCAGTGTCGCCAAAAAAAAAAAAAAGAAGAAGAAAAAGAAAGATGCAGCTTAAATGATACCTTTTCCAAGAAGCATTTCCTCATCCCTCCAACTGGTAATAATCTCCCCCTTCTCTGAACCATAATTGTAATGATTCTCCAAATCATCTGACTTGGTTCATAACCTTTTTTTTGTAGCATTCATCTTTTATGAGAGTATTTAATAGTAAATATGTGTATGTGTTTATATACAGTGCATATGTATATCTTCATATCTGATCATCTCTATTGTTTATAAATTACTCGAGGACTGGAAACTTATTTACCTGATCTCTACATTTTCAGCAGTATTTGGCAACAGGGCTTTGCTCAGCAAAGTGTTGAATCTAGAAATACTACTCTTTTGTCCCGCTGTTGTGTTGCCTCTGGTCTGATAATCTGCCTGTTACAATGAATTTGAAGGGCATTTTGTGAAAAAACTTTTTCCCAAATGACTTGAATTTCTTTTCTCTAAAAAAAAAAATAAAACTATAGGGCTTCCCTGGTGGCGCAGTGGTTGAGAGTCCGCCTGCCGATGCAGGGGACACGGGTTCGTACCCCGGTCTGGGAAGATCCCACATGCCGCGGAGCGGCTGGGTACGTGAGCCATGGCCGCTGAGCCTGCGCGTCCGGAGCCTGTGCTCCGTAGCGGGAGAGACCACAACAGTGAGAGGCCCGCGTACCGCCAAAAAAATTAAAAAATAAAAAATAAAATAAAATAAAATAATATATATACACGTGTAAACATGTATACATATATATTAATATATATGTATCATTTAGAATTCAGCTTCTACCTATTTTTTAGATATTTTAGGTAAGAGAAATCTTAGGCTTATTAGCATTGTTCAAAGACAGGCTCTATTTATTCTAAATTTACTTCTCTCCCACCTTAAATTAGCAGGACCCATAATCCCAGCATCTTCCTATCCCAAACGTCATGATAATGGAAATTTTTTTTTTTTTTTTTTTGCGGTACGCGGACCTCTCACTACTGTGGCCTCTCCCATTGCGGAGCACAGGCTCCGGACGCGCAGGCTCAGCGGCCATGGCTCACGGGCCCAGCCGCTCTGCGGCATGTGGGATCTTCCCGGACCGGGGCACGAACCCGTGTCCCCTGCATCGGCAGGCGGACTCCCAACCACTGCGTCACCAGGTAAGCCCGATAATGGAAATTTTAATTGTGTCCCTCTGTCTCCACCACTGCACACTTTCATGCAGGCCTTCTCATCCTGCTCACAGGGTGAGCCTTCTTCCCACTTGACCATTTCCTTTTCCTTTTTCTGGTCCTTTTCTAGTTCCATCTATAGCTTGCTTGAGAGTTGACACAGGTGTAATTTTTTTACAATGTACTCGTTCACATTATGAAACCACCTTGTTGCCAGAGGTCAGTGGAGTCATTCAGTAAGTGCTTGTTGAGCATTCTGTAAGAATGACAAGATACTGAGTAAACATTTCAGAGAGAAACAAAAATGCCCAATTTTCAGGAGATCCAGCCCATCCATCCATAACTTCTCCATGTGATACACCAATAAACAGCTTGAAAGCTGGCAACACAGCTGTCTGTAGTGGATGCCAAGGAAACAGATGGCGGTGATGCAGGAAGAATGCTCTCCATCACTTGGCATTAGGCTCTTTTGATTATGTACCAAAAATGGAGAAGGAATTGACAGGCACCAGGGTGACTAAAGCAGGCTTTGCTGCCACCACTTGTCAGCTGGAATATTTTAAACACACATCGATGATGAACTTTTTGGGCTCACTCGACTTTCTCCCAGGTTCTCAAAGGACTTTCCTAGGAAAAAATTGCCCTAGTGATGGATGGAAAAACTGCGGTCTCAAAGGCAACATGGCTGAAGATGACTGGCTCTAGACCAAATACTGAATCATTTCTAAGATCAGCCCTCTAGAAGCTGAGCTTTCGCTGTCCTTCCTTTTTCAAACTTTCTTGAAGACAACCACACCACCGGGCTAATGCATAACAGCATATATTCCCTCTGTACTTGTATCAATGTTCTGTTTGTTTTTTTTTAAAGAAAGAAAGTGCAGAATGGTTAAAGCAGTAGACCTAACGGATGTTGAGAGAGGGAGGCTTGTTCTCTAGGGTCTAAAAGTCTGTATGTGATAACTTCCAGACTATTTCAATGCATCCGAGTCAATCAGCTATCTCCTTGACTAGCAGAAGGAGGCAGGTGGTATTACAGAGAGGAGAATCCATAGTGAAATACCTGCTCGCAGGCCCCGGGCTTTCTGCACCTTAATACCTCCTATGTGGGATGTCATGTGTATCTAAAATTGACCCTTGAGCCTTATAACTGGAGAACTGAGGGCAAAATGCATTTTCAGTTTGCTTGGTTCGGTATCCTTCGGTTCATAATCTGTCGTGACTCTCTAATGATAATGAAAATAGCAGGGCTAAGTTATTCCCATTAATTCTGGAACAGTTTAAATAAGGAAGGAAGAATAGTGGATGTGCTTGTTTTCTAATTTTTATACAATTTTTAAAATTTACTTTCCATTTACAGTTATCACAAGATATTAGCTGTATTCCCTGTGCTGTATAATACATCCTTGAGCCCATCTTACACCCAAGAGTCTGTGTCTCCCTCCCCAACCCCTATACTTCCCCTCCCCATCTCTCCACTGAGAACCACTAGCTTGTTCTCTATATCTGTGAGTCTGCTGCTTTTTTGTTACATTCACTAGTTTGTTGTATTTTTTAGATTTCACATAGAAGTGGTATCATACAGTATTTCTCTTTCTCTGTCTGACTTTTTACTTAGCATAATGCCCTCCAAGTCCATCCATGTTGCTGCAAATGACAAAATTTTGTTATTTTTTATGGCTGAGTAGTATTCCATTGTCTATATATATATCACAGCTTCTTTATCCATTCATCTGTCTATGGACACTTAGGTTGTTTCCATGTCTTGGCTATTGTAAATAATGCTGCTATGAACACTGCAGTGCATGTATCTTTTCAAATTAATTAATTTTTTTCAAATATATACCCAGGATCGGAATTGCTGTGTCCTAGGGTAATTCTTTTTTAGTTCTTGTGAGAACCTCCATACTGTTTCCCACAGTGGGTGCACCAAGTTACATTCCCACCAACAGTGTACGAGGTTTTTCCCTTTTCTCCATAACCTCTCCAGCATTTGTTATTTGTAGACTGGGTGTGCTTCTTTTTCATTGTTATCTCTCAGTGCCCAAACCCACCCTTCTATACTCTTCTCTGTGATGCTGAGGCCTGGCCTCTGCAAACTCTGTTTCCCAGGCATCCTTGGTAGTTGACTCAAGTCCTGCCGACAGAAGGGAAATCAGAAAGTGGCAGGAATGGAGAATGGGCTTCCCTCCTGGTTTTTCTGGTTCCTGCCAGCATCACTCTAGCAGTGGCAGTTGACTCTGGCAGCCATTTGGTTTCAGCACCACCAGAAACAGCCTCATTTGTCCCCTCAGGAGTGCTGGTATACCTTCTTATAGTCTCGGCAATGGTAAATGTGGAGCCTGGGCTCTGGGCTCCAAAGTTCTTGAAATCCCACCTGCTGCTTGTTACCCGACCCTCTTTAACACCACAGAACCAACACTGTATATGTAAGAGCCACATCCCTGCAGGAATCCTGACTGCGAGTGTGGCAAAAGGACACATTAACTTGGAGTAGGATTTCACAGGGAAGTTCAACAGGCTGATTTTGGCTCAACATAAGGGAAGCTTGACTCTCCAACTGTGGGACTTGTCCTTTACTGGGTGGAGAGAGCTCTCTGTGGCTGGAA
>NW_006774406.1:615436-686173 GCF_000442215.2 Lipotes vexillifer | reverse complement strand
TGTCCTGTACGGGGTGGAGAGAGCTATCGGTGGCTGGAAGCATTCAGCAGGAGCTAGATGACTTCTGTCAGAAGTGCTGCAGCAAAAACAATTAGAGATGTTTTGCCCGTACGATTGGCAGAGACTTAAAATATTGGTAATCGAAACAGTGCAGAGATGAACAGGCACACACTGCCTCCTTAAAGGGGAATTTGGCAATCTATATTCAATCCTCATTTCATTCTAGAAAGGGGGACGGGAGATAAATGTGATATGAATATATTGCATGTCAGGGATATTAGTGACAAGGACTCATAAGAAAGACAAGTGTGGAGAGGGCCATGGAGTGTGGAGGCAGCCATCTTAGGTGGGGTGGGTGAGGAAGGCCATTCTGGAGCAGCTGCGTTTGAGCGGATGTGAATAGCAGGCCAGGTGGGATTCTGGGGGAGGAATATTGCAGGGAGAGGAAAGGGCAGGAGTTCTGGGGAAGAAAGGGAAGACCTTCCTCAAGGAAGTGAGGGAAGTGTGGGAAGAAAAGGAGGAAGTAATGTCACAGAGGTGTCAGGGACCAGGTTGTGTGGGGAATCGTGGGCTAGGATGAGAACATTCCATTTTTTTCTGAGTGTTATCAGAAGGCACTGGACCATTTTTTAGCAAAGAAGGGCCACAATCTGACATGTGTTCTCTATGAAAGTCTTAAAAATTTGTTCAATCTTTGACCTAAAAATTCCACTTTTAAGCATTTACCAGGAAAAAATGTCTAAGGATGTATGTATATACATGACTGTTCACTGAGAGCTGCTAGCCTTTTGGAGCCCTTACTGGATACCAAGAACTCTACACATATTAATTCATTTCACCTTCATAACTTTTCCATGAGAGATGTATTATCTCTGTTTTACAGATGGGAAAGCTGAGGCACAGAGAGGTTAAGTGTCTTGCCCAAGCTATTAAATAGCAGAGACTGGATTTTAATCCAGGAAGCCCGGTTCCAGAATCCACACATTTTTTTTTTTTTTTTTTTTTTTGCTGTGTTGGGTCTTCGTTTCTGTGCGAGGGCTTTCTCTAGTTGCGGTGAGTGGGGGCCACTCTTCATCGCGGTGCACGGACCTCTCACCATCGCAGCCTCTCTTGTTGCAGAGCACAGGCTCCAGACACGCAGGCTCAGTAGTTGTGGCTCACGGGCCCAGTTGCTCCGCGGCATGTGGGATCCTCCCAGACCAGGGCTCGAACCTGTGTCCCCTGCATTAGCAGGCAGATTCTCAACCACTGCACCACCAGGGAAGCCCCAGAGTCCACACTTTTAATCACTTGGCTATAAATGAAAATAGGGTCACATTACAACACCAGTGAGAAAAGGCAGGTTCCCTAACTGTGTGTAATTCTTTCATTATAAAAAGTATAAGGACATCTTTAGAATTACATACACATGCAACAAAGTGTGGATACTGGGCATTTCTTTTATTCCCAGGATTCTCTCTTTTACTTGGGAACAGACCCTGGGGTTTCCATCCCCCACTCTACCTTGCAGCTCTAAGCAGGGGTGCATTGCAAACAGAACGCCCCACGGGTACTCTTGATCCTCCAGCCCCAGCAGTGGGTCCATGACCCTGACCCTGTACTTGCCCTTTCCAGGACTGTCCATCACTCTGCTCTCCTGTCTGAGCTGATTCATCCAGGGAAGAGCATCTGGTCCCCGCTGGCTGATCGAACTCTCTCTCCTAGAAACTGAAACTGAAAGCCAGCCCACAGCCTGGTAGTCATTGGAATCGAGTCGCACTCATGGTGGCCCCTAGAGATTCCATAGTCTCTGGCTGCCAGGCCTTCTCTGTAGGTGCCCACTTCCCTGAAGCCTGGCAGCTCAGCATCTCCTTTGATTCTCTGAATGATGCTGGCACCTGTCTAATTAGGTCCGTCCTGGGTTTTGTTTATATCAGCAAGGATGTGGCTGCTCCTTGCAAACGAAATACCTTTATCTAATATTGTCTAGAAGGAAGCATAGCAAAATTGTAGCAGTGAGTGAAGAAATTTTATGTGACGTTATCTCCTTTACAAATGGCAAATACTCAAATGTGAGGTTAAAAATGCTTAAATTGTTTTTGCTGCCTATTTATTCAAAGTGTGACATAAAACCCTCTGAGGTCCACTCATAGCCAATAGTGCCTAGAGCACCCACAGCCCAGACTTAAGTAAAGAGACTACGGCAGATGGCATGAAAAGATATTGATGAGGATGATACACGAGTCACAGAAACGTCTGACGGTGAGATTAAAACTTGGAAAGTTTCAGACCAGAAGGTAGAACAGACAGTGGAGGCTGGAGGTGGGTGTAGGAAGAGGACTCATGACAAATCATATTTCGAAATCCCGGTGTTGCCTTTTGCACTACAACTGCTGTAATGAGCACTCACGGAACTTTGTCATTTTCTTACCTAAAACACGTTAGTAAAACCAGTTACCTTTCATGATTTCTGTTGTTGGAGACACAGCGAGTTTGCTGTACTTTACCCATGCTGGAACAACATTTTTCTCTAGGGCGCCCAGATTTTAAAGGGTTTGCATACCAACAAAGCAGACAGACCTATAATGTAAATTGGTTATGAATAAAAGAAATGTTAGCTTATGGAAATCAATGAGCAAAAATATGTATTTCTGTCATTTCTAAGCAGTGGCTTATTGTGGTTAACTGCTATTTAGTTAGGCCTTCAGGAAAATCCTAAAATCCATTCATTGCCTTCATTCCCGCTAAGTTTCCCCAGCTTTCTCGAATCAATTCCACAAACAGTGGCTGAATGATCACTCTGTGTCAGGCATGGCACCAGGCAGAGGGGACACAGAGCTATGAAACACTTGGTCTCTGCCCCAGCAGCAGCCCATTGGGGCAGGAGAGACATGGCAGAAAAAATTTCAACGCATGCCCTAAAATTTAAACAGCCAAACATAGAACTCTATAACAGTCATAATTGTATTTATTGATTTTTAAAATTTTTACTGAAATATAGTTGATTTACAATGTTGTGTTGGTTTCAGGTGTACAGCAAAGTGATTCAGTTATACATATATATATAAAAATATATATATTCTTTTTGAAAATTCTCTTCCATTATAGGTTATTACAAGATACTGATTATAGTTCCCTGTGCTATACAGTAGGTCCTTGTTGGTTATCTATTTTATATATAGTAGTGTGTATATCTAAATTCCAACCCCCCTAATTTATCCCTGTCCTTTTTTTTTTTATGACACTTGGGCCCTGTGCCTGCCATTTTACATATTACAGTGATCTTTTGTAGCAGGTGCTGTTATTACCATCCTCATTTTACGGATAAGGAAACTGGGCTCAGAGAGTTAAGTAAGTTGCCCAAGGTTACAACATTCAGATATGGTGGACTCAGCATTGCACATGTGCACACGTGGGTACACACACCACACACACACACACACACACACAGAGGATGTCCTAGAACTCCAGAGCTGTGGCTCTAACCACTGCTTATAATTCTTCCCAATGTACAGCTTGTTAAGAGGTTATTAAGTCTATTTGAAGGGATGGGAAGTCAGGATCTGTAATGGACTGAATGTCTGTGTCCCCTGCAAATTCCTGTGTTGAAGTTTTAACCCCCAGTGGGATGGTATTTGGAGATGAGACATTTGGGAGGCAGTTACGTTGAGATGAGGTCATGAGGGTATGGCCCTCATGATGGAGTCACGTCCTTTTAAGGAGAAAGATCAGAGAACTTACTGTGTCCGGGTAAGGACACAGTAAGAAGGCAGCCATCTGGCAAGCTTGTCACCGGAAACTGCCCATTCTGGCATCTTGATCTAGGACTTCTAGCCTTTGGAACGTTGCTTAATCACCCAGTCTCAGTATTTTGTTATGGCAGCCTAGCAGACTAAGGTAGGATCACTTTCTCAAAAGAGATGCTAGAGCACAGATGTTCCCTCCTGGTCTTGGAGCTCTTACCTAGAGAACTAGACAACTCTAAAGGGTGCAGGAGCTTTACTGGGGAGTGTCCTTGCCATCAACATGGATAGGGGAGCTCGGGAAGCAGGACTGGGCAGAGGAAGAGGCTAAGCTGAGATGTGGTTGCACCAAAGTCTTCAGTTGATCCTTTGTGGAGCTACCGATAAGGTGAGGTAGGGGGGACATTTACACTCCTGCATAGGCCAGTCCTTGGTGGCTGCCCATGGGAGGGACCTCAATGGAGGTGGCTCCTGTGGGCCAGTCTCGGGAAGGATATCAGCTGAGTGCTGGGTAGGCAGCTTTCTTGGTCCTAACATAAGTCCTAGAGCAGGTGTCAGCTGTGTTTGTCAAGATGGTCAGAAACTGGAGGAATGAGGCTCGTATCCTGGAGGGGGTCTGCGTGGGACACCATGGCATCCACTACACCTCTGTTCTCCATCTTCCAGGCACCCTATGTTCCCATGTCTTAAGATCCAAATACAACCTCAAGTGGTTATCTGTGTGCGCTTTCATGAGTGATAGGAACGCTCAAGTTTTAGAGTAAAATCTGAAGTAATCTAAGTGTTTAAAGACTCACAGACACTAGTGCCGATTTAAGTCTCATATTTTTACCATGGATGCTTCAGCTTCACCTTTCAGGACGAAAAAGAAGATTGGATTCTCTACACAATTTTACATTGGCAGACCTACCACTATCATAGTAAGACAATCTGTTACTTCCAAAATTCTGGTGAGAGGTTGATCCCTATAAACTCAAGGCAGGATTTCAGGACTTTATATAATAAGTGCTGAAGAGGAAGTGCCAGTGTTCATTCATTTATACTACTGTACAAGCTACATCTCTGCCTTTTTTGCTTTTTGATACTGTGATGTATTTTCCTGACATTTAGCACGGGAGAAGCATTCTGCGGCCAACTTTTCTGACATCATTGGAACACATGTTGATAATACTCGGAGAGAGTTTTTTACACCCTCCCCCTCTTTTTTTTTTTTTTGGACCAGAGTCATTCAAAAAACATCCCTAGCACTTAGAAATGTGATATGCTAAAAAAAAAAAAAAAAAAAAAGAAATGTGATATGCTTATTTTAGATGTTGAATTAGAATTTAAATTCTAGATTCTACTCTCAAAAGAAATGCACTTGAAAAAAACCCCACTAAAGAACAATACAAAAATCAAAGTTCAATAAAGATTTTGATAACCTTATAGCAATGCTGAAGTTTGGAGCAGAGGCAATACAGAGACAGGTGTGCAGAATGTTCAGGGATGTCCTTCCAGATTGATGCATCTGTGTGGGGTCACCATAGAGTCAGAGGAGGGGCAGCCTGTGTACATTACTTGGTTGAGCCGTCAGGAAGTGGCCTAGAACTCACCTACATTGCATATCAATACATGTCTCCTGTTAAGACTTTTAGTGGGTCTTCTCTTGCCAGGGGCATCAGAGTTCAAGTTCACATTTGACGGTCTTGGTCATCATGGTTTAGAATCTGAAAATGGGGACATTCAGGCTTGTTTCTGCTTGTAGTTGGCTAGACTCACTATATCAAAACATTCCAGAGTCTGGAATAGAAATAAGCACCTCAATCTAATGAATTTAAAATGAGAAACAAAACTGCCAGGTAGATTAGGATGTCAGGTTGACTTATCCCTGCATGCTCTTCATTATAGGAGAATATACCATTATAAACTACTATTGTTCTGATTGAGGATTGATGTTAGTATCCAGCCTGATAGCTGTCACTTCCTTAGGTTTACACCTAACAAAGAGCCCCAGGATGAGGATCTATGTCAGTCAGTCGGTGTTGGTGGTGTCAAAGCATGAAGACCAGGTCTCGCTATTTGACTCATCTTATTCAGTCTCCATTTGAAACATCCTTCTTTCCAAATATTTTGCAAAACAGATTAGAAGGCAGTTGATACAGAGATCGCCTCTTCTTGCTTTTTGAACTGTTGTTCTAAAACTGTACCAAAAAACAGAAAACAAAAAAAGAGTCATCAATAAACATATGCAATCTATAGTATAATAGATTATATTTAATAGAGAATAAGAAATGATGTGACCTCAGTACATTAGCTGTAGGAAGAAATTTATTTGTTTGACGTCTCTTTATAATGTGAAATGAAATGATGGCTAAAGAGTCTGAAATGGTCATTTGGGCATCTCTAAATCGTTAAAGAAACTATGATATAATATCATTGTGTAATAACTTGACAATGATAATCATGGTAATTAGTAGAAAGTGATCTTAAAACAGGATATGTAATGCTAGTGTATAGTTATAGGAAGGCTCATGGGGTGATTTTACATGATGTCTGACACACGATGCCTAGCCATGTGCCAGGCTCACATGAGGTGCTCATTAAATGCCCCAGTGAACTAAATGAATAAATTAAGGATGCTACTGCTCAAGGCCACACACCAGTCCTACTGGGCTTTTCAGTCCAGAATGGGAATGCCTTGGCTCACATTGTCCCCTTGGGATCTAAGGACTTTCTTGGATTTTCATCTTTTCCTGCATCCAGGACAGTGTCAGAGGCTTGGAGCATCTGGGAAGGTAGACATAGTGAACTGCCCTGAGGATGAAGCATCTGACTAAAGTGCTGATCTGGCACACATCTTCCATCCAAGTGATGTCAGAAATATCACAAGAACAGAAGGGCAAGTTCTGCCTGTTGCCAAATTTGTTTTGTATTTTCTGCATGTTAAAAAGGAAAACCCACGTAACCAAGAGCACTCATTCTTTTGACAGGAAGTGATTAGGAAGGAAGGGGTTTGTGTCTGGGAGCAAAGTTTCTTTAAATCCTAAGGAGGGCCAAGATATATGCAAATTTTAGCATCATCCTTAGAACTGGCACAACAGACACCTGCCTTGAATCCTGGCTTTAGATGACCCTCCTCTGACTCACCATCAGGTACAACCCTCCCCATGGGGTAAGGAGTCCACAGGGCCAAGGGTTGTTTCCATCAACAGTCTTTGTTCCCTCCCTTCTACACAACACTATGGGTACCCAGGAACCTGGTGTGTCCCACCCAGACAGTCCCAAGCTCACTTACCCACTTCCCAGGTCTGCATAATATCTCCCTGGGATCCATCCTCTTAAGGGATTTAATACCGTGGCATGTATGTTTACATCTGAGTGGTGGTGGTTTGCAGTGATGTGGACCTAGAAAGTATGTGCCATCTGTGTGTCCCAAGCTGCCTGCAAAACCTCCTGCCTTGTGTAGGGCAGTCGGTGTAAGATAACAGCAAAGTGGGAGGAGCATCTTGGCTATCTGTTGACTGGCTCTCCTAATGCTGCCATATTCCTGAGTGGGACTCTTGGAATTTAGGACATGGCCGTCCAGTCACTATGAAGGTATAATTTTTCATGATAAGAGGATACAACATATTTTATGTAACCGTTTGATAGCTTGATTTATAACTTTTAAATATTTAGATATGTGGGATAAAGGCCCCCACACCCTTTTTCAGGACTCAAAAACATCAGTGCTGGGGCTAGAAATATAGACCCGAATATGAATATGAATTTGAAGATTTTTTTTAACATCTTTATTGAAGTATAATGGCTTTACAATGCTGTGTTATTTTCTGCTTTATAACAAAGTGAATCAGTTATACATATACATATGTTCTCATATCTCTTCCCTCTTGCATCTCCCTCCCTCCCACCCTCCCTATCCCACCCCTCTAGGTGATCACAAAGCACCGAACTGATATCCCTGTGCTATGCGGCTGCTTCCCACTAGCTATCTGTTTTACATTTGATAGTGTATATATGTCCATGCCACTCTCTTACTTTGTCATAGCTTACCCTTCCTCCTCCCCATATCCTCAAGTCCATGCTGTAGTAGGTCTGTGTCTTTATTCCCATCTTACCCCTAGGTTATTCCTGACCTTTTTTTTCTTTATTTTTATTTTTTTCTTAGATTCCATATATATGTGTTAGCATATGGTATTTGTTTTTCTCTTTCTGACTTACTTCACTCTGTATGACAGACTCTAGGTCTATCCACCACATTACAAATAGCTCAATTTCGTTTCTTTTTATGGCTGAGTAATATTCCATTGTATATATGTGCCTCATCTTTTCTTTTTTTTCTTAACATCTTTATTGGGGTATAATTGCTTTACAATGGTGTGTTAGTTTCTGCTTTATAACAGAGTGAATCAGTTATACATATACATATGTTCCCATATCTCTTCCCTCTTTGTCTCCCTCCCTCCCACCCTCCCTATCCCACCCCTCCAGGCAGCCACAAAGAACCGAGCCGGTATCCCTGTGCCATGCGGCTGCTTCCCACTGGCTATCTACCTTACGTTTGTTAGTATATATATGTCCATGTCTCTCTCTCGCCCTATCACACCTCACCCTTCCCCCTCCCCATATCCTCAAGTCTGTTCTCCTGTAGGTCTGTGTCTTTATTCCTGTTTTACCCCTAGGTTCTTGCAAACATTTTTTTTTTCTTAAATTCCATATATATGTGTCAGCAGACGGTATTTGTCCTTCTCTTTCTGACTTACTTCACTCTGTATGACAGACTCTAGATCTATCCACCTCATTACAAATAGCTCAATTTCGTTTCTTTTTATGGCTGAGTAATATTCCATTGTATATATGTGCCACATCTTCTTTATCCATTCATCCGACGATGGGCACTTAGGTTGTTTCCATCTCCAGGCTATTGTAAATAGAGCTGCAATGAACATTTTGGTACATGACTCTTTCTGAATTCTGGTTTCCTCAGGGTATATGCCTAGCAGTGGGATTGCTGGGTCATATGGTAGTTCTACTTGTAGTTTTTTAAGGAAACTCCATACTGTTCTCCATAGTGGCTGAACCAATTCACATTCCCACCAGCAGTGCAAGAGTGTTCCCTTTTCTCCACACCCTCTCCAGCATTTATTGTTTCTAGATTTTTTGGTGATGGCCATTCTGACTGGTGTGAGATGATATCTCATTGTAGTTTTGATTTGCATTTCTCTAATGATTAATGATGTTGAGCATTCTTTCATGTGTTTGTTGGCAGTCTGTATATCTTCTTTGGAGAAATGTCTATGTAGGTCTTGTACCCATTTTTGGATTGGGTTGTTTGTTATTTTGTCTTTGAGCTGCATGAGCTGCTTGTATATTTTGGAGATTAATCCTTTGTCAGTTCCTTCATTTGCAAATATTTTCTCCCATTCTGAGGGTTGTCTTTTCGTCTTGTTTATGGTTTCCTTTGCTGTGCAAAAGCTTTTAAGTTTCATTAGGCCCCATTTGTTTATTTTTGTTTTTATTTCCATTTCTCTAGGAAATGGGTCAAAAAGAATCTTGCTGTGATTTATGTCATGGAGTGTTCTGCCTATGTTTTCCTCTAAGAGTTTGACAGTGTCTGGCCTTACATTTAGGTCTTTAATCCATTTTGAGTTTATTTTTGTGTATGGTGTTAGGGAGCATTCTAATTTCATACTTTTATATGTACCTGTCCAGTTTTCCCAGCACCACTTATTGAAGAGACAGTCTTTTCTCCACTGTATATTCTTGCCTCCTTTATCAAAGATAAGGTGACCATAGGTGCGTGGGTTTATCTCTGGGCTTTCTATCCTGTTGCATTGATCTATATTTCTGTTTTTGTGCCAGTACCATACTGTCTTGATTACTGTAGCTTTGTAGTATAGTCCGAAGTCAGGGAGCCTGATTCCTTAATCTCCATTTTTCGTTCTCAAGATTGCTTTGGGTATTCAGGGTCTTTTGCGTTTCCATACAAATTGTGAAATTTTTTGTTGTAATTCTGTGAAAAATGCCAGTGGTAGTTTGATAGGGATTGCGTTGAATCTGTAGATTGCTTTGGGTAGTATAGTCATTATCACAACGTTGATTCTTCCAATCCAAGAACATGGTATATCTCTCCATATATTTGTATCATCTTTAATTTATTTTATCAGTGTCTTATAATTTTCTGCATACAGGTCATTTGTCACCTTAGGTAGGTTTATTCCGAGATATTTTCTTCTTTTTGTTGCAGTGGTAAGTGAGAGTGTTTTATTAATTTCACTTTCAGATTTTTCATCATTAGTGTGTAAGAATGCCACAGATTTCTGAGCATTAATTTTGTGTCCTGCTACTTTACTAAATTCATTGATAAGTTCTAGTAGTTTTCCAGTAGCATCTTTAGGATTCTTTATGTATAGTATCATGTCATCTGCAAACAGTGACAGCTTTACTTCTTCTTTTTCGATTTGGATTTCTTTTATTTCTTTTTCTTCTCTGATTGCTGTGGCTAAAACTTCCAAAACTATGTTGAATAAGAGTGGTGAGAGTGGGCCACCTTGTCTTGTTCCTGATCTTAGTGGAAATGATTTCAGTATTTCACCATTAAGGACGATGTTGGCTGTGGGTTTGTCATATATGGCCTTTATTATGTTGAGGAAAGTTCCCTCTATGCCTACTTTCTGAAGGGTTTTTGTCATAAATGGGTGTTATATTTTCTCTTTCTTCCTGGTTCAGTCTCGGCAGGTTGTGCATTTCTAAGAATTTGTCAGTTTCTTCCAGGTTGTCCATTTTATTGGCATAGAGTTGCTTGTAGTAATCTCTCATGATCCTTTGTATTTCTGCAGTGTCAGTTGTTACTTCTCCTTTGTCATTTCTAATTCTATTGATTTGAGTCTTCTCCTATTTTTTTCCATGATGAGTCTGGCTAATGGTTTATCAATTTTCTTTATCTTCTCAAAGAACCAGCTTTTAGTTTTATTGACCTTTGCTATCTTTTCCTTCATTTCTTTTTCATTTATTTCTGATCTGATCTTTATGATTTCTTTCCTTCTGCTAACTTTGGGGGTTTTTTGTTCTTCTTTCTCTAATTGCTTTAGGTGCAAGGTTAGGTTGTTTATTTGAGATGTTTCCTGTTTCTTAAGATAGGATTGTATTGCTATAAACTTCCCTTAGAACTGCTTTTGCTGCATCCCATAGGTTTTGGGTCGTCGTGTCTCCATTGTCATTTGTTTCTCGATATATTTTGATTTCCTCTTTGACTTCTTCAGTGATCACTTCGTTATTAAGTAATGTATTGTTTAGCCTCCATGTGTTTGTATTTTTTATAGATCTTTTCCTGTAATTGATATCTAGTCTCATAGCGTTGTGGTCAGAAAAGATACTTGGTACGATTTCAATTTTCTTAAATTTACTAAGGCTGGATTTGTGACCCAAGATATGATCTGTCCTGGAGAAAGTTCCATGAGCACTTGAGAAAAATGTGTATTCTCTTGTTTTGGATGGAATGTCCTATAAATATCAATTAAGTCCATCTTGTTTAATGCATCATTTAAAGCTTGTGTTTCCTTATTTATTTTAATTTTGGATGATCTGTCCATTGGTGAAAGTGGGGTCTTAAAGTCCCCTCCTGTGATTGTGTTACTGTCGATTTCCCCTTTTATGGCTGTTAGCATTTGCCTTATATGTTGAGGTGTTCCAGTGTTGGGTGCATAAATATTTACAATTGTTATATCTTCTTCTTGGATCGATCCCTTGATCATTATGTAGTGTCCTTCCTTGTCTCCTGTAATAGTCTTTATTTTAAAGTCTATTTTGTCTGATATGAGAATTTCTACTCCAGCTTTCTTCTGATTTCCACTTGCATGGAATATCTTTTTCCATCCCCTCACTTTCAGTCTGTATGTGTCCCTTGGTCTGAAGTGGGTCTCTTGTAGACAGCATATATACAGGTCTTGTTTTTGTATCCATTCAGCCAGTCTGTGTCTTTAGGTGGGAGCATTTAATCCATTTGTATTTAAGATAATTATCAATATGTATGTTCCTATGTCCATTTTCTTAATTGTTTTGGGTTCGTTATTGTAGGTCTTTTCCTTCTCTTGTGTTTCTTGCCTAGAGAAGTTCCTTTAGCATTTGTTGTAGAGCTGGTTTGGTGGTGTTGAATTCTGTCAGCTTTTGCTTGTCTGTAAAGGTTTTAATTTCTCCAGCAAATCTGAATGAGATCCTTGCTGGGTAGAGTAATCTTGGTTGCAGGTTTTTCTTCTTCATCACTTTAAATATGTCCTGCCGCTCCCTTCTGGCTTGCAGAGTTTCTGCTGAAAGATCAGCTGTTAACCTTATGGGGATTCCCTTGTGTTTTATTTGTTGTTTTTCCCTTGCTGCTTTTAATATGTTTTCTTTGTATTTAATTTTTGATAGTTTGGTTAATATGTGTCTTGGCATGTTTATCCTTGGATTTATGTTGTATGGGACTCTGTGTGCCTCCTGGACTTGATTAACTATTTCCTTTCCCATATTAGGGAAGTTTTCAACTATAATCTCTTCAAATATTTTCTCAGTCCCTTTCTTTTTCTCTTCTTCTTCTGGAACCCCTATAATTCGAATGTTCATGTGTTTAATGTTGTCCCAGAGGTCTCTGAGACTGTCCTCAGTTCTTTTCATTCTTTTTTCTTTATTCTGCTCTGCAGTAGTTATTTCCACTATTTTATCTTCCAGGTCACTTATCCGTTCTTCTGCCTCAGTATTTTGCTATTGTTCCCTTCTAGAGTATTTTTAATTTCATTTATTGTGTTGTTCATCATTGCTTGTTTCCTCTTTAGTTCTTCTAGGTCCTCGTTAAATGTTTCTTGCATTTTCTGTATTCTATTTCCAAGATTTTGGATCATCTTTACTATCATTTTTCTGAATTATTTTTCAGGTAGACTGCCTATTTCCTCTTCAATTGTTAGGTCTGGTGGGTTTTTATCTTGCTCCTTCATCTGCTGTGTGTTTTTCTGTCTTTTCATGTTGCTTATCTTACTGTGTTTGGGTCTCCTTTTTGCAGGCTGCAGGTTCGTAGTTCCTGTTGTTTTTGGTGTCTGTCCCCAGTGCCTAAGGTTGATTCAGTGGGTTGTGTAGGTTTCCTGGTGGAGGGGACTAGTATTTGTGTTCTGGTGGATGAGGCTGGATCTTGTCTTTCTGGTGGGCAGGTCCACGTCTGGTGGTGTGTTTTGGGGTGTCTGTGGCCTTATTATGATTTTAGGCAGCCTCTCTGCTAATGGATGGGGCTGTGTTCCTGTCTTGCTAGTTGTTTGGCATAGGATGTCCAGCACTGTAGCTTGCTGGTCATTGAGTGAAGCTGGGTCTTGGTGTTGAGATGGAGATATCTGGGAGTTTTTCGCCATTTGATATTACATGGAGCTGGGAGGTCTTCTGTGGTCCAGTGTCTTGAATTGGCTCTCCCACCTCAGAGGCACAGCCCTGACGCCTGGCTGGAGCACCAAGAGCCTTTCATCCACATGGCTCAGAATGAAAGGGAGAAAAAAGAAAGAAAGAGAGAGAGAGAGAGAGAGAGAGAGAGAGAGAGAGAGAGAGAGGAAGAAAGAAAAAATAAAATAAAATAAAGTTATTAAAGTAAAAAATAATTATTAAGAAAAAAAAATTTTTAAGTAAAAAAAAACACCAAGACAAAAAACGGACAGAACCCTAGGACAAATTGTGGAAGCAAAGCTGTACAGACAAAATCTCACAGGGAAGCATAAACATACACACTCACAAAACGAGGAAAAGGGGAAAAAAATCATAAATCTTGCTCTCAAAGTCCACTTCCTTAATTTGGGATGATTCGCTGTCTATTCATGTCTTCCACAGATGCAGGGTACATCAAGTTGATTGTGGAGCTTTAATTCGCTGCTTCTGAGGCTGCTGGGAGAGATTTCCCTTTCTCTTCTTTGTTCTCACAGCTCCCAGGGGCTCAGCTTTGGATTTGGCCCCGCCTCTGCGTGTAGGTTGCCTGAGAGCGTCTCTTCTTCGCTCAGACAGGACAAGGTTAAAGGAGCCGCTGATTCGGGGGCTCTGGCTCACTCAGGCGGGGGTGGGGTGGGAGGGAGGGGTATGGAGTGCGGGGTGAGCCTGTGGCGGCAGAGGCCAGTTTGACGTTACACCAGCCTGAGGCGCGCCGTGTGTTCTCCCGGGGAAGTTGTTCCTGGATCCCGGGACCCTGGCAGTGGCGGGCTGCACAGGCTCCCGAGAGGGGAGGTGTGGAGAGTGACCTGTGCTCGCACACAGGCTTCTTGGTGGCGGCAGCAGCGGCCTTAGCGTCTCATGCCCGTCTCTGGGGTCCACGCTGTTAGCCGCGGCTCGCGCCCGTCTCTGAAGCTCCTTTAAGCGGCGCTGTAAATCCCTTCTCCTCACGCACCAGGAAACAAAGAGGCAAGAATAAGTCTCTTGCCTCTTCGGCAGGTCCAGACTTTTCCCTGGACTCCCTCCTGGCCAGCCGTGGCGCACTAACCCCCTTCATCCTGTGTTCACGCCACCAACCCCAGTCCTCGCCCTGTGCTCCGACGGAAGCCCGAGCCTCAGCTCCCAGCCCCGCCCACACCGATGGGTGAACAGACAAGCCTCTTGGCCTGGTGAGTGTCGGTCGGCACCGAACCTCTGTGCGGGAATCTCTCTGCTTTGCCCTCCTTACCCCTGTTGCTGTGCTCTCCTCTGTGGCTCCGAAGCTTGCCCACTCCATCCACCCCCGGTCTCCACCAGTGAAGGGGCTTCCTTGTGTGTGGAAACCTTTCCTCCTTCACAGTTCCCTCCCACTGGTGCAGGTCCCATCCCTATTCTTTTGTCTCTATTTTTTCTTTTTTCTTATGCCCTACCCAGGTACATGGGGAGTTTCTTGCCTTTTGGGAGGTCTGAGGTCTTCTGCCAGTGTTCAGTAGGTGTTCTGTAGGAGTTGTTCCACGTGTAGATGTATTTCTGATGTATCTGTCGGGGGGAAGGTGATCTCTGCGTCTTACTCTTCTGCCATCTTCTCAAATCCTCTGAAGATGTTTTAACTCTCCTTTCTCACTTTTCCTCAGGAAGGGTGCTTGGGTTATAAAAGAATGTACATTAGGACACGGTGTTGCATATTTGTTTCAAAAAGAAGAATTAAAGAATTTGACAAGATATGTTTACAGTTTTAAAAAAGAGCAAACAACATGTTTTAAGCCTGGTTTAAGCCATAAGATCTACCATCCAGTGATAGTTTTAATGATCAGTATTCTCTCAGCTAAACCTCTTAGCCTCACCTTCAAACAGACCTGAATGATGTCCACTCATAAGAGTGGACTTCTGGTCAATTACATAGGCCACAGGTCCCAAGCTTTCTTTATTCAGTGTGTCCCATTACTTCTTCATGGATACCCTAGACCAAAAGACATATCTAACCATTCTACTTAGAAAACAGTGAAGTCCAATAACTTAATAAGTATTAAAATAAGATGTCTTAGTAGCCATTTGGAAAAAAATTGAAAGATAAACAGTATTTTAAAAACTCTTAATGACACTTACTTACTGATGGGATATTGGTCACCTGGTGGGCACTGCACAGTTTCTTAAGCCTTGGATCAGATTGTATACCACCCTCATTTTCCATTCCACATTGATTTGTCTGCAGTATTTGCTTTCTATCACACAACTGCCAAAAATGCAGTTTGGCAAAGATGGATGTTGTTAAAAGGCATGTAGTATGATCTCATATTGAAACTGTGAACTACATTGAACTAGAAGTTTGCATTGCCTTCAACAACTGTGTTCCCATCAAAAATGTAAAACATCCCACAGCACCCCAGTGAGTTCACTGTAACACCCTGGCTGCCTTGCTGCAGTTTGGGAGACATAAATGTAGACATTTTCCAAGTCCAGGGCCCAGAGTAGCTTGAGAATGATATGATCAGTTTCCCTGTTCACCAGAGCAGCTATGCCATACCTATTTACTCTTTATTTACTGATTTCTGCAAATACTACGTGTTTCTTGAAGACATTAAAAAAAATTATTTTAATGATGGTATACTTTTGGAAAAACTACCTTTAAAATTAGTATATAGTAATTATGATTGTCTAACACTTGCACAGTAGTTGAAGTTTCCAAAGCCTTTTGCTACATTTTGCTGTGTTATAGTAAGGACAACAATCTCAGAGAGGGAAAATGTCCTATGAGCCTCTTGCAATCCTACCCACCAATCCAGGCCTACCTCAAATACTGCGTAAACCTTCCCTGATGTACACTTGAAGTACTCTCTCCCTCTCTAAATATCTACAAATGTTGCTTGTAATTTCCCTTTTGTTACTGAGTCCTAAGCTCATACTGCTCGCTGCACAACAGGCCAGTAAATCAAGAGATGAGGTGTTGGAGCAAGGAGTAGCAATGTTACCAGATGCAAGTCCATGTGCTGGATGCACAGTGAGGCCAAACAATACCAAAACATCAGAATTTGGAGCAGAGAAATTTTATTGCAGAGCCATGCAAGGAGACATGTGGCTCATGCCCAAGAAAAACCCCAAACTCCCTGAAGGCTTTCAGAAAGCATTTTTAAAGGTAAGGTGGGGTAACAGCATGGTTACTTGTTGCAGACTTCTTGGTGATGGATCCTTTGTTCTAGCAGCTGTCCACTTAAGTCAGGTCACAATGTTCCTGTAAACCACCAAAAAAAAAAAAAAAAAAAGCTATTCTTTGTTCTTCAACTTTTTTATCTTCTTAAGATTGGAAAAGTGTTTTACCTTTAAAGGTGAGAGCCTTGAGAATGGGCTAGCCTGTATATTTCAGGCTATAGGCAACATTTTTTACAAAAGGTGCAGACCCCAGGCTGGGTGAGGTCAGCCTGGGGATCACAGGAATGGGCACAGTCAGCATGACTTAGCACAGGCAACAAAGCACATAGTTTAAAGTAAAAAGGAACAGATCTAACATGGAGTCAGATTTGTTCTTCCCTAATATAGTAATGTTATTTGGAAAGCGAGCAGACTGAGAAGATGGTGGACTAGTGTCCCAAAGAAACATCTTACCCAAGTTAGAATCCAGGCTTCTTTTATACTAAAAGGGGAGGGAGTATAGCTGTTTGTTACAAATTTCTTGGTGTCAGAATCCTTTGTTCTTGAAGCTGTCCACCTAGTTCAGGTCATGATGTTCCTATAAACCTCCAACAAGGCAACTTGTAATTCTCTGCTCTGCAGCTTTTTATCTCTATATGAATGGAAAAGAGTTATACTTTTAAAGGTGAGAGCCTTGAGAATGAGCTATCCTGTATATTTCAGGCTACAGGCAACATTCTTAACTTGTAGCAAAAGCAATGGAACACAAAGGTTAAAGGAAAAGAAACCAATCCAATATGCAATCAGATTTGTTCTTCCCTGTTACACTTTCCACATTCTGCCTTGGGTTTTAGCAAAATTTGTTACTTTTATTTGATCAGTTCTTAGGTCTTAAAGGGCTTTGTTGTCACGAGGCATGTCTCATTCTTTTTAATTTCCTCAAAAGAACCTTGATCTAGAGCATTATTAGCTAAAAAAAAAAAAATGTTGCAAAAGTGAATAAACAGAAGAAATAATGAGTTGCTCTGGGCCTTTCATCAAAGGGACAGGTATTTGCACTAATCTGGGCTGAAATGAGAAATCGTTTCAATTTCATCACTTTTATATCTCTGTTCGAAAGATTGCTTAGCCTATTTTAGAAAGGATAAAAGAAGAGAAAACCACTAAAAGCATTTTTATTTCAGTGAAAATAAACTTGTGGCTTTCTCAAGCCCACAGAACCACCAGGAGTGTTTTTAAGGCAACGACAGTTTCTTGATAAATCTCAGGGAAATAGAGTTGCTGGGAAAGTATATTTTCACTGTGGTAAACTTATTGCAGAGAACTGGACTCACTTTTCTACTAAGCTCAAGCTCAAAGAGTTTCTGAGCTATTTTGTAAACAGTAAGGTGTGAATGCAAAACCTTTTATGGATTGGGAAGCTAAACCACCAGGAGACGAAATACATAATTACACAGCTATTTTCAAATCCCAGAATCAAATTCAGGCTCCCCATCTTCCAATGCAATTCACAGACCACTGTGAATAACGTGAAACAAACATTGCCTTCAGATTTTTATTAGTACAGCTCAGCAGAGCCTCATACCTAATGTAGCCAAAATTTAATGTTTTATATCTATGTTTACACCATAATACAGTCATTTGTCTAGTGAGAAGCCTTTAAAATCAGAATATTTAATTATCACCCCCAGCCAAAGAGCGTATCAGTCTCAGAGGTAAATCTCTGTTGGTACTTTGTGTTAGTCTGAAAGTTGGATTGCTGGGGGTTTGGATGGAGGACGAGGAATGAATATTGAACAGGCAATTAAATGGAACTTGTTTTTAAAAAATTCTTACTGAATTAGAGGTTCATTGTTTGGATTCATTTGTCCTTCAAGTGTCATAGATTTCTAAAATATTAGACAAATTAATAGGAAAAATATATTTAAAAATATATTCCAAAATCAGATATAAATGGCTTATATATATATTCTTTCTGAAAGTACAGATTTATTATTTTTCTTGATACAGGGGTTGGGTAGGTGATTTTTCTGGTCTCCATCAGCTTGACTAGTACTGGCTGGTGTAGGATGGCCTCAGTCACATGTCTGGGGACTCAAAGGAGATGGGCTGGGAGGGAGAGGTTGACCAGAGTTTTGCCATGGGGCCTCTCATCCTCCAGGAAGATATTCTGGGCTATTTTCCCATGTGGAATAAGGGTTTCCAGTGACATGAAAGGGCAAGCCCCAACATGCAGGTAACTTTCAGGTCTCTGCTTCTGTCAGCTTTTAAAAAATTTAGTATTTATATGTATTATAAAATGATCACCACAATAAATTCAGTTAACATCTGTCAGCATACGTAGTTACAATTTTTTGTATGTGATGAGAACTTTAAAATTTTCTCTTAGCAACATTCAAATATGCAATACAGTATTATTAATTATAGTCACCATGCTAAACATTATATCCCAATGACTTATTTTTTTTAATAACTGCAAGTTTGTACCTTTTGACTCTCTTCATCTATTTCACCCACTCCCCTCCCTCTGCCTCTGGCAACTACCAATCTCTTCTGTGTCTATGAGCTTGGTTTTTTGTTTGTTTGTTTGTTTTTACATTCTACATATAAGTGAGATCATACAGTATTCATCTTATTTATTTCACTGTGTGACTTACTTCATTTAGCATAATGCCCTTGGGGGCCATCCATGTTGTCACAAATAGCAAATATTTCATTCATTTTTGTGGCTGAATAGTATTCTGTTGTATGTATATATCACGTCTTCTTTATCCATTCAGCCATTAATAGACACTTAGGTTGTTTCCATATTTTGCCTATTTCAACAATGCTGCAGTGAACACAGGGGTGCATATATCTGTTCAAATTAGAGTTTTTATTTTTTGTGAATAAATACCCAGAAGTGAAACTGCTAGATCATATGGTAGTTCTATTTTAAAATTTTGGAGAAGCCTCCGTACTATTTTTCATAGTGTTGAGCCAATTTGCATTCCCAATAACAGTGTACAAGTGTTCCCTTTTATCCACATCCTCATCAAGGATTGTTATTTCTTGTCTTTTTGATAATAGTCATTCTAGTACGTGTGAGGTGTATCTCATTGTAATTTTGATTTGCATTTCCCTGGTGCTTAGTGATGTTGAGCATCTTTTCATGTCCCTTTTAGCCACCTGTATGTCTTCTTTGGAAAAATGTCCGTTCAGATCTTCTGCCCATTTTTAAATTGGATTGTTTGTTTTTAGCTATTGAGTTTTATGTGTTCTTTATATACTTTGGATATTAACCCCTATCAGTTACATGACTTTCAAATATTTTCTTCCATTCAGTAGGTTGCCTTTTCACTTCATTGATGATTCTCTTTGTGTGCAAAAGCTTTTTAGTTTGATGTAGTCCCACTTATTTATTTTTGCTTTGTTGCCTTTGATTTTCGAGTCCAATTCAAAGAAATCATTGCCAAGACCTATGTCAAGGAGCTTACCACCTATGTTTTCTTCTAGGAGTTTTATATTTTCAGGTCTTACATTCAATTCTTTAATCCATTTTGATTTAATTATTGTGTATGACATAAAAAAGTAGTCTAGTTTCATTCTTTTGCATGTGGCTGTCCAGTTTTTCCAACAACACTTATTGAAGACTCTGTCCTTTCCCCATTGTATATTCTTGGCTCCTTTGTCATGAATTAATTGACCATATATGCATAAGGTTTCTTTCTGGTCTCTCTATTCTATTGATCTGTGTGTCTGTTTTTCTGCCAATACCATACTGTTTTGATTACTATAGCTTTTTAATATAGTTTGAGATCAGGGAGCATGATGCCTCCAGATTCCTTCTTCTTAAAATTGCTTTTGCTTTTGGGGTCTTTTGTGGATCCATACAAATTTCAGTTGCCTCACTTGGCTTATGAAAGATATGGATCCTTAGAGGCAACTGACATTTTGGGACATTAGGAGAGTTTTCGGGAAAAGGTAGGGGGCCTGGACAAGGCAAATAATAATGAGGAGGTGCAGAAGGAGACAAATCAGAAGGATAAGGGGGAGGAGAGACAACTGGATCTTGGGAGGCAACTGGAAGACAAGAAAAGTGGGGATATTCACTAGCAAAATGAGTCTAGTTTGTTCTTCTTTGAGTTTGTCAACTGGCTCATTCAGTTTGGCCAAAGAATCTTTTAATGAAATAAGGTTTGAGTGAGAATTTCTTTTGGAGTCCTCTGCATAGCAGTCAAAAGATGCTGCCCATTGGGTTTGTGAAATCTATGTCATTTCTTTCCTAAGGCAGCTCTTAAATGAAAAGTTTTGTCCAAATCAAATGTTCCTCAAAGTGGTCACGGAAGACCCCCCAATCACCCTTGGCAAAGCTACGCCATTCGGAAAGATAAGCATAAGATTTGGATTGAAATGAAAGTACATAGAAGAGGCAGGAGCCGTTACAGGTAGAGGAGAGGCTTTAGACTCAGATGACCTTGTGAGACCTGGACATGTAGGTAGGAATGTAATGCTTGTAATACTTGTACAGCTCCTGTCTTGGAACCCCAATGTATTGGCTGCTCTGAGCACAGAGCTAACAACCTGTATCTCCCACACTCATCCCCTGCAAGCAGAAAACCAGAAAGGATGCTCTCTTTGGATCCAAGCCAAGCTCTCAGAACAGAAAAGTGAGGAAGGAAGGAATCTCATCTGTTTTTATTGGTGACCCACAGCTAAGTTTGTCCAAATGGACACAGATTCTGTGAAAACCGCAAACTGAACAGTCTGTGAGGCTGGCTGGAACAACAGGCTTATCGAGCTCTATCCTGTGATTCTTTCTTAGAATGAACAGTGCTTTTTGACAGCACAGTACAAGACGATAGCACAAAAGAGCAAAGACACGATGAAAAGGAACAGCCTCATTCCACCAAGGGTGCCAAACATGAAAATCAATAACAAAACCCTCTTATCAAACTGAGAATATAAAAAGCTGAGGACCACAACACAGAGAGAGTGGAGTTCAGTGCTGACCTACTACTTTGTCAAGACCGCCACAAGCTGCCAGCACCAAATGACAAGGTGATTCTCTGGGTAGCACCGCTGGTCAAAGACTGAGGTCCACAGAACTGGACAGAGCAGGATGTCTTGCTGAAATTTTCAGGAAACTGTGGTAATAAGCAAAGACCATCCATACTGAAACAAATGGAGAGCCTTTTAATTTATTTAGAGCGTGCTATAGAAAGGAAGTCAGCCACTGTCACTTGCATAAGGCACGGACTCAAAGGCAGGCAGAAGAGTGGGAAAACCCTACGGTGGAAAAAAGGAAGGCCCAGGTGTGCCCTCCTTGTGTAACCGAGAACAACAAGCCTGACTCCATATTGGATCTATTCCTCTAGCTCTAACCTTTGTGGTCTGTTGCCTGTGCTTAGTCATGCTGGCTCTGCACCTTTTGTAAAAGAATGTTGCCTATAGCCTGAAATATACATGGTAGCCCATTCTCAAGGTTCTGACCTTTTAAGGTATAACACGTTTCCGTAAAAAGTTGCAGAACAGAGAATAACATTTGTCTTGTTGGTGGTTTATAGGCACACTGTGACCAGACCTTCATGGACAGCTGCAAGAACAAAGGATTCCTGCACCAAGAAGTCGGCAACAACCAGCCACACCCCCTCGCCTTTTAGTATAAAAGCAGCCTGATTCTAAATCAGGCAAGATGGTTCTTTGAGACACTAGTCCACCATCTTCTCAGTCTTCTGGCTTTCTGAATAAAGTTGCTATTCTTTGCCCCAACAACTCATCTCTCTATTTAGTGGCCAGTCATGCAGTGAGCAGTGCAAGCTTGGACTCAATAACAGTTGGAGGTTGTTGGCTGGGGGAGCTGAAGGTGCACTATCTAGAAGTGTGCCTCTTCTGAGATTGGTTTGAGGTGTGTAGTTGCCTTTCTCTGGTTGGTTCTGAGTTGGAAGCAGGGACATAAAATAGGGAACCTGGCAGTCTTTGATAAAGTACTGATTGTCTGGGCCTATAGCTGCAGGTTGTGGGTCTGAGTTCTATTGTCATGTATGGCCCAGTCACTGTCCATTTGTGTATTCAGTCTCTTACAGTCGTGTACAGAACTCTGAAATATTGTTTTATTTTTCTTCATATGCTATTGAGGTACATTTTCAATGTCATAATTAAATAGATGACCACAATGACAAACTTATTTGCTTCACATAGATAACAAAGTATGTAAAACATTTTAGCTAAAAGTTTACTCATTTTAAAAAATTAATACAATAAAACCTCACACTGGTCAGAATGGCCATCATCAAAATGTCTACAAATAATAAATGCTGGAGAGGGTGTGGAGAAAAGAGAACCCTCCTATACTGTCAATGGGAGTGTAAATTCGTGAAGCCACTATGGAGAACAGTACAGAGGTTCCTTAAAAAACTAAAAATAGAGTTGTCATATGATCCAACAATCCCACGCCTAGGCATATATCCAGAAAAGACAAAAACTCTAACCCGAAAAGATACACATACCCCAATGTCCCAATGTTCATAGCAGCACTATTTACAGTAGCCAAGACATGGAAGCAACCTAAATGTCTATAGACAGATGAATTGGTAAAGATGTGGCATCTATCTACCTATCTATCATCTATCTATCTATCTATCTATCTATCTACCTATCTGTCTATCTATTTATCTATCTTTCTATCTATCTATATATAATGGAATGTTAACTCAGCCATAAAAAGAATGAAATAATGTCATCTGCAGCAACATGGATGGAACTAGATATTATCACACTAGGTGAAGAAAATCAAAGACAGATATCATATGATATCGCTTATATGTGGAATCTAAAAAAATGATACAAATGAGCTTATTTACAAAACAGAAACAGACTCAGACATTGAAAACAAACTTATGGTTATCAAAGAGAAAAGGAGGAGGGATTAAATTAGGAGCTTGGGATTAACAGATGCACACTACTTATATAAAATAGGTAAACAACAGGGTCCTACTGTATAGCACAGGGAACTATATTCAATATCTTGTAATAACCAATAATGGAAAAGAACCTGAAAAAGAATATGTATATGTATAACTGAATTACTTGCTATACATGTGAAACTAACATGACATTATAAATCAACTATACCTCAATAAAAATTTTTAAAAAGAGTGGGAAAAAATTAATACAATAAAAGAAATTCGAACAAATATTTAGCCAGAAAATAATGATCTCTAAGAAGTTCTTAAAGGAAAATCCATTTTTATCTCCCTAAAATATCCTAGGACATCTTCTCTTCAATGTCACAGCCATCTCTCCTTGAGGCTGTTTTTAAAATGAATAAGTGGTTTTTACCAGGTGTGAACTACCTATTTACAGAGCGGAGGGTGACCTATTTTAGACGTTTGCATCGCTGACAAATGTTATACTGTGTGACTAAGAAGCAAGGAAACCTAGAAGGCTCAAACTAAAGAAACCTTTGGAAAATTCACTTCTACCCTGAAGCCAGTAAACGGAATTTTAAAACTGTATGAGATCTTAGCACCCTCAGTATTCTGGCTGACAGCGTGTAGCCTCTTAAGTTCAGTGCCAGAAGAAATCTGCTTACTGGAGTGAGAGTGCCTTGAGGAACACACTGCACCACTTTAGTTGTTACTTTCAGCAATCTCTGCCCTCCTTCCCCCACCTATTGCCAAAGTCTTTCACACACACACCTCTAACACCTCCATTTTCGTTTAAATTTCTCGAGGATAATGCAAATCAAGCTTTTTTTTCCTCTCCCCTGAGTTTGACATAGAAAAAGATAGTTCACCTTATCTTGTTAAAAGCCTACGATGTTCCCATACGGCCGATTCGCTTTGTTATGGAGCAGAAACTAACACACCATTGTAAAGCAATTATACTCCAATAAAGATGTAAAAAAATAAAAAAGAGAGTAGGTCAGAAGAAAAAAAAAAAGCCTACGATGACTGACTGCTAGTTTTAGATTTAGATTTCAAGCCCTTGAATTATTCAGATCCCATTGCATCTTAAAAAAAAAAAAATAGTTTTCTCACGTGAAGGTGCATTTTAAGCCCTAAACAAGCACAAGACTTGGTTAGTTTTGGAATCAGTTGAGTTTTATATTTGACTTGGAAAGACGCTTCTTACCAAAGAAGTATGGGAGTTTGAAACCCAAGGAGAGCAATGTGGTGTTCATATCATCTTCACATATGATTATGCACCTTCAGAAATCCCTAACCATGTATAATTGGAAATACAGCGACCTCTTTACCAAAGGGAGGTACCACAGTTACTGCGTTCAGCTGCAGGTCCTACGACCTCTATGTCTTATGCTGATGGCACGTAGCTTCTAATGATTTGTTTGCACGTGTTAAATAAAAAGTTTATCTCTGCAAACAATTCAATATAATGGTCGACAGAGAAAGAAGATCAGTGCAATCGAAAAAGTTAAAAACTCCCACTTAATTTATGTGTGAAAGAACATGATCTCCGGTATTGGCTTTAAAATGCCGCAGCAAAGAAAATGGGGGAAGATATAGGAAAAGATTGTCAAAATGTTGGTGATTGTTGAATTGAGTGATAAACTGTTCATTATATGATTTCTTCTACTTTTGTGTATGTTTAAAAATCTTCACATTGAAGGTCAAAAAAATCCTCTTACAATGGAAAGGGGGAGAATGGAAAACAACAAACAGGGGTAACTGCTCTATCTAATATCACAGTAGACAAAATTAGAAGGACTTCCTGTCCTGGCAAAGAATGGAGACATCATCTTTTGACTAGGGAATCAAGTGCTGGGCTCTTCTTGGTTTTGAAATCAGGGAGGATCTGTCTTGTCCATTACCCTCTATGGTCACCTGAGATGAATGATCTAGAAGATGTCCGTTTTGGGGGCTGTGTTTTTAGTGACTCACTTTCTGTTGACATGGGTTCAGAGTCTAGACATTGCTTTAGGGTGAGGGGGAGCGGAATACGTGACCCCAGAATATGCCACTTTGGCATGTAGATTATTCTGAGATGAAGATCAGAGCCCTACAGACTCAAGAAGAGGTTTTTACCCCCCTCTTAACTGCCTAAAAGAATTTGGATAGAGGGCCTGTACCAGTGGAGAGCTAATACTCAAGTAACTTTTTATATCAGAAAAACTTACCTGCATGGCCTAGCAAACATTTGTCTACCAAACATTTGCTCTTAATCTTCCTGATTTGTCTTCCTTCCCTTTGAGAGCCCAGACCCCTAGCCCCTTCTCCTTAGCTCAGACTGGTATATAAGCTTCAATTACCTGGCTGCTGGGAGCCGTTTATGTCTTTCTGGGGCTCCCGTACGTATGAAAGTAGATTTGTTTTTCTCCTGTTCATCTGTCTTATACCGATTTAATTATTTGACCCACCAAAGAACCTAGAAGGGAAGAAAGGAAAAGTTTTTTTCCCCTACGAGGGATTTAGCAAACACATAGGATTGGTGGCCAAGCTTGGGGTCTCTTGGGTAGTATGATTCCATTAAAAATTAAGTATGCTTTGATCTGATTCTACTTTTGCACTCCACAGGCTAGTAACAAGGTACAATATCTTGTCGGGTGCCTCTAGAGCCAGCCCAAGGAGAGTTCACTGGCTTCTCTCTCAAACTCTGCCTCAGGAAGTTCATTCAAAAAATGGCCTGGAGTGAGAAGGCACATTTAATCTGCTTCTTGTCATATTTCCCCATTGGTCCCCAAAACGTCTTTTATAGTTGTTCTCCCGCTCCCCAATAAAAAGGGAGAAGTTTTCTTTGTTGACTCAATATTGCTATGAAAATGATGTCACCTGAACCAGCAGTGGGTGTAAGATGTGACACCGTTGATTTCGATTCTTGTGCAAGCTCCCGGTCTGGTGGTCCGATAACAAATAGTTATACAGAACAGCAGCAGTCTGTGATCCACACTCTATGGAACTCTGCTGTAGTGTGTTCCGAATTCTGATTTTTGCTAATTGTTTCCACTTAGTGCCGTTTAACTTCTTTCTTTTGCATTTCCTATAAACTAGATGTTGAGTGTAAGGCAGCATTCTCCAAAAGAATTGTAATGAGAGCCCCAAATGAGAGCCACATTTGTGATTTTAAATTTCCTGGTTGCCACATTAAATATGTGAAAAGAAAAAGGCGAAATTTTTAATAATATATTTTATTTAACTGAATAGAGCTCAAATATAATCATTTAAATATGTAATCAGTATAATAATTATTGATGAACTACTTTACTTTCTTTTTCTTTTTATTCTACCTTTGAAATCCAGTGTGTATTTTATGCTTATACATCTCAGTTTGGACTGGTCACATCTGAAGAGCTCAATGGGTACGTGTGGCTGGTAGCTGCCCTACTGGACAGTACAAGACTAAGGTCTGATTGCATTCAGAATGAACGTTTTCAGAAACAATTATCCATAGCTGGTGCTGGGCCTCTCATATCACATCAGATGGTGAATAAAATCAGCTTAGCTCACCGTCAAAGTTAATAGGAAGAGTATCAATTTCTTTTCTTATCAAAGAACTGTTTCCTGTCTAACCAACCTTTTAGATAAGGTAGAATCCCATGTGCCAACTAGAAATACATGGTTAGGAAAACATTTTAATTGGTTACAACAGTCTAGTGGGGAAAGAACAGAAATCAAAGAGGACTGTCTTAGACGATACAGACTCCTACAGGCATTAATAAGTTTGAGGAACTTTAAAAAATGATGACATGAGATAGAGTGGTTCAAACATTCATGTCCCATGATTGTCTCATTATAGGTGTCTGTTGTACATACTTAACGTAAAATAATGAGCTTCTATTCAGCAGACAATAGCGTCCACCCTAACGATGTTAGCAAGGTACAAAGTTCCAGCAAGAAGAGAGGCTAATTCTGTTTGTCTTATGTTGTAAAGACTGTAGCAGTTTCCTCAGTACTGTATAAGAGGAGAAAAACAAAACTTGTAATCTAATAGCTTTAAAGATTATTCCAATAAAAGTGATGGGTAAGTTGCATATTGCCTTTAAAAATACATTTGACTCTTTTTCTTTCAGTGTATATACACTCATCATTTAATGATATAATAAGCAGTTTGGTAGCAGTTTTGTCAATAAATTCTGTATCAGACATTTATCATGGGGCTGAATCAGAGGTAACGAAATTCCTGCATAGAGTTGCTTGCCATTGGAGCTGACAAAGGACTAAATGGAATTGAGCCCTTCCCATTTCTTGAGCCTGTTCTGACTGTGATGGGCTTACTGGTCTCCATCGGGGCTGCCTTTCTTCTGGGTGTCCATGCCCCTGAGTGGGGTGTGCAGAACATCACCAGAGCCTCTGACCAGCTGTCTATTTTTTTTTTTTTTTTTCCTTGCGGTACGTGGGCCGCTCACTGCTGTGGCCTCTCCCGTTGCGGAGCACAGGGTCCGGACGCACAGGCTCAGCGGCCATGGCTCACGGGGCCAGCTGCTCCGCGGCATGTGGGATCTTCCCGGACCGGGGCACGAACCCGTGTCCCCTGCATCGGCAGGCGGACTGTTAACCACTGTGCCACCAGGGAAGCCCTGACCAGCTGTCTTTCCTCAGCAAAAGGAGGAAGGAAGACCAAGAAGAGGCAGCGTGGGAGAAGGAGGGCTCCCTGCTTACCTAGGCACCAACTTCCTCCATCATTTCTCCTGGACCTCTAGAGATCAGGCCATGTTTTGGGACCCTGAAAAAAAAGGCATTAATACATTTCCCTTTTAAAAAATCAATACATTTATTGGATTTACATAGGTCCACTTTTTCAGAGTTCAGCATTCAAAATGTACTGTCTTTGGAGCTAGTTGAGCTCTCTTAGGGCTGCTGAGAATTTTACCGAGAGCCTCAGAAGTAAAAGGCAAGGAGATGTCTGCCTTTGTTGAGTTTCCTGTCTATAAAGAGGGAATTGGAATAGCATTGTTAAAACATTTAAAATTCCTCAGCTACAATTGCATACCTGACCATAAAAAAATATTATTTTGCCTTCTTTCCAGTGTTTTGAGAATAACTTCAGTTCAGTGGCATAAATCCCCACCAATGGGATAAGGGAGTGAAATCTTTGCTTAGATTGAGTGTGTGATTCAGGTTTACAGCTTCTGCCGTAAAGCCTTATAGGGCCCTCTCTGCAGGCCGTTTCTCTTTTTCCCAGCATAGAGCATCTGTTGCTAAGGCAAATGAAAATCAATTGGAACTAAAAACAGAGATTGGGTTTTCATAATCCTACATCATAAATGGGCTTATGACTGTGTGAACATTGCTCTGAGCAGTTTGGGATGCCATTTATATATCCTCTAAATTAGCAGAGTGCTTTTCTTCCAGGGGCTAAAATGCTTTGTGTGTGTAACCTGGCTTTATGTTGCAGAATGGAGGGAGCAGAACTGCCCTAGAATGGAAACAGAACAAGCATGCACCCCTTCTATCTGTTGAGGTTAGTAGTGTGAAGTGCACAGAGAGGCAGTGCAGTGCAGTCGGGGGGAGCAGAGGCTTGATCCCAAAGGCCCAGCTGACCCTCCACTCAGTCTGTGTAGCCGGGTGAGACTGGGTGAGCATAACCCTCAATGAGTGACAGTTCCATCCTCGGTAAAAATGAGGGTAAGAATACCTTTTTCGTAGAAATATAAGGAGGAGACAATGAAATGAGGTACCATTTCATCTCCCTCTACTCAATACCCTTCCAATGCACCTGCTCATCAATGCCTGATTTGCGGTCAGCCCCAAAGCCTGATTTCTCCCTGCTTCCAGCCCACTGAGGAGACACACTGGAAAGGACTCGAAAGCTCACATTTTGTTGCCTCTATCAATTCATGCTTTCGTGCTCTCCAAACAAAGTTGGGACCTCTGGACTGCCCAGCAAACCTTCTGTTTTTCTAATCAGTTCTCTCCTTTCTCTGCTCATGCTACTTTTAAAAAAAAAAAATCTAATTGTTTTCAAGCCCACTATGCTATGAATGAATCTCAATTCTCAGCAAATGATTTTGATTCATACTGTACTGAGGAAAGAGAGAAAAGGGGAAGGGAACAGTATAATGGGGAGTTTTGCAACTTTCTACAGCCCTAGGCTTAAGCTTAAATTTATCACCACTTCCACTCGTCCTCTCCCCTTCTTTATTCTCACCGTGGGATAATAAGCCCCCCTGTTCAAGCCTAATCTGCCCTCTTTTGTTCTGAATCCCATCCACTTTCACCTCCTTAGGACCTAGTCTGTTAATTGTCCACTCTCCTCATTCTGTATCATTTCCCTTTTTATGGCATCTTTGCTGTGACATTTAATTACATTCGATATTTCCATCTTAACAAAGAAACCCTCCCTAGATCTGTGTTCTAGGTGGACATGGCTCGAAGTCTGTGTTCTTCCCTTCCCTTCACCATCAAGCTTCTCAGGAGAACCATGTTTCCTGCTTTACTTTTATTCACTCCTCAACCCACTGTAATCTGGCTACTGATCTACAGTCTTCACGGAAAGTATTTTTGCCAAGATCGTCTATGATTATCTTGTTTTAAACCTCAGTAGTCACTTCCAGGTCTTTACCTTGTTTAACTTCTTTGAAACATGTGTCTTCATAAGCACTCCTTCCTATTTAAAGTACTCTATCCCTCCGCTTTCAATATTTCACGTTCTCTTTGGTTTTCCGTCTCCTTCTTTGCCTACCCCTTCTCAACATCCTTTGCCAGTTCCTCTTCCTAGTTATATTCCTATAATGTGGTATTCCTTAGTCTTTTCTCCCGGGATCTTGTCACCTCTCAATTCTACACCATCTTCCTGGGTGATGCAACAACTTCCAAGGTTTCATTTATGAATAATGGAGGCTGAAGCTGTGACTCAAGGAATCCTGAGCCTCGACAGACTTATGCTCAGTAGGTAACTTCCCGTAGATGTCTCCTCAGCCTTTCAAGCTCAATGTGTTTATATATAAAAATTTCATCTTTTCCCAAACAGTTTTCTTTTCACTTTTATCTTATCTCAGTGAGGGTCCCTTCCTTTCACTCAGTTGCCAAAACCAGAAAACTGGGTGTCACCTCAGGGTCTTTCCTTTCCTCCAGAGTATATGCACCGTCAACATATCAAGCCAGCCTCCAGGTCCTAGAGTTTTCACCGCTTCATATCTCTCACTGATTCTGATACCCCTCGTCTCTCACTGAGATTTGCCACCACACCTGCCTTTGACCTGCTTTCCCCACCTGGGGCCTGGCCACTCTCCAGTCCATCCCCATTTGGGCCCTCACAGCAATCTGCAACCCAAACACCAATCTGAACGTTTCACTCCCCTGTTTAAAATTCTTTAATTGCTCTGTGTTGCTTTATTGATCTATTCAAGACACTTCATAATCTCGCCTCTGCTTCACTTTGTGAATTAATGTTATTATTCCCTCCTAAATTCTGTGATTCAGACAAAATGAACAATGGAATACCCTATAAATACATCAGGCTGACTGGCACATACTTTTGCATATGCATCTTTCTTCCAGGAGGATCTTTCCCTTTTCCCTCCCAAATTCATCTCACTAATTCTCACTCACTCGCCAGGTGTCAGTTTCTACTTGACCTCCTCTAGGAAGGCTTCACTGGCCCTTTCTCTCTCACCCCCACTGACTAGTTATCCCCCCGTGTGGCCTCTTACAGTGGCTGCTATAAATCTGTTGTTAGATAACTGATAGCTCTTATTATTATTGTTGTTGTTGTTGTTATTATTATCATCAGACCTAGACCTACAGCTAAGGCTTTTGAATTTCAAGTCCAGTATTATTTTTGTAATAGTCCTATATTATTGCTATGCTTACCTATCCTTTTCTCATGAAAAGCCTTAGTTGCTATGAATGATAATTATTAGCTTTAAGAGGTTCCTAATTATGTAGACTTTTTTAATGCCCCAGGTCCTGAGCATCGATCTTAGTTCTGCAGGGAGAGCACAAAGACATTACCTTTGCAATGTGAACACTGGTCAGAACGAGTGAATATCCACCTTTACCGTTGCTCCTTGGAAACTGAAGATGTGTGTTCTTCTGGCCCTAACAGCGGTGTCAATGTCATAACCTAGGGAAACCTCATGAGCGGAGGAAATTCCTCTTCTGTGATTGCAAGGAATGCTATGTGAAGGGGAAGGGGAAAGCAAAAGCTAAGTCAGAGACCACCTGACTCAAACCCTACCAACTATTGGAATTGCCCTGGCTTCTTCTAAGACTTAATATTCAGAAAAAATAAAGGATTCAACAAAATAGGTGCTATGAGTTGGCTCCCATATTCAGGTGACCTTGATTTATATGGAATGTTTTTTTCCTCTATTTTTAAGGTCAAATACTCGTAGATGCTAATTTTTACCTAAAAAGTGTACCCTTTGCTTGTGAGAAGAATGTGAACGTCTTCCTTTGATTAACACTACATAATAATCTTTTCAAGTTGGCAGAACTGTAAATATTCAAATGAGAGAAGTCACTGTGCTTTAGTACCATGTACACCCTTTGTTCTGGATAATGAGCACAAATATAAAAATATAAATATAAAAATATCGCTGCTGTTTTACACTCCATGGAGTGTTGACAGCGTGTAAGACACCTTATAGAGTGTAGGAAAAGTACAGTCTCCGACCTGAACAAAGATTCATAGTCTAGAAAAAGAATTGATTTTTAATTGATCACCAATACGTCCTTATATTTGCTAAACTCACTTTAAGGAATGATTCTTGGCATTATTCTTAGTAATATTGGTAACAATGAATAAATGGAATCGTTGTATGATTTCAGATTAGTCTTAAGTGTTAAAACATTCAAAAACATAGGTGCTATTTGTAAAGCATATTTTATTTATTTAATTAATTAATTAATTAATTAATTTATTTATTTTTGCGTTACGCGGGCCTCTCACTGCTGTGGCCTCTCCCGTTGCGGAGCACAGGCTCCGGACGCGCAGGCTCAGCGGCCATGGCTCACGGGCCCAGCCGCTCCGCGGCATGTGGGATCTTCCCGGACCGGGGCACGAACCCGTGTCCCCGGCATCGGCAGGCGGACTCTCAACCACTGCGCCACCAGGGAAGCCCTGTAAAGTATATTTTAATCATTTGTTTTGTACATAGATCTTTGTGACTGATTTGATGTCAGGCGATATGGTGTTTTGAACGGCTGCCAAAGCAATGTTCCGTCTGGCTCTGTAAGATGCACTGGTATGTCTGATCCTTTACTAGGTTCTAGTGTTGCAGAAATAACTGTATCAACTGTCTCTATCCCCCACCTATCATAAGGTGTGCAAGTTATCCATGTATAATAACAGAACCATGGGCAAGGTCAGACGAAGCTCTGACCTTGGGTGAGCCGCTGTCAGAGAACAGGTAGTCCCATTGAAGCAAGTGACTTAGGAGGATGAAGAGGTATCCACCAGTCAGACAGCAAAAAAAGTGGGTGGAGACTAGATCATGGAAAACATCATTAACAAAGTTACCTAATAATGTATTATTCAAATTGGGGAACTTAAAAAATTTTTTTTTAATATTTATTTTTAATTTATATTTGGCTGCTTCAGGTCTTAGTTGTGGCATGCGGAATCTTTCGTTGCGGTGCACAGGCTTCTCTCTAGTAGTGGCGCATGGGCTCCAGAGTGTGCAGCCTCTGTAGTTGCAGTACACAGTCTCAGTAGTCGTGGCACACAGGCTTAGCTGCCCCGTGGCATGTGGGATCTTAGTTCCCTGACCAGGGCACATCGAACCCGTGTCCCCTGCATTGGAAGGCAGATTCTTAACCACTTGACCACCAGGGAAGTCCCCAAATTGGGGAACTTTTGATATCGAAAGAGAGTTATTTAATAATGATGTTGGAATGATGGCCAAGATTGGATAAACAGGGTGAAATGATCACCCTACTTGTATACCAGGCTCATGTGATGGAGAGTAGCTGAATGGTTTTAAGGCTGGACAGTGACATATACACGTTTTCATTCTTTTTTTTTTAATTTTTAAATTTTTTTTGAGGTACGCAGGCCTCTCACTGTTGTGGCCTCTCCCGTTGCAGAGCACAGGCTCCGGACGCGCAGGCTCAGCAGCCATGGCTCACGGGCCCAGCCGCTCCGCGGCATGTGGGATCTTCCCGGACCGGGGCACGAACCTGTGTCCCCTGCATCGGCAGGCGGACTCTCAACAACTGCACCACAGGGAAGCCCTTTAAAGGTCATTTTTAGTGGCAGTGTGGTGGATAACTAGGAAGGGAGAGGCTGTAGACATAGAGAGATCGCTTAATTGACTAAGACAATTAGTCATCTAGATGAGCGTTGCTAAGAGCCTCATCTGAGGCAGGCATTGTACTACGAGAAAACAGAAGAGGCAACAAATCTGAAACATATTTAGAAGTCAGAATCATACAGATTGGTAACTGGAGTTTGAATATCAAGAGGAGAAAAGATTTTAGTATAAATACAGAGTTTCCGGGTTGGGTGACTTGATGATGGTGAAGCCTGTTGAAATAAAGATCACAAGAAGATCAGTAGGCGTCGGTGGAGGGAAGGCAAAAGATTAGTGCTGACAGTGTGGGATACAGTGTGCTAGAAACGCCTTATAGCTGATGGAAAAGAAGGACAGATGTTCAGAGCAAAAGTCATGGCTCTAGAGGAACACATGAAACTATTGTAATTACAGAACTACTTGGCCTCAATGGAATGTCTCTCACTGTCTGTACTTGCTGGAATTCCTGGAAGGCCTCTTTGGCTTTTCAATATTAATTCTTTTAATGTTAATGTGTCTTCTAGAAATAGAACTCTAATAATGCTTTTTATTGCAATGTTGTTTTATAGCACATGCTTTCTCTATTTCACTGGAGAATATTTCTTCGGTTGTTTTCATAGCTCTATTTCAAAACATTTGGCACAAATTGTTTCTAGAATATTCACCTATGACATTTGTGCGATTGTGGCAGCGCAGACATTGAATAGTGACAGTTAGCAACATGATGCTCGAGGGTATGAGCCACACCACCCATTCCATCCTATTGTTTCATCTGTCATTGTCACTGAGGCACGTTTAGGTATATTTTAATGAAACAATCCAACTAGAAACACTATTATAAACTCAAAGATGCAGATACTCACTCATCTACTGTTCAAGCAGTTAGTAAGGCCCTTCTATATTCTAGGAGCTTTTAAAGGTGGGAAGGTTCAGTAAGCAGATGGTCTTCCAACCCTAACTGTAATTACAGGTACCATGTTCATCTTGGTTGAGCTGATGTAAGGTTGTCCTGTATGACTTTGAATTTCTACCTCTGACTTCACTGTGAACCCATTTTTTCATTTTTTCCTGGGTCACAGCCCTCCCAAGTGTGAGTAGTATACAGATTATTTAGTGGACAAAATCTTTAAGTAAGAAATAGTTACTTTTGTAGCAAAATTTTTAAAACATCTTTATTGGAATATAATTGCTTTACAATGGTGTGTTAGTTTCTGCTGTATAACAAAGTGAATCAGCTATACATACACATATATCCCCATATCTCCTCCCACTTGCATCTCCCTCCCACCCTCCCTATCCCACCCCTCTAGGTGGTCACAAAGCACCAAGCTGATCTCCCTGTGCTATGCGGCTGCTTCCCACTAGCTATCTATTTGACATTTGGTAGTGTATATATGTCCATAGCACTCTCTCACTTCGTCCCAGCTTACCCTTGCCCCTCCCTGTGTCCTCAAGTTCTTTCTCTACATCTGTGTCTTTATTCCTGTCCTGCCCCAGGTTCTTCAGAACCATTTTTTTTAGATTCCATATATATGTATTAGCATACGGTATTTGTTTTTCTCTTTCTGACTTATTTCACTCTGTATGACAGACTCTAGGTCCATCCACCTCATGACAAATAACTCAATTTCGTTTCTTTTTATGGCTGAGTAATATTCCATTGTATACATGTGCTACATCTTCTTTATCCATTCATCTGTTGATGGACACTTAGGTTGCTTCCATGTCCTGGCTATTGTTAATAGAGCTGCAATGAACATTGTGGTACATGACTCTTGAATTATGGCTTTCTCAGGGTATATGCCCAGTAGTGGGATTGCTGGGTCGTATGGTAGTTCCATTTTTAGTACTTTTGTAGCAAATTTGATCATGACATTCTCCCACTTAGACTTTTTCAGTGGCTCCCAGTGTTTCTAGGATAAAATCAAAACTCTGTGGCGTGTCATATAAGATCATTCAGGATATGTCCTGGGCCCATCTCTCTAACTTGTTTGATTCCCACCTTCTCTTATACATCTTTCTGTCCAGTCATATGTGTATCTTTACTTGCGTTATCCACAAATGGTCCTTTCATCTCTCATTCTGTGTTGCACCTTTCTTTGTACCTTCCTCCTAGTTCACTTTTACCCACTTCCTTCCCTAGGTAATTCTTACTCGTCCTTCAAGATTCTTCTTAAGTATCACTTCCTCTGAGAAACATTGTTTGTTTCCCAAACTGAGTTAAGGGACCCTCCTCCTTGCCTTGTTAGCTCTCTGTATGTATTTCTATCCCAGCACCTACCATGTTCTATACCAAATATGTGAGATTAATTTGTCTCCTTACAGCAGAAATTTCCTTGAGACTAGAAACCACGTTTTCATCTTTATATCCTTAGCACCTCACATGATTCCTGGCACATGGGAATTGTTCAGTAAATGTTTGTTGAGTGAATAAGTGAGTGAATGAGTCGACAAGTGAAGGAAAGAACATGCTCCCTATGGCATCCTGTTCCCCAGGGTTCTAGCATCCCCTGTCTCCCTCCTTCCCTGCCCCTCTGAGTTTTCTTCCTGAGGCCATGAACACAGCACTCCCTCTGTCTTTCTAAAGCCACACTCTTACTCAAGGGCAGAGCACCTGTGGGCTCCTGCAACCCATTTTCCCATGCAGCTGTCTCTGGACTATAGAATATTCTCTTAGGCTTTCACTCTCCAGGACTAGCCCCAAGCAAGGAATCTCCCCGAGTAATTTTTTCATACTTCCAAAGTAACATATTTCAGTCAGTCAATCCAGGAGCAGAAAATGATTGTCCAGTACCTTGTTTATGTCTGAGGTGTGCCAGGTTTCCCTATACAGCCATGGAAAAAATAGCCATGTCCCTATCACATGTGGATGGCATTTCACTTTTATATAGGATCCACATTATTTCATTTTACTTTAGTTTTTCCGCATGTCACTCCCATGAGGTAAGTCGGGCCAATTCTATTTTTCCATATGTGAAAGATGGAGAAAATAAGGCTGAGAAAAGGAACATAAAATGACTGGCTTGTAAACAGCAGCTGACATTCAAACCCACACCTTTGACTCTATATTCATTGACCCATCACTAAACCAAACTGATGAGCGTCTTCCCTCATCCCTGTGTGGTCTGCCCCATACTTATGGGGCAAAGTTTAGGAGATGTATGTGTGCTTTGGCATCCGTCTCCCCCTAGCTCACCTTTCTCTAAGTCCTTCCTAGAAGAAACTTCTTTACTGCGTCACCATGTTCTGAAGCAAGAACAGAGGGGGTTGCAGTTCTTATATGAATTTCTGTGTTGTTTTGGAGGTAATGGTGGAATGTTAAAGAGCCTCCATCACCCAGGCATCTGCTGAAGACTTCCCAGTCATAGATGACCTTGTCACCAGCCCAGCCTCCTGACAGTCACATCCCCCAACAGGTGGAGGAGACAGTGAAGACAGAGCGACTTTGGGGCCTAATTTTGATCCCAAGAAGGAACTGACTTGTGAAGGAAAAGGGTGGGGTGGAAACCTAAGGAAACGCGGCCATTATCTTACAGCAGTGAGGCTCCATCTTTAGGAGGTGAGAAGAGGCAGTTTGTCAAAATGCACGTTGCTGGTTTCCACCTCCCAGAGATCCCTGGAGTCTGAAGTGATGTCTCAGATTCTGCAACACCAAGCACACCAGGCAGGTGATCAGAGGGTCCACTTTGAGTTTGAGCATGTGGTATAAGAAACACTTGCTAGAGTCTGCAAGGGGCTGTAAAGAAGATGATATTTGGGGTTGACTCTCTTGAGTTCATCTGCCTCTGTTACTTACTAGCTGTGCGACCTTGGAAAACATCCTTAACCCATAAGGGTTCAGTTTCTTCATCTATAAGTCGAGGACCTCTCCAGAAACAACCCAGGATACTTTATCTTCCCATTTCATGGGATCATTTAGAGGCTCTAATTATGCTCGCAAAGGAGCTTTATAAAATGTTAAACTCAGTAAAGTGATAGCAGGCATTCTAATGTTCTATATTTTGGTTTGTCTTCACAACAACCCTGTGTGATACATTTTTCAAAGTTTCAAAGGCTCCTTGAATCTATGCCACAAAACTCCTGAGGGAGAGGAGAGCTGAAGAAAGTCATCTTTCAAAGATGAAATTCTGCTTGTGTCACTGTTTTTTATTTCAGCAAGGAAGAAGCAGGCCTGGGTTCTAAAGAACCCACCTGACCTGGTGATCCAGGGAGTGCTCCAGTGAACACAATTTTTTTAAATCGTATGTATAATAGGAAAAAGGAAGCAAAATAACCAAAGACAGAACTTTCTAAAAATTATGTCAGGAAGAATCTGTACCAAAACTAGTTAAGGTTTGCAAAGAAGTCTGATAACAACCACAAAGGGCAATTTTATTTATGTTCGTTGCATGCGTTTTCTCCGATTGTACAAAAATGTTCTTCACACCCTCATTTTTTGTCTCACAGTTTCCATGTTAGCAGTTTTGGCATAGCTTAGCTGGGCCCTCCACTCAGGGTCTCACAAAGCTGCAATCAAGATGTTGGCTGGGCTATGATCTCATCTGAGGCTGGGGTCCTCTTTGAAACTCATGTGGTTGTTGGCAGAGTCCACTCCTTGCATTTGTGGACCTCATGATGGTTTGCTTTTTCAGGGCCAGAGAGAGAGAGAGGTTCTGCTGCTCTGAGTCTCTGAGCTCAGGGAAGACCCTCTTATAAACCTTCTTATAAAGGACTCCATGTATTAGGTCAGGCCCATCCTGGGTAATATTTCTTTTGATTAACTTAAAGTCAACTGATTAGGGACCTTAACTGCATCTGAAAAGTCCCTGTGTTTTGCCATATGAAGTGACACAATCACATGAGTGACATCCCATCACTTTTGCCCTATTCTGTTGGTCAGAAGTAGGTCACAGTTTCTACCCACTCTCAGGAGATGGGATTCCACAAGAATGTGACTTACTCGGGGTCACCCAGGATGTGTTTTTTGCCGCATGGGGAGACAGAAGACCTTCTTCTCTTCAGTAGAACATTTACCAGGCTCACAGGATGCTCCAGGTACAGTGTGGTACCCTAAGATGAGAAGGTCACTTTCCCTGCCTGCCTCTAGGTGGCTTACAGTCTAGTGCAAGTGATAGGCCAGAGCTTTGGAGCCAATGAAGAGAAAACAGAAATCTCTATCTCTTATTTTGTTTCTAACTCCTTGTGGCAACACTGAGAGGGAATGATCTTCAAACTGAAAAGGGCAGACATAGAGGGGAAAGTGGAGAGCCTGTGTGGGTGAAGGAATAATACAGCAGCACTTAACTATTCTGAATGTGTCAATGACTGTTTGCCTGGTAAATATCATTGATGGTGGGAGAAACCTTATAAATAAGAACGCTGAAGTGATTCAGAGATATCTGAGCAATCAAGGAGAGAAGGGCTAGAACATGGACAGATGAAAGTATTCTAATGAAAATGTATGTGGTAATTATCAGTTGGAAGAACTCTGTGTGCAGATATCAGGCACCAGCTCTCAGATTCTCTTGGGGGGGCTGGAAATCCCTGGGGCTCATCACTTAGGCCAGCTTTGCAGACCTGGGCGGGCCATGTAAGGATTGATCCCATTGTCTCTCAGACTCCGAGGAGATGCAAATAGCACATGGAAGAATAGGGTTCTACTCTTTACTGTTTTAAGCACAGAGCACCATCCAGAAAGAAATTAGGCTCCAAAATATCTGACTCACTTCGTTGAAGCTTATCATATAAAGGAATGCACCTTTCTCCTTTCTCACCTTCTCCTACATTTGATGCTAGAAAGAAAAAGTTGGGGGAAGGGAGGAAAAAGAGAAAGAGAGGCATGAAAAGCTGAAGAGCTGCTTTCCAGGACCAATCTTTGGACCCAGATCTTCTGCCCATCCCCCCACCCCCAATCTTCCTAAGTGACAGGCATATTCAGACCATGCAGCGCAAGGTTAGCATTTCCCCAAGAATAACCTAACAGAGCACTAAAGATAATTCCTCAAAGGCCAAGGGCCTAAAATATCTGCCACGTGTTTTTCTATCTCTATTCCCCAAGCAATCAGGGATCATTCTCCAGCGTCGAGAAGACTGTTGGCTTTGTCACTGCTTTGCTGGCAATACAAGTGTGCACAGCTGTGTCCGCACATGGCCTCAGCAATAATGCTCCGAACTTCCTGCCTGGCAGACAGCTCCACCCCACTGCTCCAGAATCTGTTCCAATGGGTGAAATTTGCAGCAATGTGTCCCTTGAGTGTCCTTGTCCAGAATGATTTTTCTCCTCATATGGCCTCTCTGAATCAAGTCCCTTTGGACTTGAAATAGAAAATGTTGCATGTCCCCTGCGAGTGTGACTTTGCCACAGGGGCTAGAAGGACAGCTGTGTTGAGCCAGGTGTTGAACTCTTGGGATTCAGAATATCTGGGCTCCATCCTGATCCATGCATCCCCTTCCCCATCTAAAACCATAATTTCAAGTAAAAAAAAAGTCTCTTAAAAATCCATGTCGCAGATTCCTCTTCCTCTGAATGAGTCCTGTTCCTTGTATGGCAAAGGAGGATTCAGATGGAGTCTGACCTCCTTATCACAGCATGCAGAACCCTGAGATTTAAACCCTGTTCCCTCTCAGCCTCTTCTGTTGCCTCCTTCAACAGAGCTGGAGCTCTTCAAAACTCCTTGTAGACCCCATTGAATTCTGTGCTTTTAGGTCTGTGAAGGAGTTCTGGTTTTCTCAGGGGGGGAACATCTTTCCCTTCCTGCCTCTGCTGTGCGTCTATTCTTGTCTCCAAACTGACTTTGCCTTTTCCATCATTGGTGACCCCTTCCCTTCCCTTCTCAGCTCCCCTGGACCTCAGCCATGTTACCCTCTCTGTGCTCTGCTCCAGCATTTATGTTGGATTGTAAGGACTTACTTTCCTGTGCGTCTTTTCCACTCTACCTAAGCACGATGAGAAATGGAATCATGTTTTACTTTTGGACCCCAATCCTTTAGCATGGTGCCTTTATAGAACAATAAATATTTGTTAGACAAATGATGAATGATGTTGACCCCATGTAAAAAGATACAGTGGGGAGGGCATAAGAGATGGAAAGTCCCCAATTTTAGCACAGAATATTGCCCATTATAGTGTAGTTACAATAAGGCAAAGCTGATGAATATTATGTTTAGAAAAGCAAGCCTCAAAGGACTTATTGTTATTTTACCAGTACTAACTCTGAAAACCTTGGTGTGTTGCTGAGTCAAGAGACAGATCATTTTACTTTTAAAGATACATATTGTGAATTTGTGGCAAAAGCGACTCACTCTGTACATCGAGAGCCGCTGAGAACCAGGCAGAGGAGTTTTTAATGGACACAGTGGAAAACATGGAGCCAGGTATTGTTTTGTAAAACAGGAACTGGCAGTGAAAGTTGTGTGTGTGGCAGATGAATCAGAGAATGGCTTTGGAAAGTGGTCTGTCCCTTCTTTATTATCAGTGTGGAAATTCCTTCTCCATCACTGACACAGGACTTTTCAGCTCCTACTTAATTCTAGAAGCAAGGAGTTTAGAATTTCATAACAAATCGACAGTTATGATTGTAAATATGCTCTTTATTATGTGCAGTGAAACTCTGTCTACCTACAACTTCTATCCACTTGTTCTAATTTTTTTTAATTGACGTATAGTTGATTTACAATGTCGTGTTCATTTCAGGTGTACAGTAAAGTGATTCCATTATGCATACATATATATCTATTTTTTCAGATTCTTTTCCATTATATGCAATTACAAAATATTGAGTACAGTTCCTTGTGCTGTATGGTAGGTCCTTGATGGTTATCTGTTTTATAGATATTAGTTTGTATCCGCTAATCCCAAACTCCTAATTTATCCCTCCCCTCCTTTCCCCTTTGGTAACCATAAATTTGTTTTCTATGTCTGTGAGTCTACTTTTCTTTCTGATATGAGTTCATTTGTTTCTTTTTTTTTTTAAGCTTCCGCATATAAGCGATATTTAGCCTCACATGTTAGGGGGTGACTGGCTTTATTTTCAGTGTCTCCTTCCTTCCTGGCCAAGTCTTCTGGTTAATTTCCAAGTACTCTTACTAACAGACTTTCACTAATCTTTTAGTCTTTAAAAACCTAAAACCAAACACCTTACAGTCCTTCCTAACTGTGCAGAGTAAAATACAGCTCCCGTTACTTTTACTCTAAATCTGTATTATTATTATTTTTAACATATTTATTGGAGTATAATTGCTTTACAATGGTGTGTTAGTTTCTGCTTTATAGCAAAGTGAATCAGTTATACATATGTCCCCATGTCTCTTCCTTCTTGCATCTCCCTCCCTCCCACCCTCTCTATCCCACCCCTCTAGGTGGTCACAAAGCACCGAGCTGATCTCCCTGTGCTATGCGGCTGCTTCTGGTAGTGTATATATGTCCACGCCACTCTCTCACTTTGTCTCAGCTTACCATTCCCTCTCCCGGTATCCTCAAGTCCATTCTCTAGTAGGTTTGTGTCTTTATTCCCGTCTTGCCCCTAGGTTCTTCATGATCATTTTTTTTAAATTTTAGATTCCATATATATGTGTTAGCATATGGTATTTGTTTTTCTCTTTCTGACTTACTTCACTCTGTATGACAGACTCTAGGTCTCTCCACCTCACTACAAGTAACTCAATTTCGTTTCTTTTTATGGCTGAGTAATATTCCATTATATATATGTGCCACATCTTCTTTATCCACTCATCTGTCGATGGACACTTAGGTTGCTTCCATGTCCTGGCTATTGTAAAAAGAGCTGCAATGAACATTTTGGTGCATGACTCTTTTTGAATTATGGTTTTCTCAGGGTATATGCCCAGTGGTGGGATTGCTGGGTTGTATGGTAGTTCCATTTTCAGTTTTTTAAGGAACCTCCATACTGTTCTCCATAGTGGCTGTATCAATTTACATTCCCACCAACAGTGCAACAGGGTTCCCTTTTCTCCACACCCTCTCCAGCATTTATTGTTTGTAGATTTTTTGATGATGGCCATTCTGACCGGTGTGAGATGATATCTCATTGTAGTTTTGATTTGCATTTCTCTAATGATTAATGATGTTGAGCATTCTTTCATGTGTTTGTTGGCAATCTGTATATCTTCTTTGGAGAAATGTCTATTTAGGTCTTCTGCCCATTTTTGGATTGGGTTGTCTGTTTTTTTGATATTGAGCTGCATGAGCTGCTTGTAAATTTTGGAGATTAATCCTTTGTCAGTTGCTTCATTTGCAAATATTTTCTCCCATTCTGAGTGTTGTCTTTTTGTCTTGTTTATGGTTTCCTTTGCTGTGCAAAAGCTTTTAAGTTTCATTAGGTCCCACTTTTTAACTTCTGTTTTTATTTCCATTTCTCTAGGACGTGGGTCAAAAAGGACCTTGCTGTGATTTATGTCATGGAGTGTTCTGCCTATGTTTTCCTCTACGAGTTTGACAGTGTCTGGCCTTATTAGGTCTTTAATCCATTTTGAGTTTATTTTTGTGTATGCTGTTAGGGAGTGTTCTAATTTCATACTTTTACATGTACCTGTCCAATTTTACCAGCACCACTTACTGAAGAGGTTGTCTTTTCTACACAGTATATTCTTGCCTCCTTTATCAAAAATAAGGTGACCAGGTTCCCTGGTGGGGTTTATCTCTGGGCTTTCTATCCTATTCCATTGATCTATCTTTCTGTTTTTGTGCCAGTACCATACTGTCTTGATTACTGTAGCTTTGTAGTATGGCATGGCTGCTGAGCCTGTGTGTCTGGAGCCTGTGCTCCGCAACGGGAGAGGCCACAACAGTGAGAGGCCCGTGTACAGGAAAAAAAAAAAAAAAGATAAGGTGATCATATGTGTGTGGGTTTATCTCTGGGCTTTATATCCTGTTCCATTGATCTATATTTAGGTTTTTGTGCCAGTACCATACTGTCTTGATTACTGTAGCTTTGTAGTATAGTCTGAAGTCAGGCAGCCTGATTCCTCCAGCTCCGTTTTTCTTTCTCAAGGTTGCTTTGGCTATTTGGGGTCTTTTGTGTTTCCATAAAAACTGTGAAATTTTTTGTTCTAGTTCTGTGAAAAATGCCATTGTTAGTTTGATAGGGTTTGCATTGAATCTCTAGATTGCTTTGGGTAGAAGAGTCATTTTCACAATGTTGATTCTTCCAATCCAAGAACATGGTATATCTCTCCATCTGTTTGTCTCATCTTTAATTTCTTTCATCAGTGTCTTATAATTTTCTGCATACAGGTCTTTTGTCTCCTTAGGTAGGTTTATTCCTAGGTATTTTATTCTTTTTCTTGCAGTGGTAAATGGGAGTGTATTCTTAATTTCACTTTCAGATTTTTCATCATTAGTGTATAGGAATGAAAGAGATTTCTGTGCATTAATTTTGTATCCTGCTACTTTACCAAATTCATTCATTAGCTCTAGTAGTTTTCTGGTAGCATCTTTAGGATTCCCTATGTATAGTATCATGTCATCTGAAAACAGTGACAGCTTTACTTCTTCTTTTCCGATTTGGATTCCTTTCATTTCTTTTTCTTCTCTGATTGCTGTGGCTAAAACTTCCAAAACTATGTTGAATAAGAGTGGTGAGAGTGGGCCACCTTGTCTTGTTCCTGATCTTAGTGGAAATGGTTTCAGTTTTTCACCATTGAGGATGATGTTGGCTGTGTGTTTTTCATATATGGCCTTTATTATGTTGATGAAAGTTCTGTCTATGCCTACTTTCCAGAGGGTTTTTACCATAAATGGGTGTTGAATTTGTCAAAAGCTTTCTCTGCATCGATTGAGATGATCATATGCCTTCTCTCCTTCAATTTGTTAATATGGTGTATCACATTGATTGATTTGCGTATATTGAAGAATCCTTGCATTCCTGGAATAAACCCCACTTGATCATGGTGTATGATCCTTTTAATGTGCTGTTGGATTCTGTTTGCTAGTATTTTGTTGAGGATCTTTGCACCTATGTTCATCAGTGATATTGGCCTGTAGTTTTCTTTCTTTGTGACATCTTTGTCTGGTTTTGGTATCAGGATGATGGTGGCCTCGAAGAATGAGTTTGGGAGTGTTCCTCCCTCTGCTATATTTAGGAAGAGTTTGAGAAGGATAGGTGTTAGCTCTTCTCTAAATGTTTGATAGAATTCGCCTGTGAAGACATCTGGCCCTGGGCTTTTGTTTGTTGGACGATATTTAATCACAGTTTCAATTTCAGTGATTGTGATTGGTCTGTTCATATTTTCTATTTCTTCCTGGTTCAGTCTCGGAAGGTAATGCATTTCTGAGAATTTGTCCATTTCTTCCAGATTGTCTATTTTATTGGCATAGAGTTGCTTGTAGTAATCTCTCATGATCCTTTGTATTTCTGCAGTGTCAGCTGTTACTTCTCCTTTTTCATTTCTAATTCTGCTGATTTGAGTCTTCTCCCTTTTTTTCTTGATGAGTCTGGCTAATGGTTTATCAATTTTGTTTATCTTCTCAAAGAACCAGCTTTTAGTTTTATTGATCTTTGCTATCGTTTCCTTCATTTCTTTTTCATTTATTTCTGCTCTGATCTTTATGATTTCTTTCCTTCTGCTAACTTTGGGGTTTTTTTGTTCTTCTTTCTCTAATTGCTTTAGGTGTAAGTTTAGGTTGTTTATGTGAGATGTTTCTTGTTTCTTAAGGTAGGATTGTATTGCTGTAAACTTCTCTCTTAGAACTGCTTTTGCTGCATCCCACAGGTTTTCGGTCGTCATGTTTTCATTCCCATTTGTTTCTAGGTGTTTTTTGATTTCCTCTTTGATTTCTTCAGTGATCTCTTGGTTATTAAGCAGTGTATTGTTTATCCTCCATGTGTTTGTATTTTTTACAGATTTATTCCTGTAATTGATATCTAGTCTTACAGCGTTGTGGTCAGAAAATATACTTGATACGATTTCAGTTTTCTTAAATTTACCAAGCCTTGATTTGTGACCCAAGATATGATCCATCCTGGAGAATGTTCCATGAGCATTTGAGAAGAATGTGTATTCTGTTGTTTTTGGCTGGAATGTCCTATAAATATCAATTAAGTCCATCTTCTTTAATGTATCATTTAAAGCTTGTGTTTCCTTTTATGTTTTCATTTTGTATGATCTGTCCATTGGTGAAAGTGGGGTCTTAAAATCCCCTACTCTGATTGTGTTACTGTCGATTTCCCCTTTTATGGCTGTTAGTATTTGCCTTATGTATTGAGGTGCTCCTACATTGGGTACATAAATGTTTACAATTGTTATATCTTCTTCTTGGATTGATTCCTTCATCATTATGTAATGTCCTTCTTTGTCTCTTGTAATAGTGTTTATTTTAAAGTCTGTTTTGTCTGATGTGAGTATTGCTACTCCAGCTTTCTTTTGATTTCCATTTGCATAAAATATCTTTTTCTATCCCGTCACTTTCAGTCTGTATGTTTCCCTAGGTCTGAAGTGGGTCTCTTGTAGACAGCATATATATGGGTCTTGTTTTTATATCCATTTAGCCAGTCTATGTCTTTTGTTGGGAGCATTTAATCCATTTACATTTAAGGTAATTATCGATATGTATGTTCCTATTACCAGTTTCTTAATTGTTTTGGGCTTGTTGTTGTAGGTCTTTTCCTTCTCTTGTGTTTCCTGCCTAGAGAAGTTCCTTTAGCATTTGTTGTAAAACTGGTTTGGTGGTGCTGAATTCTCTCAGTTTTTTCTTGTCTGTAAAGGTTGTAATTTCTCCATCAAATCTGAATGAGATCCTTGCTGGGTAGAGTAATCTTGGTTGTAGATTTTTCTCCATCATCACTTTAAATATGTCCTGCCACTCCCTTCTGGCTTGCAGACTTTCTGCTGAAAGATCAGCTGTTAACCTTATGGGGATTCCCTGTGTGTTGTTGTTTTCCCCTTACTTCTTTTAATATGTTTTCTTTGCATTTAATATTTGATAGTTTGATTAATATGTGTCTTGGCGTGTTTCTCCTTGGATTTATCCTGTATGGGACCCTCTGTGCTTCCTGCAGTTCATTAACTATTTCCTTTCCCATATTAGGGAAGTTTTCAACTATAATCTCTTCAAATGTTTTCTCAATCCCTTGTTTCTTTCTTCTTATTCTGGGACGTCTATAATTCGAATGTTGGTGTGTTTAATGTTGTCCCAGAGGTCTCTGAGACTGTTGTCAATTCTTTTCATTCTTTTTTCTTTATTCTGCTCTGCAGTAGTTATTTCCACTGTTTTATCTTCCAGGTCACTTATCCGTTCTTCTGCCTCAGTTATTCTGCTATTGGTCCCTTCTAGAGAATTTTTAATCTCATTTATTGTGTTGTTCATCACTGTTTGTTTGCTCTTTAGTTCTTCTAGTTCCTTGTTAATCGTTTCTTGTATTTTCTCCGTTCTAGTTCCAAGATTTTGGATCATCTTTACTGTCATTATTCTGAATTCTTTTTCAGGTAGACTGCTTATTTCCTCTTCATTTGTTAGGTCTGGTGGGTTTTTACCTTGCTCCTTCATCTGCTGTGTGTTTCTCTGTCTTCTCATTTTGCTTAACCTACTGTGTTTGGGGTCTCCTTTTCGCAGGCCGCAGGTCCGCAGTTCCTGTTGTTTTTGGTGTCTGTCCCCAGTGGCTAAGGTTGGTTCATTGGGTTGTGTAGGCTTCCTGGTGGAGGGGGAGTAGTGCCTGTGTTCCAGTGGATGAGGCTGGATCTTGTCTTTCTGGTGGCATGTCCATGTCTGGTGGTGTGTTTTGTGGTGTCTGTGGCCTTATTATGATTTTAGGCAGCCTTTCTGCTAATGGATCGGGTTTTGTTCCTGTCTTGCTAGTTGTTTGGCATAGGGTGTCCAGCACTGTAGCTTGGTGGTCATTGAGTAGAACTGGGTCTTGGCGTTGAGATGGAGATCTCTGGGATATTTTCGCCCCTTGATATTACATGGAGCTTGGAGGTCTCTTGTGTACCAATTTCCTGAACTAGGCTCTCCCACCTCAGAGGCACAGCCATGATGCCTGGCTGGAGCACCAAGAGCCTGTCATCCACACGGCTCAGAATAAAAGGTAGAAAAAAAAAAAAAGAAGGAAGAAGATAAAATAAAATAAAATAAAATAAAATAAAATGAACTGAAATAAGATTAAATAAACTTATTAAAATAAAAAATAATTATTAAAAGATATTTTTTAAAGTAATAAAAAGAAAAAGGAAAGAAAGAAGAGAGCAATGAAACCAAAAAAGGGGCATTTTACAAAGATGAGGGCAGGGGTAAGGGGAACCCACAGGGATAGCATTATTTGCTGGACTAGCAATGGGGGTTCTGAGCACATTACCACTCCTGGGCTTGTAGAGGTGAGGGAGGGGATCAGCTACTGAATGAGTAGGTCTTCCGACCCAGGCGGAAGCTACTGTCTTTAGCTGAGGAACAGAGCCAGCACAGGTTCACCCCGCAGGCAGGGAGGTGGGAAAATGAACATGTCAACCCCACTCTTGTCCTGCTGCTTCCCCACATCGATTGATACCAACTCGAAGCCAGAGGGCAGGGGAGCCCATTGATGAGGCCATTAAAGGTCAGCACCCCAGGGCTTGGTGTGATGTGAAGAAAGGTGAAGACAGTGGTTAGTGGATCTGGAGAGGTAAGTGAGAAGCCTCCATGTGATCATGCTACCATTCATCTTATCCAAATTGGTAGTAAAAGATTATCGACTAAGACTGTGTGTGTTGTGAACCAACTAGCTGTTCCTTCCCCTTGACATTGATAGCCTCATCACCACTGTCTGTGTAGTGATGTCACAAGAGTGATGTCACAAGCTGAGAATTCCCTCATGCATCTGTCCTTTCTCCAAAAGAACTTTGTCATATGGTTGGATGAAATCAACATAATAGCGTGCACACTGCCCATGATGTTCCTAAAACCAAGTCATGATCAAAACATTCGATCTAACAGAATGTAACCTTCACGATGCTTTTGTAGTCTGCCTTTTCATTCCTGACTTTTTATACGCTCATAAACACCTGTTTAATTGTGCTGTTTAGTAGTTTTTTGAGGATCAAAATCAAACCTGCCAGTTTACAGAAATGCACTTGAAATTAAGAGATAAGCAACTCAAAACAATCATGTATATATTTAGACTGCTATAGAAAAACCTCATGGTAACCGCAAACCAAAAATCTGTGTCTTTTTATTTATTAGCGATAGAAACACACACACACACACACACACACACACACACACACAGAAAGAGAACCTGTAAAAGTTAATGCTCAGATAATGTAAACTGGCCCAGGACATCAATCTTTCAGGCTATTTACTGACCCATTTATTACTCTGGCCTATTTAGAAGCCGCTAAGTTTAATTAGTGCCACACAAAAGTTCAGATCCCATAAGCATTTCCTGCCATATCTTGCCCCTTTTCAATCTTGTACGAGAGAATTCCCGCTCTACAATCACCACACCCTATAAAACTTCCAAATAAAAGTTTATTAGTACAAGTGGTGTATTTAACATTGACTTGTCGTGTTTGTGGCTTTATCAGTTTCCCCATCTATATTATAGCATCTTTGTAAAAACAGCCCATGTCCTGGTTACTTCAGTTGGTATTTAGTCAATGACTCTTGAGCAGATGAATGAAGGATGGAGGGACAGATGAAAGGATGGAAGAAGTGATCAAGTGGAGGAGGAAAGGGTGAAAAACAATACCAGCTTTGTTGTTCTGCGTATCCTTGGAGCTAACTTCCCTCTTTCATTTATAATAATGCTGTACAGTCGCATCTGTCTTTCACATCTTTTCATAGCTACTCTGTGGTAAATGAGATTTTCTTAGAGGCCATAAAACAGTTCAGATCTGCAATTTCATTAGGCATTCAACTTCCACTATAAAACTTAATGACTAAGCAGATGAACGTGGAGATGATTTTGTAAGAAGAAAGTGCATTGGCCCACACTTCATAATTGCAAGGCTACTGTACAGCATAAGCAATTCAGATAAGCCAGCTGCTCGGAAAGAAACAAGGCTGCCTTCCTGGCAGTGTTTATCAGCCGAATTATGCTCACAGTTCTCTTTCAATGCGAACTTGATTTTGATTGGGATATTCTGAATACATCATGTGGTAAAACCACATGGCCCTGAGCATCCTATCTTTTCAAAAGCACCATGCTTCTTGATTAGCCCAATTATATTTCTCCCTTTCCAACCCACAAATTTGTCTCCATTTCACAGATGGAGAAACTGAGGCAAAGTCAATTTAAGTCATATGACAAGTTGGTACCATAACTAGGATTACATCTGGTAAAAGAAGTGTGTGTTTATATTAAGCTGCTAATCAAATTTATATACAGCTATAATAGTTCTTGTGAAAGCATCTTGCGGCGGGTACTCACATAAATTGGTAGAAATATAAATCGGTACAATCTTTCTGAAAAGCCACTTGTCAACATCTCTTAAGAGCAGTGAAAATGTTCATATACATTGACAGTGTAATTAGACTCTAGGTATCCACACCAAGGTAAGAATCTGGGATGTGTTAAAGGATTTATGTACAAAGATAGTGTTAATAACAATGTCAGGCACATAGTAAGTGTTCCACATCATTTCATTTAGTCTGTGGTCCTCCCATAGGAGAGGGGTAGTGTCCTCCCCATCATACAGATAAAAGCTACTGAGGCTTAAGAGAAGATGAAATAATAAAAATAAAAAGATGAATAAGTCCATGGCCACCTGGATGGTAGAGAGAATTGGAATCCAATATTATTTATTGCGCAAAATTTAGAAACTGAATAAATTCCCCAATTAAGAACAGACATGAGAGGGACTTTCCTGGTGGCTCAGTGGTTAAGAATCCACCTGCTAATGCAGGAGACGTGTGTTCGAGCCCTGGTCTGGGGAGATCTCACCTGCCGCGGAGCAGCTAATCCCGTGCGTCACAACAATTGAACCTGCGCTCTAGAGCCCGCAAACGAAAACTGCTGAGCCCGCATGCCACAACTACCGAAGCCCACGTGCCTAGAGCCCATGCTCCACGGCAAGAGAAGCCACCACAATAAGAAGCCTGTGCAACACAATGAAGAGTAGCCCCCGTTCTCTGCAACTAGAGAAAGCCCGCATGCAGCAACAAAGACCCAACGTAGCCAAAAATAAATAAATAAATTTATTTTAAAAATTAAAATAAAAGAGGGCTTCCCTGGTGGCGCAGTGGTTGGGAGTCCACCTGCCGATGCAGGGGACATGGGTTCGTGCCCCGGTCCGGGAGGATCCCACATGCCGCGGAGCGGCTGGGCCCGTGAGCCATGGCCGCTGAGCCTGCGCGTCCGGAGCCTGTGCTCCGCAACGGGAGAGGCCCCAACAGTGAGAGAGGCCTGCGTACCACAAAAAAAAAAAAAAAAAGAATAGACATGAGAATATTAGAGTTACATAGGTTAGAAAATTATACTTTAAATAACTTTAGTGGTATTTATTTGTGATTTATATTTAAAACAAATATTTATTAAGGACCAATCATTGGATGGGCATTTTCTGTATCCTGGAAATACACATATGAATCTGGAGCTTAGGCAAGAGGTCAGAACTAGAGATAAAATACACAGGATTCAGCAACATGGTATATAAAACCTGAGGCATTGAATACAGTGAAGTGGGGAGTGAGTGAGATTAAGAAGGGGTTCAAGAGTCGACCTCTGAGAACGTCAACGTAAAGAAGTTAGGGAGACGATAGGAACCGGAAAAGGAGACTGGGAAGCTGCAGCTGCTGAGGTGAGGGGTCATAGTGGAGTCCAGGAAGTCAGGCAAAGAAGATATTTCAAGGAGGGGAGTATGACCAACCAGTCAAATGCTGTTGAGAAATTGAGTAAAATATGAATTGAGGCTTGAATTTGGTAATAAGGAGGTCTCTGTTGACCTTATAATTGTTTCATTGAGAATGATGATTACAGAACCTGATTGGAGTGGCCTGGGGAGGAAAGACCAACTGAAAAATTGGAGAAAACAAATTTAAATACCTCTTTCCCTGGGTTTCATCATAAAGGTCAGTGCATGGAGAGAAATGATAGGTCAAGGAAGAGTTTTTTGTTCATTTGTTTAAAAAAAGACATTGTGGTATATTTGTTAATAGGATTGCTGTAGGGAGGGAAAATTTGTATTTTTAGAAAGAAAAGCTAATTGCAAAAGTGATGTCCTTGAATAGGTGAGAGGAGATGGGCATAGCCTAGGGGTTGACCTTAGACTGGGTCCTGGACAGATAGCTATTTTAACAGAAGGAAAGGCAGAGCACATGCGTGCCTATGGTTGGTAAATTTTATGATGGAAAAAGGATAAGTACTTCTGATCGTTTCTATTTCCTTTTGAGATAAGAAATAAGGTTGTGAGCTTAGTGTCTGGGGAGGGAAGTGGTGTTGGAGATTTGAGGAGCGATGTTAAAAAGTTTTTTGGAGAGTGGGAATGTAGATCGGCAATTGAAGAACAGATAGAATGGCCAGGCAGTATTTAAAGTCTACTTGGTCAATACAGAGGGGTGCAGGGCTAGAACTTATTGGCAAAAGCCTCAAAGGAGATGTCATTTTCTTTTCAGGATGCAAAGAGGGAAAATGGTCTAGATGTGACTCTGAAGCCCTGGAAATCCAGTACCATGTGGGATAGGACAGAAAAAAAAATAGTTCCTGCTTGAAAAGAATGCAGGAAAAGTAAAGTCCTCAGGGGTGAGCTCAGGTTGAGTTAAAGCAAGGAGCTTTGGAGAAGATGCAGAGAAGAGGGGGAGGTGGTGGAGGGTTTTTTGGTGATGACAGACTACAGCTTCCAGAGGTGACTGGAAAATGTTTCAAGTCGACTGGGAAAGTGTCCAGAAATGAGCATTGGGTATCTTGAGATGCCTGAGGGGCACAGGGCATGCTGTGGTGTGCCCTGAGGGTTTCTCATGGAAAGGTATTATTCTATTTGTAGTCTGTTTACTGGGCTGGATTCCTGATCAGTTGATTTTAGTGAGTTGGAGAGTGTAGATGGGAGAATGGAGTGATAATTTCACTAGAATTGTGTGAGGCACTTTGAACCCTCCTTACTATCACTTTTGCCAGTGTCTAGATGAAGAAAGGGTGGTGCATTGATAAAGGAAATACTTATGAGGTAATATTAGTGATTCTTTTAATTCAATAGTAAATACAATAGCAGAAATCAAAATTGAATAAGAAGAATGAATCGTGTAAAATGCAAATAAAAGCAATTTCTTTTACATGTGAGATTGTGCTGATAATGCATGGTTCTTTAATTTTTTTTTTTTCTGCAGTGAGCATGGATATATTTAGAGTCCATAAAATCATTTCTCAATTTTTTGTGTATAATTGTGCATCCACTTATTGTTTTGCCCTTCCAATTATGGACTCATATATTGGCCTAGGAGAAAACAATATAAACAAAAAATGAAGCAGAATGAAAGGGAATAGATTAATAGTAGCATAAAAGGGAATAAAGGGTTAAAAATATTCCATTGTATGGGTATGCCATAATTTGTTTATATATTCATCTGCTAAAAGACATTTGGATTATTTCCAATTTGGGGCTATTATAAATGAAACTGCTTGATCATGTTCAAGTCTTTTGTGGACATATGCTTTTATTTCCCTGGGTAGGTATCTAAGAATGGAATATCTGGGTCGTTTGGTGGGAGTATGTTTAACTTTTTAGTAAACTGCCAAAGTCTTGAAAAATAGTTGTAATATATCCCAAATGGCGGTGTGTGACTCTGTTACTTCACTGTCGCACCAACATTTGATATTTGACTTTAGGCTTTCTATTGGATGTGTGGTGGTATCTTATTATGGTATTAATTTGCATTTTCCTAATGACTAATGATGTTAAGTTTATCTTCATGTGCTTGTTTGCCATCTGTATCTCTTCGTTGATAAAATGTCTATTCTCATCTGTTGACCATTCTTTTTTTTTTTTTTTTTTAATTTCTTTTTTGCGGTACGCGGGTCTCTCACTGCTGTGGCCTCTCCCGTTGAGGAGCAACAGGCTCCGGACGCGCAGGATCAGCGGCCATGGCCCACGGGCGCAGCCGCTCCGCGGCATGTGGGATCTTCCCGGACCGGGGCACGAACCCGTGTGCCCTGCATCGGCAGGCGGACTCTCAACCACTGCGCCACCAGGGAAGCCCCTTGACCATTCTTGAGTTGTGTTTTTTAATATATTCTGGACACAGTTCTTTGTTGGATGTTTTGCAAATATCTTCCCCCAATTTGCAGCTTGCCTTTTCATTTTCTTTCTTTTTAAAAAATTTTTATTTTATATTGGAGTATAGTTTATTAACACTATTGTGTTAGTTTCAGGTGTACAGCAAAGTTATTCAGTTATACATAAACATGTATCTATTCTTTTGCAAATTCTTTTCCCATTTAGGTTATTACAGAATATTGAGCAGAGTTCCCTGTGCTCTGCAGTAGGTCCTTGTTGGTTATCTATTTTATATATAGCAGTGGGTACATGTTTTGACAGTGCTTTTAAAAAACAAATTTTTTATACTTGGTGAGATACAACTTCCTAATTTATTTTTATTTTAGAATTTATATTTCTTGTATCTTGTCTAAGAAATTTTGCCAAACTAGGGTCACTAAGATGTTTTCCTATGTTTTCTTCTAGAAGTTTTATAGTTTTATCCCTTATCTTTCCATCTATGATTTATTTTGAATTAATATTTGTAGGTGCTGCTAGATGAGGGTCAAGGTTCATTTTTATCTTTTTATGACAATCCAATTGTTCCAGCACCACTTGTTGAACAGATGATAATTGCTTTCTATTCAATTTCATCTGTGTCTTGGTCAAAACTCAGTTGACTATATCTGTGTCAGTCTATTTCTGAACTATCTGTTCTGTTCCATTGATTTGTCTATCTTTATGTCAATACGCCAATGTCTTGATTACACTAGCTTTATAGTAAGTCTTATAATAATATAGGATAAGTCCTCTAACTTTATTCTCACATATAAGTTTTAGAATTATATTGTCAACTTCTACTAAAAAATGACTGTTGGGATTATGTTTTTCTTGGGATTTTGTTATATCTATAGATCATTTTGGGGAGAAGTGACATCTTAAAAATATTGAATCTCCTGATCCATGAATATGGTATATCTCTCCATTTATTTAGGTCTTCTTTAATTTCTCTCAGTAGTGTTTTACAGTTTTCAGTGTACGGATATTGCACGTCTTTTATCAGAGTATTAGGTTTGTCTCTAAGTATTTTGTATTTTTGATACTACTATAAATGTCATTGTTTTAAAATATTCTCAGCCTTGTGTAAATTCTGGAGCTTGTTCTCTCTACTTTTGGGTGGATGCTTCCTTGGTCTCAGGTAGTTTCCACATGGACATGTGCTGAGCAGTGCTCAGCCGAGAACTCCTGTAGACTGTAGATCTCCAGAATTATCTCTCTGTGTAACTCTCTTGTTTCTGGTAATCTTCTCTGTGATGTACAGTAGCCCTGGCTTCTCCACTCCCATCTGCTTCTCCTCAACTGTGGGAGATCTCTGGGCTTCCCCTGGGTTTTCCCTCCTTGAGCTACAACCTAGAGTCTCTCTCCAGGCACCAAGCTGGAGCGATCTAACGTTCACCCTGTCTCCTTGCTCTGAGATCACTGCCCTGTGATGTCTGATATTCAGTGCCTGAAAGCAGTTTATTTTGTCTTTTGTTGTTGTTTCAGCAGAAAGGGTAAGTGCAGTCTCTCCGTTGTGTCAGAAGCAGAACTCCTTTTTATCCACTTTTCAGTACCTCATTTGAGCATCATGCCTCTATGTGAAGAATACAGATAACCACTGCTGTAGGCAAAAATAATGTGCCCCAGTTATGATCATGCCCTGATTCTCAGAACATGTAAATATTAATGTTATTTTACATAGAAAAAGGGACTTTTCCTATATAATTAAGGTGGGGAATCTTGAAAATGGAAGATTATTCTGGATAATTCAGGTGAGCTCAACCAAATCACAAATCCTTAAAAGTGAAGGACTTTTCTAGTACAAAAATTAAAGAGATGGCTGAGTAAGGAGTTGATATTTTGTTGTTGGCTCTGGCTTTGAAAATGGAAGAAGAATCCAGGCAGCCTCTAGAATCTGGAAAAAAACAGGGATATCAGTTCTCTAGAGACTACTGAAAAGAACCAGTCCGCAACATTTTGACTTAGCCCAGTGAGACTAAGTAGTCAGGCTTCTGACCTACAGAACTGTAAGATGTTTAGTTTCTGTTGTGTTAAAGGTCTATGTTTGTGATCATTTTTTACAGCAGCAAGAGAAAAAGAACACATCTGCAGGACATTTAAATTGTTAAATGGATAAATTTCAAAAATATATATAATAAACAAGCTAGATTTTTCTTCATAATCTGTAAGTTACACTGCTGCCATTTCAGTACCCATTTGTTAAAATATTCTCCAAAGTATTTTTCCGACAGAGGCTTCATAAACTCTAGTTCCATGGCTGATGTTTTGTAGATAATATTCTAGTCTTATTAGTTTCTCAGCCATTTGTCACTTATTTGCTAGTCACTACTCATCCTTTCCTCTTGGTGACAACTTAAGTATATGACATATCATTCTGTCCCTTCCACTCTATCATCACGATAATAGTTTTCATTTAGCAGGATAGCTTGTGTCAAAAAGATCAAGATGAATTTAGGAATCAGAATTTCAAGATTATAGTCCTCATTTTGTTATCGTATCACTTTGGGCAGTTTCACTCTGTTAAATAGAATTCATGTTGGTGTGTCTTGGAGGCAATTGCATTTACTCTTGCTCAGAAGTCCCATAGGAGGTGGAAGGAAGTAGAGAAAGGATTCAAAATCCTTTTGTGGTTGAATTTTTTTTTTTCATTTTAAGAATGAATAATTAACAGAGGAGAGTATTTTACTTAGAGACTAAGAATTTTAATGTAAGTCAGCATACAAAGAAAGAATATACATGAATACTTTTAAAAATTTGAGGTAAATTTTACAGACAGCAAAATGCCAGATTTAAGTGTACACATGTGTAACTACCACTTGAATTAAGAAATAGAACAGGGCTTCCCTGGTGGCGCAGTGGTTGAGAGTCCGCCTGCCGATGCAGGGGACACGGGTTTGTGCCCCGGTCTGGGAAGATCCCACATGCTGTGGAGTGGCTGGGCCCGTAAGCCATGGCCGCCGAGCCTGCGCGTCTGGAGCCTGTGCTCCGCAACGGGAGAGGCCACAACAGTGAGAGGCCTGCGTACCGCAAAACAAAAAACAAAAAACAGAACAAAAAAAAGAAATAGAACAGCTTTATGCCCAATGAAAATTCCCTTGTGCCCCTTAAAATCTAGCTTTGCCTCTTTAGAGGCAAACATTTTTCTGACTTTTATCACAATAATTTAGTTTTACCCAGTTTTGAACTTTATCTGTATATGGAGTCATACAGTATGTATTCTTTTGTGTATAGCTTCTTTCACACAACACAATTTTTTGAGATTCATCAACATTCATGATGTTGTTACATGTATCAATAGTTTTTTCTTTTACTCTTATCCAATCAGCTTTACTCAAGAGCAACTTACATACTATGGAGAAATAAAGTTTCCCTGGTTTTCTCAGTGCTCCTGTAAAAACCTTCAGTCTCCTGACACATGGAAATGCATATAATAGGAAGATAGAGAATGTTTGCTTTCCTTTCCCCTAGAAATATTTCACTCTTCTCACACCATGAGAACAGTATGTAGCCATTTGTCTAACTAAATACTCTTTGTGAAAGGACAGTACAACTTTTCTTATTTCCCTGACGTGGTCAAAAGATTACAGCTCAAAAGAGGCTCCAAAGCCCCCAAGGTTCAAGGAAGCTTGGAATGTCATCTCCTCAGGTGTTTACATGTCAACAGGGACAAAGTCCAAATGTCTGAGGCATTTCTAGGTCAAAAAATAAAAAATCCAAGACCCAGAGGGCTGTCTGGCTCCTAGAGAGGTTTTACTGACATTCCAAAAGGTTAAAGTAAGAAACTAAGATCCTTTCCATCCTGGCTCCCAAGGAGCAAAGGTTTCTCTCCATCTCTTTGGCTGGAGAGAGCGAGGCAGGGCTTCTGTCCTGTGTATAAATGGAAAGAAACCATTGTTCTCTGTCTCTGGTCTACAAGGTATAACCCACCAGTTGTATAGAAAGTTTAAGTAATTTGAAGATAAAGAATTCAAGCGTACATGCTTAGTAATTTAAGGACAACTTAATCATTTATTGTTTAAAAGAAACTGACAATTTCACTATGCAGAGAGTTTTCTGTTTCACCCCCAATTATTTTTCAACAGCAAACATTAGAAATATTGTTAATAATATGCTTGCAGCATCCAGCACTTACAAGGTTGGACACACACAATGCTGAGGTGCTGTCGATTGGTACAAGACTGATTAATTCAGTAGACCCACTGGCAACTAAATTTAGAAAATAATTTAAAATTTGTGTAACAAGTTACCCTAGGCGCATATGGCTGCACAGATAAGATATGTATCATCTCCTCTTATGTGTCTTCTCTCTGTGGAATAACTTGGTACTTTCCACAGCTGGAGTTCAAGTCTGTACATATGTTTCTAATAAACTATAAGGGCACAACTCATATAGTATATTGGTGACACCTCCTCAGAAAATGTTACCAGAAGAGCCCTTCCAGGGCCTGAGAGTGGGCTTTTGTCTAACATCCGGAAATGAATTGTTTGAAGAGACACACACACTGACAAAGCAAAAGACTTTATTGGGGAGGGACGCCCGGGTGGAGAGCAGCGGATTAAGGGAACCCAGGAGACCTGCTTCTACCACGAGCTCGCAGTCTCAAGTTTTATGGTAATGGGGTTAGTTTCCGGGTTGTCTCTGGCCCGTCATCTTGCTTGTGCCCATATTTGGTCTGACTGTCCTTCCTAGTGGCCTATGTATCTCTCAGGCAAGATGGATTCCAGCATAAGGGTTTGGGGAGGTTGGCAAGACATATTATGGGCTGGTGTCTCCTGCCTCCTTTTGGCCCCTCCTGGCGGTAGCTTGTCACTTCCATGTTACCTCCTGTTGTGAGATAACTCATGCAAATGATTATCATCATGCCTGCGCAGGGCGGGAGGTTTTTATCAATGGTTCCCTAACAAAAAGAGAACACAAAGAAGAAAATCATGGTTCCTGAGACAATAATCTTTGTGTAAGAAGGTCGTTTTCAAGGCTGGGTGGCATCTGTGGTGATAATTCCAAATTCTGAGTAATGTCTGTGCTTGATCCTAATATCCCTAGAAAACCTCGTGATCTAGAAGAGATAATTATTATAGAAATAAGATAATTGTATCTCTAGAAGACCAAACAAAAATCTGAAAACTTTAAGCATTCTCACAGTTCTCCAAAGTGTTTGGGTGTGGAAAAAATAACCAAATATTAGTTAAGCCAATAAGGGAAGGAATTGAAGAATTCAGACTTATTTCTAGGAGTATTATTAAAACTGTGTTGTATGTCCCAAAATGTTTATTGTGACATTTTCTATAATCGATAGCAATATTCTATAATGATTTAGTAAAACATAGTACATCAGATCCTTCCTTTATTTTCTCATGGCATCCTATGTATTCTTCTATTCTCCTATTTTTTTTTTTTACCATGTAATTATTTCTTACCATTCCCTCACTGACTGTGAGCCTCTGAGAATGACAGTATGTCACAAATACACATCATTAAAATCACTCCCTTGGATATTTTCTCAATTCATTTGCTCTTTTGTCATTACTATGTTATCCTAACTTGTCAAAACCACAACCCTAGTTAAAGCTAACTTTGAACCAGCTTTGCACCTTCATTCATGCAGCTAAAAGTGGCTGGAGAAAATAATCAGAAACATACTGACTGACATCACTTTTCATGACCACAGACGTCCAGTTTGACTTTCATCCTCCCAGCAATCAATCCCTGGCTCGTCCATTGGCCTGGATCACCATTTTGTACTTCTCTTCTTTCCCCAAACTTTCACCACCTTCTCCAACATCCCCACTTTTCACTGATCACTTTTCCTTCTACTTTTCTACAGTTATTAAGAAAAACTGAAGCAATCAAAGGAAATCTCCCCCACTCTCCCACCACAGCTACTCACCTTCCTGTCTGTCCCATACACTCTGCACTAAATTCTTTTTATTTATCGGTTTGATTTTATTTTTTAAATTTTTTAACTTTTTATTTTATATTGGAGTATAGCTGATTAACAATGTCGTGTTAGTTTCGGGTGTACAGCAAAGTGCTTCAGTTCTACACATATCTATTCTTCTCCCAATTCTTTTCCCATTTAGGTTATTACAGGATATTGGGCAGAGTTCCCTGTGCTCTACAGTAGGTCCTTGTTGGTTATCTATTTTAAATATAGTAGTGTGTATATGTCAATCCCAACTCTCTTGTCTACCCCAGGACATCTTTCCCGCAAATCTCTCTCCTACATCATTAATTTTCCTCTTTCTACTGCACCATTCTCATTAGCATACACATATGTATTTTTTCCATTGGAATTAAAAAACAAACCAAATAACTTCTCTTGATCCTATTTCCTCTCCCATTTCTACCCCACCTCTTTGTTCACCATTTTTTCATATAAATGGAATGACTCTTTGCTTCCATGATGCTTGGCACTATATATTCCCTCCAAAGAAGTATTTGGGAAGAACTAATGGTGCAGTTGTATAAAATGATAGCTGTAAAGATGATATAGTATTTAAGAAAAATGTATGTAATATTGTGCTGAATAAAAATTCAGTGAACGAATATTATATGTGCACCTTTTATATAAAATGTGAACGTTTTGACCAAGAGCAGAATCTGTTACACAGAAATGATGAGACAGTTTTGTCATATTAGAAGGAGTAATGATGATTGATTGCTATTCTATGAAAAGTTCCTCAACGTTTGTTTACATATACAAAGTTAAGCAAAAGGAAACAGAGCCTCCATCACAGCCAGACTTTAAGAGTAAACCCATTGGTTACTTGGTGGAACCACGTGCAGGGGGGAGCCAGGCTACCCAAGTCCAGGCCAAACAGCCACAGCTCACAACCTCAGGCCTGATCCAGGGCTGGCTAGAACTTAGCCCTTAATCTATTTTTGAAAAGTTATTTATTGAGCTCCTAATGAATGCCAAGTACTATGTTAGGTGACGGGGATACAATAGTGACTGTAAGGATCCATGACCTCTGGTAGATAAATGGAAGAGTCGTGAACTGGACTGGGAAGGGGAGGTGTATGTGGGAGGCTTCCTTGAGGAAGTTGTCCTTGAGCTGAAAGCTATAGGAGGAAATGAAATTAACTGGGGGACCTGCAGGATGAAGGGGAGACATTCTCGTTTCAGAGGGACATCTGCATATACAAACCCTATGATTGGAGTCTATGAAGGGCGCATGATGCTTTTAAGGAAATGAATGAAGTCAGGGTAATTGGAACGCAAAGAGTGAGAAAGGAGGGGCTTAAGATAGCACCAGAATGGAAGCATGGGCAGATATGCAGGGCCTAGAAATCCTATCTTGACCTTCATTCTAAGAGCACTGTGAAGTCATTAGGCTTTTAAGCAGAGGAGTTATGAGATCAGATTTGTTTGTTTAAGGCTACTTTGACTACAGATAACAGCCCTGCTTTCCCAAATTGTGTCGTGGCACACTTACAGGATGATATTTCTTTCATGCCCTGGTGAAAGTAAGAAGAGATTTTGGGGTATTTCGATGAGATTTGATAAAAAGTAATTAATTATCATTAATGAATTGTTCTTCATATAATGTGATTATAATAAGTACAATGAAATGCAAACATTAAGATGTATATTAAAAATGGAACTTGTAAAAAATGTCCAGTATAAGGCTGAAGCTTTCATTTGTCAAGTGTACTTGCACACATGAATTGTTAGAATGGTCATCTTGCAGTTTACTTGGACACCAATAAAAGGACATATCAGGTAGAAGTAAACACAAGTTTATTTGACACAGAGATTTGGGGCGCGTCTTGAGCTGTATCTACAGTAGCTTCCATCTGGCCAGACTCTGGGTTGTATACACCTTGCTCCTTGGGCACCTGTAACCCATACAGGTCATTGCCTGGGGAGCTCTGGGTTCTGAGAATGGACTGCGAAAATCCAAAAAGATTGAATAGGTAGACAAACTCATGGGCCATTTTGTTGCATCGCTGAAGCCAAACAGCCAGTTGGGTTAGCATGGTAAGTGTATAGATGTAGAGAGTGTATGGATTCGGTAGATATTTTAAAGGTAAAATCTATAAAATTGATGGCAGTTTGGATGTGGGGGATAAGGGAGAAGTGTCTGGCTTGCCAAATGGATAGTGGTGCCATTATTCTAGGAAGAGGAGCATCAGGTGGGCTGGGGGGCACTATGAAATAAGTCTTACACAGGTTGTGTTTGAGACATTCACTTGAATATATGGTATAGGTGATTCAGTCATTTTTGAAATATATATTTGTATCGTTAAAAAAAAATTGTATTTCAGTGTAGTTAATTTACAATGTTGTATTAGTTTCAGGTATACAGCATAGTAATTAAGTTATATATATATTTGTTCTTTTCCAGATTCTTTTCCCATACAGGTTATTACAGAATATTGAGTAGAGTTCCCTGTGCTATACAGTAGGCCCTTGTTGGTTATTTATTTTATATATAGTAGTGTGTGTATGTTAATCCCAAGCTCCTAATTTATCCCTTCCCACCATGTTTCCCCTTTGGTAACTATAAGTTTGTTTTTGATACCTGTGAGTCTGGTTTTTTTTGGTAAATAAGTTCATTTATATAATTTAAAAAAATCATTCCACATATGGAATATTCCACATAAAATAGATTCCACATATGGATATCATATGATATATGTCTTTCTCTGTCTGACTTCACTTAATATGACAGTCTCTAGGTCCATCCATGTTGCTGCAAATGGCATTATTTTTTGTGGCTGTGTAATATTCCATTGTATATATACACCACATCTTCTTTATCCATTCATCTCTTCATGGACACTTAGGTTTTTTCCATGTCTTGGCTATTGTAAATAGTGCTGCTATGAACATTGGGTGCATGTATCTTTTTGAATTAGAGTTTTCATCTTTTCCAGATATATGCCCAGGAGTAGGACTGCTGAGTCACATGGTAACTCTATCTTTAGTTTTTTGAGGAACCTCCATACTGTTGTCCATTGTGGCTGCCCCAATTTACATTCCCACCAACAGTGTAGGAGGTTTCCTTTTTCTACACACCCTCTCTAGCATTTATTATTTGTAGACATTTTTGTTGTTGCTGTTCTTTTTTTTTTTTGAATTTTTGAATTTTATTTTATTTATTTTTTTATACAGCAGGTTCTTATTAGTTATCCATTTTATACATATTAGTGTATATATGTCAATCCCAGTCTCCCAATTTATCACCCCCTCCACACCACCACCACCTCTTTTCCCCCTTGGTGTCCATACATTTGTTCTCTACATCTGTGTCTCTATTTCTGCCCTGCAAACCAGTTCATCTGTACCATTTTTCTAGGTCCCACATATATGCGTTAATATACAATATTTGTTTTTCTCTTTCTGACTTACTTCACTCTGTATGACAGTCTCTAGGTCCATCCACATCTCTACAAATGACCCAATTTCATTCATTTTTAGGGCTGAGTAGTATTCCATTGTATACATATATACCACATCTTCTTTATCCATTTGTCTGTTGATGGGCATTTAGGTTGCTTGCATGACCTGGCTATTATAAATAGTGCTGCAATGAACAGTGGGGTGCATGTGTCTTTTTGAATTATGGTTTTCTCGGGGTATATGCCCAATAGTGGGATTGCTGGGTGGTATGGTAATTCTATTTTTAGTTTTTTAAGGAACCTCCATACTGTTCTCCATAGTGGCTGTATCAATTTACATTCCCAATAACAGTGCAAGAGGGTTCCCTTTTCTCCACATCCTCCAGCATTTGTTGTTTGTAGATTTTCTGATGATGCCTATTCTAACTGGTATGAGGTGATACCTCACTGTAGTTTTGATTTGCATTTCTCTAATAATTAGTGATGTTGAGCAGCTTTTCATGTGCTTCTTGGCCATCTGTATGTCTTCTTTGGAGAAATGTTTATTTAGGTCTTCTGCCCATTTTTTGATTGGGTTGTTTTTTTAATATTGAGCTGCATGAGCTGTTTATATATTTTGGAGATTAATCCTTTGTCCGTTGATTCCTTTGCAAATATTTTCTCCCATTCTGAGGGTTGTCTTTTTGTCTTGTTTGTAGTTTCCTTTGCTTTGCAAAGCTTTTAAGTTTCATTAGGTCCCATTTGTTTATTTTTGCTTTAATTTCCATTATTCTAGGAGATGGATGAAAAAAGATCTTGCTGTGATTTATGTCAAAGAATTTTCTTCCTATGTTTTCCTTTAAGAGTTTTATAGTGTCTGGCCTTACATTTAGGTCTCTAATCCATTTTGAGTTTATTTTTGTGTATGGTGTTAGAGAGTGTTCTAATTTCATTCTTTTACATGTAGCTGTCCAGTTTTCCATGCACCACTTATTGAAGAGACTGTTTTTTCTCCATTGCATATCCTTGCCTCCTTTGTCATACATTAGTTGACCATAGGTGCATGGGTTTATCTCTGGGTTTTCTATCCTGTTCCATTGATCTATATTTCTGTTTTTGTGTTGGTACCATATTGTCTTGATTACTGTAGCTTTGTAGTATAGTCTGAAGTCAGGGAGCCTGATTCCGCCAGCTGCGTTTTTTTCCCTCAAGACTGCTTTGGCTATTCGAGGTATTTTGTGTCACCATACAAATTTTAGATTTTTTGTTCTAGTTCTGTAAAAAATGCCATTGGTAATTTGATAGGGATGGCATTAAATCTGTAGATTGCTTTGGGTAGTAGAGGCATTTTCACAATATTGATTCTTCCAATCCAAGAACATGGTATTTCTCTCCATCTGTTTGTATCATCTTTAATTTCTTTCATCAGTGTCTTATAGTTTTCTGCATACAGGTCTTTTGTCTCCTTAGGTAGGTTTATTCCTAGGTATTTTATTCTTTTGTTGCAATGGTAAATGGGAGTGTTTCCTTAATTTCTCTTTCAGATTTTTCATCATTAGTGTATAGGAATGCAAGACATTTCTGTGCATTAATTTTGTATCCTGAAACTTTACCAAGTTCATTGATTAGCTCTAGTAGTTTTCTGGTAGCATCTTTAGGATTCTCTATGTAGAGTATCATATCATCTGCAAAGAGTGACAGTTTTACTTCCTTTTTTCCAATTCGTATTCCTTTTATTTCTTTTTCTTCTCTGACTGCCGTGGCTAGGACCTCCAAAACTATGTTGAATAATAGTGGTGAGAGTGGACGTCCTTGTCTCGTTCCTGATCTTAGAGGAAATGCTTTCAGTTTTTCACCATTGAGACTGATGTTTGCTGTGGGTTTGTCATATATGGCCCTTATTATGTTTTGGTAGGTTCCATTTATGCCCACTTTCTGGAGAGTTTTTATCATAAATTGGTGTTGAATTTTGTCAGAAGCTTTCTCTGCATCTATTGAGATGATCATATGGTTTTTATTCTTCAGTTTGTTAGTATGGTGTATCACATTGATTGATTTGCATATATTGAAGAATCCTTGCACCCCTGGGATAAATCCCACTTGATCATAGTGTATGATTCTTTAAATGTGTTGTGGGATTCTGTTTGCTAGTATTTTGTTGAGGATTTTTGCATCTATATCCATCAGTGTTATTGGTCTGTAATTTTCTGCTTTTGTAGTATCTTTGTCTGGTTTTGGTATCAGTGTGATGGCTTTGAGAGTGTTCCTCCCTCTGCTATATTTTGGAAGAGTTTAAGAAGGATAGGTGTTAGCTCTTCTCTAGATGCTTGATAAAATTCACCTGTTAAGCCATCTGGTCCTGGGCTTTTATTTGTTGGAAGATTTTAAATCACAGTTTCAATTTCATTACTTCTGATTGATCTGTTCGTATTTTCTATTTCTTCCTGGTTCAGTGTTGGAAGGTTGTACCTTTCTAAGAATTTGTCCATTTCTTCCACGTTGTCCATGTTATTGGCATAGAGTTGCTTGTAGTAGTCTCTTAGGATGCTTTGTATTTCTGCAGTGTCTGTTGTAACTTCTCCTTTTTCATTTCTAATTTTACTGATTTGAGTCCTCTCCCTCTTTTCCTTGATGAGTCTGGCTAAAGGTTTATCAATTCTGTTTGTCTTCTCAAAGAACCAGATTTTAGTTTTATTGATCTTTACTATTGTTTTCTTTGTTTCTATTTCATTTATCTCTGCTCTGATCTTTATGATTTCTTTCCTTGTACTAACTTTGGGTTTTGTTTGTTCTTTCTCTAGTTCCTCTAGGTGTAAGGTTAGATTGTTTATTTGACATTTTTCTTGTTTCTTGTGGTAGGCTTATATTCCTATAAACTTCCCTCTTAGAACTGCTTTTGCTGCCTCCCATAGGATCGTCATGTTTTCGTTGTAAGTTGTTGCTAGGTATTTTTTTATTTCTTCCTTTATTTCTTCAGTGATCTCTTGGTTATTTAGTAACGTATTGTTTAGCCTCCATGTGTTTGTGTTTTTTACGTTTTTTTCCCTGTAATTGATTTCTAATCTCATAGCGTTCTGGTTAGAAAAGATGCCTGATATAATTTCACTTTTCTTAAATTTACTGGGACTTGATTTGTGACCAAAGATGTGATCTGTCCTGGAGAATGTTCCGTGTGCACTTGAGAAGAAAGTGTAATCTGCTGTTTTTGGATGGAATGTCCTGTAAATATCAATTAAATCTATCTGGTCTATTGTGTCATTTAAAGCTTGTGTTTCCTTATTAATTTTCTGTTTGGATGATCTGTCCATTGGTGTAAGTGAGGTGTTAAAGTCCCCCACTATTATTGTGTTACTGTCAATTTCCTCTTTCAGAGCTGTTAGCAGTTGCCTTATGTATTGAGGTGCTCCTATGTTTGGTGCTTATGTATTTATAATTGTTATATCTTCTTCTTGGATTGGTCCCTTGATCATTATGTAGTGTCCTTCCTTGTCTCTTGTAACATTCTTTATTTTAAAGTTTATTTTATCTGGTATGAGTATTGCTACTCCAGCTTTCTTTTGATTTCCATTTGCATGGAGTATCTTTTTCCATCCCCTCACTTTCAGTCTGTATATGTCCCTAGGTCTGAAGTGGGTCTCTTGTAGACATCATATAGATGGGTCTTGTTTTTGTATCCATTCAGCGAGCCTGTATATTTTGGTTGGAGCATTTAATGCAGTCATGTTTAAGGTAATTATTGATATGTATGTTCCTATTACCATTTTCTTAATTGTTATGGGGTTATTTTTGTAGGTCCTTTTCTTCTCTTGTGTTTCCCACTTAGAGAAGTTCCTTTAGCATTTGTTGTAGAGCTGGTTTAGTGGTGCTGAATTCTCTTAGCTTTTGCTTGTCTGTAAAGCTTTTGATTTCTCAGTCAAACCTGAATGAGAGCCTTGCTGGGTAGAGTAATCTTGGTTGTAGGTTCTTCCCTTCATCACTTTAAATATATCATGCCAGTCCCTTCTAGCTTGTAGAGTTTCTGCTGAGAAATCAGCTGTTAACCTTATGGGAGTTCCCTTGTATGTTATTTGTTGTTTTTCCCTTGTTACTTTCAGTAACTTTTCTTTGTCTTTGATTTTTGTCAGTTTGAGTACTCTGTGTCTCGGTGTGTTTCTCCTTGCGTTTATCCTACCTGGGACTCTCTGCGCTTCCTGGACTTTGGTGGCTATTTCCTTTCCCGTGTTAGGGAAGTTTTCGACTATAATCTCTTCAAATATTTTCTCGGGTCCTTTCTCTCTCTCTTCTCCTTCTGGCACCCCTATAATATGAATGTTGTTGAGTTTAATGTTGCCCCAGAGGTCTCTTAGACTGTCTTCATTTCTTTTCATTCTTTTCTCTTTATTCTGTTCCGTGGCAGTGAATTCCACCATTCTGCCTTCCAGGTCACTTATCCGTTCTTCTGCCTCACTTGTTCTGCTATTGATTCCTTCTAGTATGTTTTTTATTTCAGTTTTTGTATTGTTCATCTCTGTTTCTTTGTTCTTTAATTTTTCTAGGTGTTTGTTAATCATTTCTTGCATCTTCTCGATCTTGCCTCCATTCTTCTTCCGAGGTCCTGGATCATCTTCACTATCATTATTCTGAATTTTTCTTCTGGAAGGTTTCCTGTCTCTACTTCATTTAGTTGTTTTTCTGGGGTTTTATCTTTTTCCTTCATCTGGTACATTGCCCTCTGCCTTTTCATCTTGTCTGTCTTTCTGTGAATGTGGTTTTTGTTCCACAGGCTGCAGGATTGTATTTCTTCTTGCTTCTGCTGTCTGCCCTCTCTGTTTGTAGACTTTTTGATGATGGTCGTTCTGACCAATGTGAGGTGGTACCTCACTGTAGTTTTGATTTGCATTTCTCTAATCATTAGCGACATTGAGGATATTTTCATGTGCTTGTTGACCATCTGTGTGTCTTCTTTGGAGAAATGTCTAGTTAAGTCTTCTACCCAGTTATTGATTGGTTGTTTGGTTTTTTTGTTTTTGATATCAAGCTGTATGAGCTGTTTGTATATTTTGGAAATTAATGTCTTGTCAGGTTTTTTAAGGTGATGATGCTGTATTTCCCCCTTTCCCTTTTTTTTCCTTATGTTCCTTGGTTCCAGGTGTTAGGTCCACATCTTTTCCCTCCTGTTTCTGTGTTCTGGGTTTACCTATTCTCCCAACTTCCAGTTATAACTTTATGGGGGAAAATGATAAACTCTGACCCTGTACTTTTTGTTACAAGATTTCCTCCAGACTTTTACCCCATATGTCCAACTTTCTGTAAGTTAATTCCACTTGGATGGCTTATTTCTCATATCAGATGTGTGATATATCAGAACCCCTCTGATGTGCTCTTCCTGCAAAGGGACCAACCCCTTTCCAAGCAGCACCAGGATACTGGTCTGTCATTTTCCCTGTGAATGCTGGTCCCTCCCTTTGGCAGCTCGTTGACCTGCAATTTGGGGCTCCCAAAAATGTCAGGTCTTGGATGAAGCCTCACACTGCAGGTGATGGCTTCTGGCATCCTTAGTGCCTACCTAAGAACTAGGTAATGAGGGAGCCAGTGGTCCATGGAGTGGACTTTGACTAATGAGAAACAGTAGTCTGTGGAAGCCAAGGAGATTGATTTCCCTTCTTTCTTTTACTCATAGACTAATATAAAGTAGGGTTTGCTTCTCAGCCTGTGTGGAAAAGTCCTGTAAGCTGAGAGAAACACCTGCTGAGCCTGTCCTAGGCTCCTTGTGAGACAGTGGCCGGTCCAGTAAAGCATCCCTGTGCGGCCCACATCCTTCCTCACCTCCCTTAGCTGTTTATTCACCTGCAAATCATGTGTCCACACATTATTCATCACCTCAGGCCTCTCTTTCTAAAGAAACCAGGTTGAGAAAGCTCTTCAAATCCAACATTTTTAAAAAGAAAGGGAACTTTTTTTTTCATCATTCAATTTAGCTCCTGTGTCTGTTAAAAATAACACTCTCATCCTATCCCTTCTGATGCAAATCTAGTGCTCATTTAGGGCTGATCTTTCTTACTTTTCTTGATTAAAGTCAGACTTTCAGAAGCCCTGGTGGTTCTTCCTTCACAGGAGGCATCTCCTCTCCAATGCGGGTCATTGACATGACCCTGTTCCATGGTCACAGCACTCATACCTTGATTACTGCACAGGCTCCTGATTTCTTAACCAGGTCCTCTGACTCCAGTGTCTCCTTCCTATGATCCATCTTGCACCCTCTACCAGCCCCCAAGATTGAATTCTTACATATCACCTTCATTTCATTCTCCAGAAACACGTGCACACAAACACACGCAACAATGCCTTTAATGATGCTGCACAGCTTACTATATAAACTTGAAACTCTTTCTGTGTCTGAAATCCTTTAAATGAGTCAACATTCCATTCCGTTCCTCTCTTTCTGGCGTAGTCACAAGCCAGGCTGTTTTTAACCTTTGAACCTTTGTGCATATTATTTCTTTGGCCTTGTTACCGAGTCCAAGCTTGCTCTCCTCACCTCATGACAGGCTAATAAATCAGGAGATGAGGTGCTGAGGCAAGAAATAGCGACTTTATTTGGAAAGCCGGCAGACCAAGAAGATGGCGACTAGTGTACCCCAAAAGACCATCTTATCGGGGTCTGGATATCAGTTTCTTTTATAGAACAGAGAGGGGGAGGAGGTCAGGAAGTAAAGTCAAAAGGCCACGGGATGTGTTCATTTCTTCTTTTCTGCAGCCATTCACAGGTGGGCAGGGTCAGATTGTCTCCCTGTGAGCTGAACAAAGGCACTTTAGTTTAACATTCAGGCAGAGGGGCAGGGTCCCCTGAGGCAGGTCGTTATGTATGATTATAATGACAAAAGCAACGAAAAGCAAAGATTAAATTCAAAGAAACATCCAACATGGAGTGTGATTTTGCTCTTCCATGTTACAGCCTGGAGTACCTTTTCCTTCTCCTATAGAATTCCTCCCTGCCTTCAAACCCCACCTTAATACAGTCTCCTTCATGAGGTTTATCATAAGAACTCTAGAACACTCTTCCCTTGAATGTCTTTAGCATTAATTCTATGAAGTTTAATTGCTTAACTGCTTATTGCTTTATGCTGCTCATTAAATTGTTTGATATTTTAGTTCTGTTTTCTGAACTACACCACATTTTGGACCATAGAAAATATGTCAATTTTTTAATGTGGTCTTAATTATGCAAGGCATAGGATAGATGCACAAATATTTCTTTATTGATTGTGACTTTGAAAATGAATAGTCCACGTACTATAACTAGAAGTGCCTTGGTTAGTTGAAAGCTAGGTAATACTGCCTCATAATAATCATCAGTCACAGGGTTAGTGCAACTTAAGCCGGGTGATATCAGATGCCCACTATACATACTTGTGAATGTCACTCTGCAGGTGAGCCAGTGATTGAAGACTAGGCATGTATGGCTCACTGCTGATACAGAAACAGCTGTGCTCTTCCCCCATCTGACTGATCCTACCCTGCTAAGGGACATTTACATTTGGATAGTCAGTAGTGGAATTAGGAAAGCAAGTCACATCTCAGCCTGTATCTCCAGTGCCATTTTAGACCAAGATCAGACTTTTATTGGCCTAAGTATTGGAATGAACCAAGTAAGAGGCATGGGCATAGACAGTGAAAAATTCAGTGTGGCTACAGTGAACTGAGGTGTGATAAGTGACTGGACAGACACTCAAGTAGGGAAGGTAGAATTTCAGATTAAGGAGTTTTCATTTCATCTTTTTTTTGGTTAACGATGTACCCCCAAAGCTTTTTAATATAGAAATCTGCTCATGCCTATGTTTTAGACAGATCATTTTTGTAGCAGTTTG
>NW_006774406.1:596225-615426 GCF_000442215.2 Lipotes vexillifer | reverse complement strand
GAGTGGAGCTGAGAAAGCTGGCTGGGAGGTTTATGTTTATGCCTGGCTTTCAAACTGTGTTTCAGGGAACAGTGCGAGTCTCTCATAGATGCCTCATGGGCCAATTAGGGTGAGTGGGTGGGAATCTGGGCCTCCAACTTTAACCTGATGATATGGGCTTCTAAGTAAATTGTTGTTAAAAGAAAATATCTTGCAGCTTAAAAAAGATGGAAAACTCTCAGCTTACTTAGACTGCATGAGAATTACTGGAGAGATTTCAAAAATATCTTGAGGTGGATTCCATTGGCCTTGGTTATCAATAACAACTGTGAGGTCAAACAAATAAGGAAGATCACTGGGTGATTGCATAGAAGTGATTGCATTAAACTAGGCGGAGCTCACTCCAAATGGAGAAGATTCTCATGAGGTGCCTCAAGGCAAGGATTTGCGTAAGAGGTGATTAAAGATTGGGATCTGGAGCTCAGGAATAAGCTCAAATATAAGTATGGGAATCATGAACATTAGATGAGCTTTGAGACCAAGGAGGTAGATGATGTCATTGCAAGAAAGTAGAGACCAGAAGAACTGAGGTAACAAACTGAAGACCAGATGGTATTCAGACCATGAGTATCACTTACCTGCCCACATGTATTCTTCTGCCTTTCTAGTGTTTTCTGTGGGGTTTTTATATTTATTGTCAACTTTAAAAAAATTCATTATTTCTGACTTCTCTGGATAAATTAGAGGGTCTGATAATACTGGGCTCCCATTCCCTCAGGGCCACCATAGGCCAGGGATGCTGCTGACTGGTGCCCCCTGCACATGGGTGAATCTTATTCTTATGTCAGTTTCATTGAAATAAATGGAGCTGGGGTGAGATGCTTGCATAGGGATGTGTGGGCATGTCTTTTCCCTCCTCCTCAGGCAGAGGTGTCCAGTAAAGCTACAAATGAGGAAAGAACACTGAGGTATCAGAAACATGAATAACTATAACTAGAGAAATACAAGGTGGAGTAAAAACAAAGACTGGAAATAAGAGAAAGTGCAGGCAGAGAGAACCTCCATCCAACAGATGAGGAGGTCGAATTATTGTACGAAGATGCTAAGCAGTATGTCAGCCAATAAGTGGCAGGATCAGAAACCTAGGTCAGTTTTCCAGACACTTAGCCTGGGCACCGAGTGATGCCATGCATCTCAAACTTAAATGTGTCCACATGTCTCCTGAGGACCTTGTTAAAATGCAGATTCTAATTCCATAGGTGTGGTAGGGCTGGGGATTCTTGTTTCTGACAGCCTTGAAGGGCAAGGGATGCTGCTGGTGTGGGGCTCGTAGCAGCAGGGGATCTATTCTATATCCTTAATGTGGTCAAAACCAAAAATCAAAACACGTGTCTAGCAAATGATTTTCTTCTTTAGAACGCTCACCTATGGCTCTCAGGAAAAGACAAGACCCCGATTTGAACAGAGTTGTGAGATTCGGCAGGTTTAACTCAATGTCTTAACCCTCACTGTGTTTTCATCCACTTAGGGCCCAGCATGTTCCTGAGGGAACCAGTTCTGGGTTTGCTTTTTCCCTATTAAGGCTTAACTCTTAGGAAAAGTCAGAAATCATTTCACACTAACGAGTGAATGCCTGATAACAACTTTGAATACTTTTCTTGGAGTACTTGAGTGTCATCAATACTGAAAGTTCCCTAGTTCTAGAACATCGTTTATCGGTCATTGGGAGAGGGGTGTCCATTCTGGGGTCCTGAGGGAGGCTCTCCATCCACAGGTGACCTTGAAGTCCTACCACAGCGGAAGTCTGCTATATGTGTAGCTTACATAAGTTCCCATATGTTCAAGGTTCTCTCCAGCTTTCTCTTTTACCCTTTTGCTTTTTGCCCCTCCTTGTGAAGGACTAACTTAGCAATCTTGGAGATTTGGGGGCTTTTCAAAGGCTCGATGAATCACACTCCTTTTCCTACTGCTGACTTGCTGAGATGTAAGAAGTGTCTGTTGGGTTTGCCCTACCTTGGAAATCAAACACCTTAGAGTCTTGAACAGAAAGCAAAGGCTGAACCAGTTTAGAATCTGGGTAAGGAAAAGAGATTTGGGCAAGACCAATGCCTGGCAAAGGATTTTGTATCAAACAAGAATTTGGAGCACAACTAACACTCAGAACAGTGCAAAAAAGGCCTCCATTAAATGATGATCAGTTGAATGAATGCGAGATTTAATGAAGGGGTTATTCTGTAGCTGAGGAGAAAGGAGCTAAAGCATAGTGATTCCAAATAGTACTCTTCCATTGTTTTATTTGATGCAAGTACTCCTTCCTGCCTTCCTTGTGTAAAGGCAGCCCCAACTCCTCCTGCTGATCAGGATCAATTATCCTGCCAAGATGGTGACTCCATTTCTTGCCTATTGGTCCATGGACAAGAGGAGTCCAATGACAGCCTTGGCTTGTGGTTCAATGGGAACTTTCTGTGTCCTCTGCAAAGAGGGCTCTCCCCTTTGGTGACCAGGGCTTCAGCCTAAAGGTGCAGGGATGAGAAATGCAAAATCCCCCAGTGGGGTCATTAGGAGTAATGGAAAGTGGGCCCACTCCATCTGCCATCTCTTAATTTCCAGACTGATATATCCTTCCCACTGGGGACTCAGTGCCATCTAGAGGTCTCTGATTAAATGCATATACTGCATCCTGAAGGATAGCACCCCATCCATTCACAGTGTTGCTTCTGAGCTTCATTTGTGCCTTTAGAAAGCCATTCTGGAATTCTATGAGGCTGGCTGCTTCTGGATAATATGCTGTGTCATGGGCCCACTCCCTTACCTCCCTCACTGTAAGGTGGGTCCTCCGGTTGGATGCAATTCCATGCCTGTGGATCAGGAATTCCATAAGCTCCAGAGAGTGGTGCTGGCTGAGGCTCTGCAAACAGGAAATTCAAATCGATACCTAGAAAATACCTCTTCCTGTGAGGATGAACTGCTGGCCCTTCCAGGCTGGAAGGGGTCTCATGTAGTCTCCTTGCCACCATGTGCAGGTTGGTCTTCTCAAGGAAGAGAGCCATAGCGGGGCTGAGCCCTGGTCTCTGTTGCTGGCAGGCTCGGCGTGTAGACGTTCATGCTTTGAGCCCTGTGTGCAGCCTTTATCTCTGCCACTGTGGATACTCCATTTGTCTACCCATCATCATGGTGACAAAGTTCAGCTGATGTCAACTGGCTGAGTCATTTCGTTCCTACTTGGCTGTTCAGCACCCCTTTTATTTTGAATGGTTTCTGATGGTGCGTTGGATCTCCAAGTATCAGTATCAATTTAGACCCTGTGTCCAACCGTCTTCATCATGTCTGAGTATTTTCCTTTCCCCAAGTACGGTCAGCAAAGTAACAGCTATAAGTCCCTTTAGAAAAGATGACAAAAACAAGGAATCATTTGAATTTATACTTGCCGCAGTTTTGCAAATTCCTTTCTTCTAGTGAGTGGCTTCCAGATATGAACAAGGGATTAGGATATTTCACTGGAGCCCCTGCTCTCGGCCTCTTGCTCCTTGATTCTGCCTTCTCTGGCGACATACAGTAAGCAGAGACTCCGTGTTGACTGCCCCTGCATTTTGCCTCTAGGGATACCATATTCTATGAAATCTCTCTGTGAACTGCTGACTTGGTGTGAGTCAATGCACACTGACTGCCCCTCTGGCTTTTCCAGTTGTCCCAGGAGCGTCAGCTACCTGGCTTCTGGTGGTTGAGCATCCCCACGTGGTCCTCACTGCCTCAAACCCCGTCAGTCCCATGGGTGTTCATTAACCCAGCCCTGGGACAGCACCTCTTGCTACCTTTGCCTCAAGGAGACCCCCCACTGCCATTCCTGGTGATGCTCGTGCCCTCTCAGCCACTGCGTTCATCAAGCCCCCTCAGCATCTATCCCCAGTGAATCATGGCCACGTGCAATTCATTTTTGCAGTCCTTGCAATAGATAATCTCTTTCCTGCTTTATCAGGCCCAGCGTATTCTCAGCTGGGTGATGCTGGGATTTCACTCTAGTTATATCAGCCTGGTATCCGGGAGAGGAGGTGGGAGCACCTCTTGAGGGAGGTATGCACCTTGTTGGGGAGAGGGCTCAGCAACACCTCCCAGCACAGAGGAAGTGCTGGCTTTTACTGGGGGTGATGGTCACATCTCCAAGCTCTGAGGGTTAGGGTCTACACAGCCAGCTCTGCTGGAACATCCATCCAGCTGTCCTATCCTATGCTTCAGGGTCCCAGGTTTTCTCACGCAGGTCTGCAAACTGTCTTGGCTGAGTGTTCAACTTCTCTGGAGTTCTGTGTCTCTAGCAAGCGAGCCTGCCCCTCAGCTGAGTCAGACCTCTGACTACAGGTGATAAAGGCCTCTTTGAAAGTGACCAAAAAGGTCTTTGGCTCTCACTGTTACCTTTTATTATTATTATTTTTTGAGATTTTAATTACCATTGATTTTTATTTTTTGAACTACAGTTGATTTACAGTGTCACATTAGTTTCAGGTGTACAGCACAGTGATTCAGTTATACATATATATACACATTCTTTTTCAGATTCTTTTCCCTTATAGGTTATTACAAAATATTGAGTATGGTTCCCTGTGCTACCTTTAACTGTTTGTTCATGGCCCTCAGTTTCTCATTATACTTCTCTGGAGGCTCAGTGCAACTTAGCAATAACCAGCCAGCTCTGCTGTCCTTGTGGCAATACTCCCTCATGTCTTTCCGATGCCTGGATGGCTGCCCTTGGAAGGGCATCCCCTCTGCCAGGATGTTTTTCCAGGTCACCAACAAAGAACTCTGCAGCAGCTGGGCCACCACTTACCGCAGAGTCTGCGTGTGGCACACACCACTCGTGGTGGCATCCTTCTTGTCCCCTGGGGGGCCAGTGAGACAGCCTGGCCCCAGCTGTTCTTCTGTCCCTTTTTCCTTGGACCAACCCTGGCACCACCTGTGTTAGTTGGAATCCTCTGAACAGCAGACACTAGGATGGGATCAGACATGCAGGGCAGTTATTAAAGGAATGTCCAGGAAGGATCACGGGAAAAATCAGGAAAGGGCAGGGAGAGGCTTGGCTTGACACGTGTGAAAGGCAACAGAGGCAGGGGATGGTAAAGGATGGGGTAGAAAGAGAATCAAACCACAGAGCAATGCTAGGAGAGGTTCCGCCTGGCTAAAGCAGCATCCTCATGGTAAAGTTGACTTAGAGAAGTCCCCTGTCTAGAGGCATGGCTATGCACTTGTCCCCCCACTGCCCAGTCACTGGCTAGAAGCAGTCCCGGGGGAATGTGAGCCTTGGCATTCACATGGTGGTGTCCAGGGGCATGGGGGCCAGTAGAGGCGGTCAACTGTGCTCCCCATTGCCACCATCAAGGACTGTAATTGCTTCCTGACAAATAGTGAACACTTCTTGAGCATTTTTTCTATACCAGGCAGCATGTAAGTAAGACCTTTTAAACGCATCTTTCCCTTTCATCTTCCCAACAAGTATAATGATTATTCCCATGTTTCAAAATTGAACTAAGGCTTAGAGAGGTTAATTTGTCAAAGGTCATAAGGAGTTGATCCCCTTCCCAAGAACCTTATACGACTTCCCATTAAAGCAATTTTGTATGTAATGACAAAACACACATTCTGATTCTGAAAGTTTACCCAGTTTCGGAATATAATGGTAAATCAGGCAGCAAGGACCCTACCCTCACAGAATTTAAATCTAATAGGGGTTAGATGTGTTAGAAATTGATGTGCAGATATGCAATTATAATATGGCTTGACAACTGCATGGAAAGGCCATTACGACGTCACGTAAAGCTTCCTGGGGGACGTGATATTTAAACTGTGACTGGAGGATGGGAAGCATTTAGCCAGGTAACAGAAGGTGGGCAAAAGAGAGCACCAAGCAGAGGAAACATTATATGCAAATACCTAAGGGCCAAAGACAGCATGGAACCTGCAAGATAGCTCATGATAGAGAGCATCAGAGCATGTGGAAAAGGGCTCTCAACTGTTAGTGATTTTACACTGTGTTCTCTATGGATGTGCACAGAAGCAGTGACACACAGAAAAGACAGGGTCACATATCCTCAAAAAGTGTGTATTAAATAGCATGAAAGTTGCCTTGCGGATGAGAAACAGAACATTCTTTTAAAAAAATTATGGAACTGCATTGCATCACATTGAATTGACTTAAGGTGTTTAAAAACCTTCCTATTTGATTAATACAAGAGTTTCCTGGTTGAACTCTCTCCCTTCCATCCGCCTCCACGTCTTGCGCCAAGGCTACCTTCTCTGAGCTACCACATCAGTTATTTCACCCTTAAACCTAGGGTAATGGTTTCCCATTGATTTTCACAGAGAATCAGCTTTGCGTCCTGACCTTCAAGATACTTCAGAGGATAGGGGACTTCTGGTTATAGCAGCAGGAAGAGTTCCTTTGTATAAACCTGGTCGGAATTGTCAAAAAGAACGATTTCAGGGCACTGGAAATCGACCCAGGAAAGAAAACAAATTGAAGCATTTATTCTTAAAAAAGTGCTAGACTTTCGGGTAAGACCATGTTACTTTCTTGCCAAGGGCACGGTCTCCCACCTCATTTCTTTTAGGCAGGAAGGATGGTTTACAACCTGGGCTGCTCACAAAATCAGCAGCTTGGCTGCCAGGAGGGGTACAGTCTGTTGGCGTTAAAGGCAAAACCCTGTGGGTTTTCAGGGTAAAAGTGGCAGACGTTCACCTAAATGGGAAATAAGCCAATCACCAACTGGGTGTTGATAAACCAAACACAGTATCTGCGTTCAGTGGAACGGCACTCGGTGAGAGAAGGGAAGGAACCGCTGACCCGTGCAGTAAGTTGGAAAACCTAAGACACATTGTGTGATGTGGAAGAAACAGTCACAAAGGAACGTCATATACGACGTGATTCTATTTACGTGAAATATCCGGAAAAGGCAAAACGACAGAGACAGAAAACAGATGACTCCGTTGCCTGGGGTGAGGTTTAAGGACTGAGAGCCAAACAGGCACGAGGGAACATGTTGGGGACAGAAGTGTCGTAAAACTGGACATGGAAGTATTCACCTGACAGTATAAATAAACCAAGACTCACCAAACTGTACACTTAAATTAGGGTACATTTTATAATATGTAAATTACACCTCAATAGAGGTGTTAAAGTTCTCCAAAATCTTGTTCCGTTGCAAACATATTTCCTGATACTCTCCGCACTCACCGTGCAACAGAGCCGAGGTCCAAGTTGGTCCTCACTGGACGTCCGCTCCTCTCCTGAGGCTGCAGCCACACACACCCTTCGGGTGGGGCTGCCCAGCTGGAGGGGTGGGGGATGGGGGCGGGGCTGGGGCGGCGCTGAGCTGAGCGCAGGTAATAGGTGATAGCTGATAACTGCCACTTTGGCTGCAAGAAGCCCCATTTGCCCCAGGGGCCTGAAGAGACGTTATTATTTCTTACGTTTCCCCCTCCTGAAAACTTTAGGGAACACGACCCACGTCCCATTTTCACGAAGCCCTCCCTGACTTTTCTAGTTCATAGTGATGTACAGTCTGATAATTAGTCCTCCGATCATTTAATCCAATAATCTTTCAGCAGATTTGGTTGAAAGCCTACCATGTGTTGGATCCTCTGAAGCAGCTAGAGAAAGGCAAAGTTCTCACTTCCACGGAACCGATATTCTAGCAATTACATACGGTACTGTACCTGTGTAATTAAATCCATGTTCGTTTTGTTGCCGTTGTGATAGTATAATTTGTTCTCTGAGGGTAGAGAATCTCTTATGCCTCTTTGCATAATCTCTAACACCATCCTTAACAGTTTAGACCATTTAGTCAAATGAAGGTGTTGTCTCTCTCAGGGATATTTGCATTTGAAGTCTTAATTTTATGGATAGCAAGAAAGACCTGGGAAGAGCAATTGAGGAATTTTTAATTAGGGAGTGGGTGGAGATTTACTGGTACCAAGTAAGTGAGAAGGGGTGATTCTCTCTCCATACTTTTTTTTTTTTTTTTTTTTTTTTTGCGGTACGCGGGCCTCTCACTGCTGTGGCCTCTCCCGTTGCGGAGCACAGGCTCCGGACGCGCAGGCCCAGCGGCCATGGCTCACGGGCCCAGTCGCTCCGCGGCACGTGGGATCTTCCCGGACCGGGGCACGAACCCGTGTCCCCTGCATCGGCAGGCGGACTCTCAACCACTGCGCCACCAGGGAAGCCCCCTCCATACTCCTGAGATTAAAACTCAATGAGTTTCAGCTCTGCCTAGATCTACTCCAAGTTCGATCTACTTGGAAAGTTCTAGATCTACTTTACTCTTCTATCTATACGTGTAGCTTGGAAGTATGTTAAAGGTTTCACTGATTGTGGTAGGTAAAGCTAGCTGCTTTAATATAACTTTCTGAGATTCAGTAGCTTAAAAGTTTATTTCTTATTCATGTCAAGTCCAGTGCATGCTTGGCAGGTGGTCTACGTCATAGTCATTCTGGGGGCAGGTTTTTAGGTTCCTTCCGTTCAGCTGGCAGAGAAGAAGAGATTCCAGAGGGAAGATACACCCTCTCCTGAACCACTTCTTTCCGGAATTGATGTGTATCCTTCCACTTCTGTTCTATTGGCTAGAACTCAGTCACATGACCACATCTAAATAGCTTGGCTTTGTGCTGAGGAGGAAAAGGAAACAGGTTTTATTGAACATGTAGCCATCTCAGCCTCAGAATTTGTACCCTGTTGTTCCAGAATAGCTCAGTAACCTTGGATATTTCTGACAAATGCTTATGAATAATTCACTTTGACACAGTGGAGAAATGCCATATGCTGGCTCTATTTGTGCTAACTTCAATTTTCATTTGGGTTACTTGCGTTTTTATAGTAAAAATAATAACTCACATTGTTTCACATGACATTAAATAAAAATTGCATTTTACAGATAATTAGTATTGTCTGATGCCCATTTTGTAAAATGGGAGTGTGCGCACAAAGACAGTCTGGAGGCGAAAATATCAAAGTGTGAATAGTGGCTATCTCTTTGGAAAAAGAAACATTTTCCCCCTCTGTTTTCTATTTTCCTGTGTTTTCTGAAAAGTTTTAGAATAAGCATATTTAATTTTACAATCAGACAAATAAAACCATTCTGTTTTAAATAATGGCAATCAACTTATAGATGGCGTAGCTGATAGTATGGGATGCTTCCACATGCTTTATTTTATTGCTCCTGGGGGTCAATAAGGCAGGCATTGGCCGTATTATGCCCATTTTGCAGATGAAGGAACTTAAACAGGTGGTGCAATTAACTTGCCCAAGGGCACACAGCTAAAAGTAGCCGATCTGGGACTTGAACCCAGATCATGTCCTTTCAAATTCTGTGTTTTATTCATAGTGTCAAGTTGGTTTCAGGAGCCCAGCAGTAAAATATTGTGCTGTTGAATGTTTGGGTTCCCAGTTATTAAAAAAGAAAAACACACAGAAACATGGTTGGAAGATTCTGCTAGAGCAACTCTTAGAAAAACATCAGAGAAGTTTCCCTGTGACTTTCCCAATGACATGATACAGAACTAGGGGAAGGGAAGTGCTGAGTGCTTTTAGGTGTTTTTAGGGGAGGGCTTTTGACAGAGAAATTATAGTGTATGGTCACCTTTGTGACCTCTATCCACGTGGACAGAGTTTGTTTTCTTGGCCCTTGGCAGCTCGTTTTATAACAAGGACTGGAAAAGTTTCCAGGCCATCTTGTCTGTGCCACATCTGATCCAGATGGCTTTGCACACTCCAATTTTAGTTACTATTTTGTTTTCACCTCTCAGGGTATAAAAGAACAGCCTGTAACATTGCTGTGGAGAAATTTCTGGAGCACACGCTGCATGGTGGGTGCACAGGAAAGGCCAGGTTGCCACCACTCTGGTGTTCTAATTAGCCTCTTGTCATTGTCACAGCCATCAGAGTCCTCAGGCTGCTGGGGTTCGGGCAGTGGTCTGTTTCAAGGGCATCTGGCAGGAACCAGAGAAGATGATTGGCATGCAGACTCTTTTTTTTTTTTAAACATCTTTATTGGAGTGTAATTGCTTTACAATGGTGTGTTAGTTTCTGATGTATAACAAAGTGAATCAGCTGTACATATACCTGTATCCCCGTATCTCTTCCCTCTTGCATCTCCCTCCCACCACCCCCATCCCACCCCTCTAGGTGGACACAAGGCACCGAGCTGATCTCCCTGTGCTACATGGCTGCTTCCCACTAGCTATCTATTTTACATTTGGTAGTGTATATATGTTCATGCCACTCTCTCACTTCATCCCAGCTTACCCTTACCCCTCCCTGTGTCCTCAAGTCCGTTCTCTATGTCTACGTCTTTATTCCTGTCCTGCCCCTAGGTTCATTAGAACAATTATTTTTCTTTTAAAATTCCATATATAGGGCTTCCCTGGTGGCGCAGTGGTTGAGAGTCCGCCTGCCGATGCGGGGGACATGGGTTCGTGCCCCGGTCCGGGAAGATCCCGCATGCCGCGGAGCGGCTGGGCCCGTGAGCCATGGCCTCCGAGCCTGCGTGTCGGGAGAGGCCACAACAGTGAGAGGCCCGTGTACCGCAAAAAAAAAAAAAAAAAAAAAAAAAATTCCATATATATGTGTTAGCATACAGTATTTGTTTTTCTCTTTCTGACTTACTTCACTCTGTATGACAGTCTCTAGGTCCATCCACCTCACTACAAATAACTCAATATCATTTCTTTTTATGGCTGAGTAATATTCCATTGTATATATGTGCCACATCTTTATCCATTCCTCTGTCAATGGACACTTAGGTTGCTTCCATGTCCTGGCTATTGTAAAAAGAGCTGCTATGAACATTGTGGTACATGACTGTTTTTGAATTATGGTTTTCTCAGGGTATATGCCCAGTAGTGGGACTGCTGCGTCGTATGGTAGACTCTTAAAGATGTGCCACGAGGCTGGAAGTCTCATTAAGAAAGCTTGTTCAAGACTCAACAGACATAGAGAACAGACTTGTGGTTGCCGAGGAGGAGGGGCCTGGGGGAGGGAAGGATCGGGAGCTGGGGACTAACAGTTGCACACTAGTATTATAGGATGGATAAACCGCAAGGTCCTACTGTATGGCACAGGGAACTATATTCAGTCCTGTGATAAACCACAATGGAAAAGAATATGAAAAAGAATGTACATACATGTATAACTGAACCACTTTGCTGTATAGCAGAAACTAACACAACGTTGTAAATCGACTATACTTCAATAAAATCCGTTTTTAGAAAATGAAAGAAAGCTTATTCACCTGCTGAAGGGCAGAGAGAGAGAGAGAACCACTTCCTAAGAACCAGCGTGTGGACTGGGCTGGAAACTAGTCATTACGTGACCCCAGGGACATGTTTAAGTCGAAGCTAATGACAGGTAAGGTTCGAGCCAAATAAGCTAATAGTCCAAAGGCATTAGAGCTTCTGTGTCACCTGCCCCAAACTGCCAGCCCCTCCCACTCTCTCCCCCTTTCACCTTCCTCTTATCACTATTGCATATGCTGTTCTCTCTTCAGTCTTCCCAACAGAGCAAGTTTTAAAAAACCACGGTGGTCCCGGTGGTGCAATGTTATTTTAGGTGGCAGAATCATTTCGGTCATGACAGGGTTTTCTCTCCTGTTTTAGCAGAGCCTCCTAGAGCCTGGGCATAATGTACCAAAACCGAGGAAATCAGACCTTGCGTTTCACTTGCTCAAATGCTGTGATGGAGCAGACAGTTAAGGGGTAAACTCTCTGGTCATAGGGTAAGTGTCTGAATGTCACAAAGAGCAAGCAGGGCATATGTCATCTTCTCCAGATGAGATCCAATATTTCTGAGATCCTTATTCCTGAAATGTAGCTTAAAAATGGAAGATGCTCCAAAAATGTCTCCTGGCTAATGAATTGTCAAAAACTTGCAAGAGTCACAATAGGAGATGATTCTCCAAGGAGAAATGGAGTGAAACATATGCATATAAGCCAAGAATGTTTCAGACTCTGTCACACTAGCCTCTTGCAGTGTGACCTAATTTGTTTCCTTCACCATTTGCAGATCTGTCAGGAAGTCAGAATTCAAGGGAGAGAGGAACCATGATGGGCTTTAATTTCTAGAAAAGAAATTTCAGGCAGATGTGCGCACCAGATATTATGGAACAGCGGCCGTTTCCAAGCATATTTATGTGAGACTGTTAAGTTTTATTATTACAAACACTGTTTATGGAGCGAAGATGATGTAACCTGAGTGTGAAGGAAAAAGCACATGGGGGGAGAATGAGAGCTGGTTCTGGGGGCGGGGGGGCAGGTGTGCAACTTGCATGTGAGGAAATGGTAATGGAACAGTGTCCTTAATCCTGTTTTTGAGGATGCATAGAGAAAAATCTGAGTTTTCCTAATCCAGTTCCACTCCTGGCAGTTAGTCAGCATTTGTAAGGAGAGGGCAGCCTGGTATGAATCAAATCTGTTAACCAGACATGGCAAGAAAGGGTGACTCAGGCACATACGAAGTCCTTGGAAGACGGAGAGGGCTGTGTTCCCACAGCTGACAGGGCCCTGGAGAGGAGTCCAGGCACCTGCGAAGTCTGGTTCCATAACTTAAGAGCTGTGTGACTCTGGGTTATCCTGTCGAAGCCCCATCTCTCTACACCATACAATGGACATAGGGTAGTAACACCTTATATGTTGTTATTAAACCTGAATTCTACCTATGTACATTAGATGCAACTTCCTAATTCAGGGAATAGTCAGTAACCCTAAAAACACAGAGAAATCCCATTAGAAACCTCCTAGATTTCTCCCAGGAAGATAAGGCATGCCCACATCTGTGAAGACAACTGTCATTTGGATAATAATTATACTATATTAAAATATATAACCAAATATGGGGACATATGTATATGTGTAACTGATTCACTTTGTTATAAAGCAGAAACTGACACACCATTGTAAAGCAATTATACTCCAATAAAGATGTTAAAAAAATCTATATCTATATCTATCTATCTATCTATCTATCTATCTATCTATCTATCTATATAAAACCAACAAGGACCTACTGTATAGCACAGGGAACTCTACTCAATATTCCGTGTTAACCTAAATGGGAAAAGAATTTGAAAAAGGATAGATACATGTACATATATAACTGAGTCACTTTGCTGTACACTTGAAATTAACACACTGTTAATCAACTGTACTCCAGTATAAAATTAAATATTTTAAAATTTTATTTTATTTAGTTTTGGCTGCGTTGGGTCCTCGCTGCTGCGGGCGGGCTTTCTCTAGTTGCAGCGAGCGGGGGCCTCTCTTCTTTGCGGAGCACGGGCTTCTTATTGCTGTGACCTCTCCCGTCGTGGAGCATGGGCTCTAGGCGCTCAGGCATCAGTAGTTGTGGAACACGGGCTTGTTGCTCTGCGGCCTGTGGGATCCTCCTGGACCAGGGCTCGAACCCATGTCCCCTGCATGGGTAGGCAGATTCTTAACCACTGCGCTGCCGGGGAAGCCCCTAAAATAAAAATTTTTTAAAAACCAAATAATTATGGAAGAACTACTATTAGGATGTGAAATAGAGCTAATTAAATGTTGCTTTATAAAATATTCTGAAAACATAAAAAGAAATAAAAGAGCAAGTCAGAAATGCAGAGACAATGGATTTCTAACACATGCTCCCTAAAGAAGCATATTTAGATACCAAAATTCTTGGGATTGCCTCAGTGTTTGGCTGGTCTTATCATACATGGGCCCATGTGGCCTTACTTGAGAGCCTGTCGGTCTCACTCAGGAAGACCTCATTCTGTTTTTTTCTATTGATTTTCATGTTGTATGAATTGTCATCATTCAGGGTCATTACCAAGCACTAGCACACGTGTTTAGCCTATAAGGTTAAGAGCACTTGGCCTACCAAGCATTCACTCGTCTGCTACTACCCTCCTGCTATCCAGCTGGGATCATGGCCCTGTGCTGGGAGGGATGGAGGGGAAAAGAAACTTCATGGAATTTTCCTGGGTGTCAGCAGGGTGCTCTGTAAAGAAGTAAGACAAGGGCTTCCCTGGTGGCGCAGTGGTTGGGCGTCCGCCTGCCGATGCAGGGGACACGGGTTTGTGCCCCGCTCCGGGAGGATACCACATGCCGCGGAGCGGCTGGGCCCGTGAGCCATGGCCGCTGAGCCTGCGCATCCGGAGCCTGTGCTCTGCAACGGGAGAGGCCACAACACTGAGAGGTCTGCGTACCGCAAAAAAAAAAAAAAAAAAAAAAAAAAAAAAAAAAGTAAGACAGCATGAAGACCTTGCCTACTTAAGGGAGAAGGGAGATAGGAAGCTGGGAAGGAAAGGGGCAGAGGAATTGTGGACTGAGATAAAAAATTAAATGTACCTATTTCCTAGGAGCCTTGAGCTGCAGTAATCCATAAAATTAAGCTCCTCTTTTTATTCTGTTTCTTAAATAATTAGTGTTTCCTAATCATGCCTTAAGCTTTCCAGGCTGGCTTTGTTTTCTTGACCTCGAGTTGACCTCACCAATTTCCCTGGGCAACTTTTGTTTTACTCACCCTTGCGTTCAGATAATTCATGAACACCCATTGGCCCTCGACTCATTACACTTTCACCTTTGTGATAACCTTCTTTGTAGATTGCTGCGTCTTTTGTTTGTTTCCTTAGGAATAGCTTACTATCTGGATGTCACTATTTCCATGTCAGTTGGGAACATCTTTAGCACTTGAAGACGTGTAAAGCTTTTTGAATTGAGAACCTCAACTTTTTCTGCCCTGTCTAGACTGTTTCCTGCTATCTCCACTTTACTCCTTTCCTCCATTCAGGGGCATTTACTATAGCTCTCGGGATCCCCCTGATTACTTCACTAATCTCTCCTGTACATCTGATCTTTAGGGCTTTCTTTGCTTCTCTGTGTTTCAATTTAATTCTGCTGAAAGGGTTCTCCTGACAACCTCTTTCCCAAGGCAGCAGGCAGAGCTGGGTAGCTTCTCAAAGGGACTCTTTCTGCTGCCATGGAAAGCTGAATCAGGCCCCCCAACCCCCAGTCTCATCTACCAGGCTCTTCAGTATCAGCTCGCGTGTATTACATGTATCTGACACTGTTCTCAGTATTTTACATACATTCAAGCCAGGTGACAACCCCGTGAAATAGGTATAACTACAGTTACTGCTTCCATCTTCTAGATGAGGAAACTGAGGCCCAAAGAGAATAATTCCCCAAATCATAGAGCTCAGAGGCAGAAGAGCTGGGATATGAATGCAGATTTGGCTCTTATACTAAAACTTGTAACTGCTACATGTTTAGGTTAATACATTTTAATCTGCTTTTGTTTGTTGTCCCCAAAGTAGATCTCAGTTTGCATTTCATGTTGATCTGATCCTGCTATTTCATGAAAGCTTCCTTTGACTTTACAACAGAAACAGTACAAAAACAGAACAGTTTGCAAAGAGCAGAAGACAGAGGAAATATCAGGAAATGAAACGAAAGAATTACTGATTTTATGGGAGATTTGAATACTTAGAGGACAAACTAGAACTGTATAAAAAGGAGATGGTCTTGGTCGTAACCACTTATAAAAGTACTAGAAAAGGGGGAGATAGAGTGTTACCAGATCAGTGATCAAATCACTAAGAAATCTAACAGAGGAAGATGGGCAGTAACTCAGAGCCACCTGAAATGTACTCCATTCGTTCATTCACTTAACAAATACTCCATGCCAGGGGGAAACCAGACTGGGGCAAAGCTGTGAGCAAAATGGGCCCAAATCCCTACCTTGAGTGAATTTACATTCTAGTGGAATACAGATAAGATAAATAAGGTAAATCAATATAACACAGTGTATGCCTAATGGCAGTACATGACACAGAGACAAAAAGAAATAGGGAATGATAGGGGTTGTGACTTAAAGAGGAGGTGAGAGAAGCCTCCCCGGGAAGGTGACACAGAGGGAAGACCTAAAGGGAGTGAGAAAGAGACACATGGATAACTGGCGGAAGATTGTCTCACGCAGGTGGACCCTCAAGCTCAAAAGCCTTGCAGGAGGAAGCTGCCATCATGTTTGATGAGTAACAAGAAGCTGGTGTGGCTGAAGCAGAGAAAGCAAGGGGCAAGTAATGAGTTCTGGGTATTGTGAAATCTTCAGGCCATGATTAGGACTTGGATGGAAAATGACTCTTCCAGAAGCATGCCAGGTACTAGAATGTATTGAGAGGTGCCTCTTTAAAGACGCAGAGAGTACATAATAAAAGCCACTGTGGGAGCCATCCTCTAAAAAATGGGATAGCTATGGACAGATTGGGAAAATCAAAACAGAGCACTTCAACCCTTATTAAGGCAGCAGCTTCCTGTATGTCAGAGTGGATTTCATCAGCTTGAACTAGCAACTAACAACTCTAAAAGCGAAATAGAATGTACAAAGCAACTGTGTGAGGCAATGGTGAATGGTCAAAAGAAGGAAGAAACTGGAGGGGAGCCCACCACTAAATCAGTCATTACACAGATACTTATTTATATGCCCCTCTCCCCCACTGGGCATCTCCCGGTTCTCAGGGAGCATTGCAGATGGGGTTCAAGCAGAAAACCACAGTCCTATTCGCCTGAGGAGTCAGAGGATGGAGTTTGAGGCTTCCAGAGCGGCTGGAAGTTGATTGGGGGAGGAGAGAGGTGAGCCTAGGAAGGAGAGAACCACAGGGGAAGCCTCTATATCTGTATGTAAACGCCCCTTAAATCCTTGCTGACGCTTGATCTGGATAAGGTTAAGATGACGAGGATCCCAGGGGAGGAAACAGCTGGAGAGTTCAAAGAGCTGAGCAGGTATCTTAGCAGCTGCCCACCACAGGGTTATAGGGATATCTGAATCTCAGCAAGATAGAGAGACTTAGAAAATACCTTGGAATTTACACCAAAATCCCAAAAGGACCATGGGAGTAAAGACCATATCCTGGGGTTAAAAGACTGACCCTAGGACAAAGGGCAAAAAGGAAAGAGGGCTAACAAATTGCAAAACCAAAGCACTAAAATGGGAGGGACCTTGGGTTTTCGAGGACGTGCCAGTGTGATCTGAATAGTCAGTGGGGTGCAGAGTGTCAGAAAATGAGCCCAGACAGAAGTGAATGGGCCAGATCTTGTAGAGCCTCATAGGCCGTGGGGAAGACACTGGGTTTTATTATGATGTGATCAAAGCTACAGGGACGTCCTGAGGAAGGCGAGGACATAGTCATATTTGGTAAAATCATCACTCAGCCTCCTCTATGTAGACTGGGCCATAGAAGTCAAAGTGAAAGCCAGCACCTATTACAGCTGTCCAGGTGAGATGATGACAGTTCTGAGTAGGATAGCAGCTGTGGGAGGTGGAGAGGGGGGGTAGCGTTTGGCACAGGCCTTGAAGATTGACAGAACTCACAGGAGGGTTGGATATGGATGTGAGAGAGAGAGAGAAATCAAGGATAATTCTTGACACGCCCTGGCTTAGAAATATTCACCCCATCAGCTTAAGGCAGACGACAACAGGTAGCACCACACAATCCATCATACTCCCTAAGATGGAGAAAGCGCTGGAGGATGGTCCAAGATGTATATGTAATGGCAAAAATGTCCAACCAGTCAGGCTAGTGTGGTATCCAAAAAGTATGGCAACAGGTCGGGAGGTCAAACAGCAGGTTACAGAGCACTGCCATTGGTGACTGGAGCCGAGCTCATGAGAGTCACGGAGCAAACAACCTTTTAAAGTGTGGCAGCAGCTGGAAATAGGGCTGAGCCAGAGTTCTTTGGGGTGACCAGTGGGAGAGAAAGGGGGCCTCTGCATTAGAGGGTCTTGGGCACCAGTCAAGCCAGTAGTTGCAGGGAGCAGACAGACCCGACTTACCCAGCTTGGGATAGAACATGGGCTTTTTGTCCTGGGAAAGGAAAATGTCTAGTTAACGGGCGTGAGGTTCCTGATCAGACTGAAATGATGAGAAAAAGGTGATGTGATGTGGATTAACTGAGGAGTGAACTGGGGCACTTTCAATGCCCTGTCCCAGCAGAGCAGGGCAGGTCCCAGTGTTTAGAACAGCACCATCTACAGATCAGGACTTGCAGTTGCCTGCTGTAGGAGTCACAGCCAAGGGAAGGTAGAGACCAGGGACTCTTATTAAACCCCAGTGGGAAAAAAACCCAGAAAATAAAAACTGTTGACGTAGATGCGGGAAATTGAGCCCTGTGCACTGTTGGTGGGAATATAAAATGGTGCATTCATTATGGAAAACAGTATGGAGGTTCCTCAAAAAATTAAAAAGAGGACTACCATATGATTCACTAATTCCTCTTCTGGGTATACACCCAAAAGAATTGAAAGCAAGGTCTCAAAGAGATATTTGTACATCCATGTTCATAGCAGCAGGATTCACAATATCCAAAAGGTAGAAGAAACTCAAGTGTCTATGATGGGTGAATGGATCAACAAAATGTGATATATCCATAAAAAAAAATATTAGCCTTAAAAAGGAAGGAAATTCTGGGAAAAAAAAAAAAAAAAAAAAAAAAAAAAAAGGAAATTCTGGAGTTTGGCATTAACAGATACACACTACTATATATAAAATAGCTAATCAACAAGGACCTACTGTATAGCACTGGGAACTCTACTCAATATTCTGTAATGACCTATACGGGAAAAGAATCTGAAAAAGAATGTCTGTATGTATATGTATAACCGAATCGCTTTGCTGTACACCCGAAACTAACAGAACATTGTAAATCAACTATACTCCAATATAAAGTAAAAATTAAATTTAAAAAGGAAAGGAAGGAAATTCTGACACATGCTCCAACATGGATGAACCTTGAGGACAATATGCTAAATGGACGAAGCCAATCACAAAAACACAAATACTGTGTGATTCTATTTGTAGGAGGTCCCTAGAGTTCTCAGAATCATAGAGACAGGAAGTAGAATGTTGGTTGCCAGGGTCTGGGGGAGGGGATAGTGGGGCGATGTTGAATAAGTATAGAGTGTTAGTTTTGTAAGACGAAAAGAGTTCTGGAAATTGGGGCTGTACTGCAGTGTGAATATACTTAATACGACGGAACTGCATAGTATATAAACAGTTAAGACGGTAACACACACACACACACAAAACAAAAAACCTACTGTGACATGCCTCCCTGTTGGGTGAAGGAGCAGTCAATGCAGGCAGAGAGGTCAGCCATCTGCTTCTGGGAAAACGAGGTTATGCCCCCCCGCCCCCCCCGTCCCGCCCCCCCACCCCCC
>NW_006774406.1:568637-596192 GCF_000442215.2 Lipotes vexillifer | reverse complement strand
CCCCGGTCCCCTTGGCTCTCAACACTTCGCTGGCTTCCATACTTCCTTATTCACAAGGGCCTCTACCCTCTTTCCCCTTGTGAATGACGGCCTAAGATGCTTGCACATGTGGCTTTCCTGCTGTCCTTAGTCACCACGGACTGACACAAAGTACAGCGTTTTACTATTTTTCCCCCAGAATAATTTACTCAGTTTGACCCAGCACTTTCTCTCTGATTTTATCTGAGACTTGCTAGAAACTAGTAAACTACAAGGGATTTTTCAAGTTCTCCAACGTAAAATCAACAGAATGGGAATTCAGTCAAGGGTGGATTTGGGGGGTAACTTTCAGCTGGAAGCTGGCTTATGTCAGTTTTCATTTATTTAAAAGAATTCTAGTGATTGAGCGAATTTGAGCTTCCTTCTTTGCTGGGTCTGTAAGATCTTAGAAGCCAGGACTTTTACCAGGTTTATCATTCCTCCCCCATGAACTGATAAAGTGACTGACTGCACATTATAATTGATAAAGAAATATTCCTTGAATTGAAATTGCTATTCATACTGTTTGGTTTTTCTTAATTTCTTTTAGCTTGTATTGAAATAGTACCTAGAGTTTTGATTTTTTTTTTTCCTTAAGTATGTATTTCATGATTTCTAAGAACCCTATTATTGGGCTTTCCTGGTGGTGCAGTGGTTAAGAATCCGCCTGCCAAGGCAGAGGACACGAGTTCGAACCCTGGTCTAGGAAGATTCCCACATGCCGCGGAGCAACTAAGCCTACGTGCCACAACCACTGAGCCTGCGCTCTAGAGCCCGTGTGCTGCAACGACTGAAGCCCACGCGCCTAGAGCCCGTGCTCTGCAACAAGAGAAGCCACTGCAATGGGAAGCCAGCGCACCGCAATGAAGAGTAGACCCCGCTCGCGGCAACTAGAGAGAGCCCGCAGGCAGCAACGAAGACCCACCGCAGCCAAAAATAAAGAAAAAGAAAAAGAAAAAAAAAAAGAACCCTATTATGTGTAGCCTTCTTTTCTTTGTTCCTAGAAAACTTTGGATGGCGTTGAATCTCAATACTCTTCTACTGCTTATTTTCACGTAAATTTAATTTCCCTAAATTGTTTAGAGGGAGACTGGATTCAGAAAGCTTTTGCAGTTACACAGAACTGCGTCTCATATTATTTCTGTGTAGTGTTAACTCAAAGAGTCTTGCTCTCTGAAATATCCAGGCCGTGTCCACCTTCCTCATTTTTTGTGGACAGTCCTTTTCCTTTCTCTGTATTTTGCTTATCCTGTTAAATTTTGCTTTCACTCCCAACAGTTTCCCTTTAGTGCGGACTCTTGTCCTGCAAGGAAGCCCTTGTGGGTCGGTTCTGAGAATTCATAAAAGGCCGAACTGCTCCACCCCCCAGCCCCGGGGGAAGTAGGGGTGGGGGCGGGGAGGCCTACCTTCACCTGTTATCAGAAAGGGTGGCACTGCTCCCAGCTTCAACTGTTGTTCTCAAATTATCCTTCCACACTTGCCAGTGAAACTCTGCAGCTATTTGGGGGGTTCTCTTGTTCTCTGGCCCTTCAGGAACCCCTTTGGCTCCCTCTGGTTTTGGGCGCAGATGCCATACACACAGGTGTGCCTCTTGGTGATTTGCCCCCATCTTCTCATATTTCAGGATTGGTAGGGACATCTTACCTCTTAGTTTTGTTATGGTAAATGTGACCATGAACTTTGGGTTTTGCTACTCATTACTCTTTCGGGGGAGTGCGTGCGTGTGTGTGTCAAGAGCTTTACTCTCCCCATCGTAGGCTTTTCCTGGGAGAAATACGTTACCGTGCATGAACAATGTGAAAACAAATCCATCAACAACATTTTGCTCAGAAGCCTAAGTGCTTCTGTTTTGATATGTTTGTCTTGACTTCCTCTGCTGTCCTCTGGACCCCACAGTATCCAAGAGGGAGTCAGAGCACAACGTAGGAGAGAGGGCAACTCTACCAAAAGTAACAAAAAGGGAGTTAAACCTGACAATCAAAATTCTAGTGGATTTGCTTTTTAGTTCTCCACTTGAAATGAGAAATGTTAGCATGTGAATAAATGTAATTCTGAGATAATATAATTTCCCACGAAGTTTGTTCATTTGTTCATTTATACACTCAACAGATACAAGTCATTGCAGTTAGGTCACTGGTGAAGATTTGACCCCTGTACTCATGGTGCTTGTAATTCACTCCAGCAAATGTGCAAGTGCCCTCTATATGTTGAAGATGGTGAAGTAAGATATCAGTAAGAAGATATAAATATGGTGTGGCCACTTAAGTGAGTCCACTTCTACTCCAACACAGCCCTCATAAAAGGAAAATGGAAGATGGGAGGGAAGAAGGGAACGATGGAAGAATGCAGTATAACTATGATGGGCGGGGGCACTGTAAAGGGAGACAGCCCTGGAAAGAAGTAGAATTTCTTGTGGGATGAGGCCATGTCATCTTTCACAGTTCAGAGTTGCCTGATATCTGGAGGGTGCTGAAAAGACATTTGTTGGCTAGAATTGTAAGCTATTGAGTGCAGGGATCCTCTATCTCCAATGACCGTTATAACCCTCAAGACAGTGAATGTAATATCTGTACAGTGTCATCCACACAGTAAGGTGTGAAAATTCACCATGTATTTTGATTTCGTTGGCTTCAAACAATAATTTTTGACTCTAATTTAGGGCAATATTGATAAGAGCAGCCCATTCTACTATTACAAAATTTCCATTTAGAAGACATTATTTTGCAATTTTCTGAATTCTATTTCAGCGATCCTGTTTTTCAAAAACTTTTAAATTATATTAGAAATAATACCCAATTTGTTTCCTGGAAAATTTTCAACTTTCTAGACCTCAGGTAACTGATGTTTTCCCACCCAGTGGAATTCTGTATGAGTTAGTTGATAGTTATGTCTGTATAATCCAAAAAATTGGTTATCAGTTATGGCAAGTGATAAGGAATTTTCCGTGTTTCTATAGCAATATAAACCATGGAGGTGTTTTTCAGCAGGTCTACTTCCTAAATTATTCCCTGCTTGTGACTTAGGAAGCTAAATAAGATCCATTGGTTCAATTAGTTTACTAAGAAGCTCTTTAGTGCCCTGATGAAAAAGATAACTTAAACACGGTGATACAGCATTCCCATGGCTGGAATTTAACAGTAGTTTATTGAACAAATGGTATGTGAGAGACACTGAGCTAAACTCTTTGAGAAATGCAGGTGAATTACATGACAGACCTACTCTTCTCAAGGAACCTACAGTTCAGTGGGAAAGGCTGAAAGGAAATGAATGTAGGAAGAAAGTGAATGTAGGAGTGAATCAGTGAGAAGGGAAATTTCAGGGAAAAAAAGAGAAAAGATAAGTATATTCTGATACATAAATACCTAATGAACATTTAGCAACGAGGAAGAGTACTAATTTTTATTAACTCTAGAATCTTAAAAGTAATTAAAAAACAATTGACCTAGAATTCTATACAGCAAAAGTATAAGGGGAAATCTAGACATTCTCCAATGAAGGAAAACAAAGAACATTTGTCACTGGGCGATCTATCCTAAAAAATGGCTAAAAGAAATTCTCTAAATAGAAAAGAAATGAACATCGCGAAAAGAAAGAACAACGGGAAAAGTAAAAGTATAGGTAAAGTTATTTTCTTCTTCTCTTATTTTCTAAATTATGTTTGATGGTTGAAGCAAAAATTGTAACACTGCCTGGTGTCGTTCTCAGTGTATGTGGAGAAAATAGTTAAGACAATTAAATTATAAATTGGTGAGGGTAAAAGGACATAAGTGGAAGTAAGGTTCCTACACTTCACAACACTAGTGAATTGTCGGCATATGTCCTTTCCCCTTCTTGGGTTTTCCTTTATTCTGCCTCTTGGAAAATGTATGTGATGGCTGCCATATAACTTAGACTATTAAAATAAAGCCACAACATAAGGATAATGGAACAAAAAGCTAGAGCAACCTGGCTCTCTGAGTATTTGTTAGAGCAGAGCTGCTACACCAAGTCTGGACTTCCCACGGATTCTTAGTTCAGAGAAAAATAAATCTCTACTGTGTTTAAAAAAATTTTTAATCTCATGGAAAAACCTCATTCTTAAATCTTATTTAGCAGTAGCTTCAAATGCTGGTTTAGGGATGGAACCCAGAGAGCTCTAATTTTGTAAAGCTCCCCCAACTAATTTTAAGTTCCCAAGTCGGGAAATACCACTATAGCATCTGGCTAAGGAGTAAAAAACAGTCTGATATCAAATTCCCCACTGGCAGAGAGCTCACTACTTTGCCAGGCCACATATTCCTTCTTTGGAAAACTGAAGTATAGGGTATTCTTTGTGATTCTGAATAGCAATTTCTCCGTGAAACTTCAATTTATTGATCCTTGTTCTATACTTGAAGCCACACAATTCAGGTTCAATCCTTATTTTCTCCTATGCTTTCTTCTATGAGTTTCATAATTTAGTATTTTACATTTAGGTCTATGATGTATTTTTAGTTAATCATTGTGAAAAGTGCAAGGTCTGTGTCTTGATTCATTTATTTTTGCATGTGGAAGTCCAGTTGTTCTAGCATCATCTTTTCTACATTGTATTGCCTTTGCTTCTTTGTCAAGATTCGTTGACTATGTTTATGAGGGTCTATTTTTGGGCTCTCTGTTACACTCCATTGAGCTTTCACCAATACCACACCGTCTTGATTACTGTAGCTGTATAGCAAGTCTTAAACTCAAGTAGTGTCAGTCCTGCCACGTTGTTCTGCCCCTTCAATATTGTGTTGACTATTCTGGGTCTTTTGCCTCTCCTTGTAAACTTTAATATCAGTTTGTCAATATCCTCAAAATAACTTACTGGGATCTTGATTAGAATCGCACTGAATCTATAGATAGAGTTGGGAAAAACTGACATCCTGATAATATTGAGTCTTTCTGGGAATTCCCTGGCTGTCCAGTGGCTAGAACTCTGTGCTTTCACTGCTGAGGGCCTGGGTTCAATCCCTGGTCGGGGAACTAAGATCCCACAAGTTGTGTGGTGCAGCCAAAAAAAAAAATATTGAGTCTTCCTATCAATGAACATGAGATATCTCTCCATTTATTAGTTCTTTGATTTCTTTCATCAGAGCTTTAGTAGTTTTCTTCAAATAGATCTTGCACATGTTGTTTTTTAGATCTACACCTAAGTAATTTGGGGGGGTGCCAATGTAAATGTCATTGTGTTTTCTATTTCAAAGTTCAGTTGTTTGTTGCTAGTATATAAGAAAGCAATTGACTTGTGTATATTAACCTTATGTTCTACAACATTGCCGTAATCACTTATTAGCTCCATGAGTTTTGGTTGCTTCTTTCAGATTTTCTACATAAGTAATCATGTCATCTGTGAACAAAGACAATTTTATTTCTTACTTCCCAATATGTATTCTTTTATTTCCTTTTCTTGTCTTTTTTGCATCAGCTAGGACTTGCAGTAGAATGCTGAAAAAAATGGTGCGAGGGAACATCCTTGCCTTGTTCCTGGTATTAGCAGGAAAGATTCTGTTTTCTCCCCATTAAGTATGATGTTAGCTGTAGGTTTTTTGTAGATGTTCTTTACCAATTTGAGAAAGCTACCTTCTATTCCTAGTTTGTTGAGGGTTTTTATCATGAATGACTGCAGGATTTTGTCAAATGCTTTTTCTTTGTCTATTGATATGTTTATGTGATTTTTCTTCTTTAGCCTATTGATGTGATGGACTACATTAACTGATTTTCACATGTTAAATCAGCCTTGCATATCTGAGACAAGTCACATTTGGTTGTGGTGTATAATTCTTTTTATACATTGTTGAATTTGATTTGCTAAAATTTTATCAAGGATTTTGCATCTATGTTCATTAGTGATATTGGTCTGCAGTTTTCTTTTCTTGTGATGTCTTTGTCTGGTTTTGATATTAGGGTCATGCTGGGTTTGTAGATTGAGTTAGGAAGTATTTCTTCTGCTTCTGTCTTCTGGAAGACATTGGAGAGAATTGTATAATTTCTTTCTTAAGTATTTGGTAGATTTCACCAGTGAACCCACCTGGGCCCGGTACTTTCTCTATTGGAATTTTATTCATTATTAATTCAATATCCTTAATAGATTTAGGCCTATTCAGATTGTCTATTTAGACTTACTTTTTAAACACACAGTCTTATTTTGTCACTGATGTACCTAACATCTTTTAATGACTCCAGATTGCTCTTAGGATAAAGTCCCAAGCCCTTCAGATGGACAGTAGTCTATGTGATTTTGCATTTTATTCCTCTAGGGCCTCTGTCTCACAGTTACTTTCTAGATCACAATTACATAGACGTTTTCCGTTCCTTGAAGGTTTAATCCTCAGGGGTTTTGCCCCTGGCCTTCCATCTGTCCATAATACCCTTCTCCCAGATTCCTTTACCTAGGTAATAAAATCCCTCAGATCTCTGCTATACTTTCTTTGTGTGTCCCATTCATACTACCAACCAAAATGTAATTAAGTCTTTATTTTTGTTATTATTTGTTTAATGCTTGTCTTCCCTCCTAGACTATAAGTTCAGTGAAGACTCTACTTGACTTGATCACTCTTACATCACCCTGCACTTGAAACAAATGGCCATCATATATTAGTCATGTAACAAATATCTGTTGAAAGAATAATTCTCACACTGTTTCTGTGGAGGAGGTACCTACGTTACCTTCCTTGTATGGATGTGAAACTGAGGCTACGGAGAGTGGGTAAATGGCTCGGTTGCATTACCAGTAAATTAGATGGACAAATTGAAAACCAAGTCCAGGACCCTGGCCCCCATGTTATCAAAAACTGTACTGGAACAGGACCCTTAGCCAGGGCTCCATATAGATTCAGGGTATACTGGCCTTCAGGGGATCCTTGAAATCATTCATTTCTTTATAAATTAGTTTAGATATGTGGATTTTGAGAAAATCGAGGGTCCATAAATGTTATTCACTTCTTAAAATGCTCGGGTTCACAAATAATTTTAAGAACCATTTTCATGGAGAAAGGTCTTAAAGAGTCATAATTTGTTTTTCAACCTGTGCAGACAAAGCTTGTCAGTACTGTGTTTGGCACATAGGAAGAATAAAATCCAGCTGAAGGACGTCCTAATAATGGTTTTGACTTTTTGACAAGAGTAGTGCTGAAATCGTTTATTTTTGTTTAAACGTTAATCTTAAATGCTGCTTTAAGAGGGGCTGGATTTTCCTCTGAAAATTTTCGGTAGTGTTTCAGATTAACTGATGCTAACCAGCTATTTAAACCAAATAAAGAACCTCAAGAGGAGAGTTATTGAGATTTTTTTTAAAAATCCGTTTTTCACTATTTCATAAGTAAGCAAGGCTCAGTATTTGTTAGAAAGAACTGACATTTTATAGAGGAAGAGGTCAGAGAGAGCTATGTCTCCTCAGTAGTTTAAATGCATAAACATTTTAAGCAGTAATAATGAACTATTAAGTAATTGCCTTACAATGTTCAGACCCTGGTGTTTTTGTATAAGCTCCAGCAAAAGCCTGGCTAGAAGGGAAACAATTTGCTGATCACAGTTTTTAGACCAAACTCAGGCTCAAATCCCCTCGAGAATCAGGGAGTGTGCTATGCAGAAATGGGTTCCTGGGTCTGTGGAAGTGAGCCAAGATGTTGAAAGCTGATTCTCATTCCTCCTCCCAGATGTGACTTTGCTGATGGTTAAATTGCATCAAGAACCATTAGAGCCTTACATACATTAATATGCCCTTTAAAAGAAAAAGCATATATTAGGAGTGCTTGGTCTTTCAGGATGGAAATATAAAGCAAGCCCAGGCATAAAAGTTCTGTTGTGCAATAAGAGTTTGGTGATTTCCTAGTTCTGGCAGGTCCTTACCTGTACTGAAAATGTTCCCTGAAATTTGTCCCATTAGGGCAAAGCCATACTGAGACATGCTGAGTTAGCTCTTGCACTAAACAGCCTTCTCTTTAAAATTCTGTAAGCTTGGCTAAGTAAACCTGACAGTTTATAGACAGATAGGTGTGTTTTCTCTTTCCACTATAAGTAACCCACCCGAAACCCTGCAGAAGCCAAAATTCAAAATAGGATGCCCTGTCTCTATCGCCTTCCCATCTCTTCTGGCTGTTACTCAACAAGTACATACATATCTAGAGACAGAATTAAAAGTTGTACCTGGTACACAGTTGTCCCTACCCCCCAAACCCTTATCCACGGGGAATATGTTCCAAGACCTTCAGTGGATACCAGAAACCGTAGATAGTATCAAGCCCTATATATACTATGGTTTTCCTACACATACATACCTATGATAAAGCTTAATTCATTAATTAGGCACAGTAAGAGAGTATCCGAATTGCCCGCATCTCTACTCTTGAGCTTTGGGGCCATTATTAAGTAAAATAAGGGTCATTTGAACACGGGCACTACCATACTGAGACAGTCTGTCTGACAACTGGACAGTGGCTACCAAGTGACTAATGGGCAGATGCTCTGGACAAAGGGACGATTCATGTGTCCAGCCATATGGAACAGGATAGGCACAGATCTCATCATGCTACTCAGAAAGGCAAGCAATTGAAAACTTACGAACTGTTAACTTCTGGAATTTTGCATTTAATATTTTTAGACTGTGGTTGACCATGGGTAACAAACCATGGAAAGCGAAACCACAGGTAAGGAGGGACTGCTATGTTCCTAAACTGGTCACAGGACCACATCTCTTCCCTGTGGTCTCCTGGGGTTATTACAATGGGAGTAATATGATTTGGAGCGATAGTGTTTTTTCAGAGTTTCATTTTGGGGATATATTTCTTCTTCAGTCAAGAGATCTTGGCTGTAATGAATTTCATATCCATTAGGGAGGAAGCTGTTTACAACACACGTGGTTAATATATATCTGTCTGAACTTTCTAGGGGTTGAAGTTCTGCAGTTGAAATTCTCACTGGTCTATTTGTATCAGAGTTTACAACCATGTGTATTATAGTTTAGAACCCAATATTTAATGAAAAAGGAATATTAGAAAGGCTTCAATATGGGGGCTTTGATCAGTTCACAAATCCTAATACTTGAGGATAATTGGAGAAATCAGACGTAGGGTGGAAAATGCCAGGGTGGTCAGGCAGCAAAATGCTGCTGTGGGGCAGGAACCAGAGAGAACAGACACCTAAAAATAGCCAAAATCTATCTGCATGCATGACTGGTGAGACAAAGGTTTCCCCCAAATGGATTTCTGCCATAACACTACAAATAAAACTCATTAAATATTTAATGTGTGTAATGTTAAGGTAAGTGCTCAGTTGAATGCAGCAAGAGGATTTTGAAAAAAAGCCAGGTATCTCAACAATTTGTAATTAATCACTAAAAGAACACCATGAACCGTCCAACTTGTTTGGTTCATCTTTTGGGGGAGGGAAATTAATGTTTAAAATTATTATCATTGATAATAATGGGTTGTTGAATATTGGATCAATCTCCTTGTTAGGCTTTTCCTTTTAAATAAGATTGTAGATTGGATATTTTGCTAAACAAAAGAAAATAAGACCATGTTCAGAAATCTGTTTTCATAGAGGATTCAAAATACACTAGTAGCATAAAAGTAGCATAAAAACATCCTTGAGTTATCCCAAAGTGTACGTTTTGTTTTGATATGCTTCTCTGTGTTATTGATATTTTCCCTGTATTTTACAGAATAAAACTGAGGAAAAATCATCTAAAATTTAAACCACTGAGGGAAACACCTATATGAATATGTGGTGAATGAAAATTATGTAAGTTAAATTGTCTTTAAAAACTGGATTACAGTTCAGTGACTGAAAAAGAATTCTCCAACAGTTCACATCACTTACAATATATTTGGAGGCATTAATCAGATGGGAATTTTTCTCTTCTTATACAAATTGTAAGTTTGATTTTATCTGTCGTCACAACAGGGTCTCTAGAGACATAGAAAAGGAGAAGCCACCTTTATTAATTTGTTAATGGAGGTTTATCATTACTTTCATGTTATACCTTTGTTTAAATGAGTTTTGCTGGCGTCCTTCATCTTGTATTCTTGTGATATTAAGGGCACCGAATGGAAGTAGACCTCAGGGCAAGGGGAAGACCACATTCTGTGTCATGTACATCATATAACACAGGCTATTGTCACAATCTATCAGGCTTTTTCTGCTTTGTTTCCTTGGGGACCCAGGTCAAGCCTTACCACATCTTGAGACCCTTAGTGGAGTTTATAATTCTGCTTCTATTCTTACTGTGGTTACCCTCAAGGTTTTAAATTAAAAATTTTGGAGGGAGAAATCATTCCAAACTTGAAAATGTTGCAAAAGTAATACAGGAAAACACCCACATACCCTGTACCCAGATTCACCTGTTGTTTATTTACCCTTTTGCTTTATCATTTCTCATTTGCTCTGCTCTCTCTTTGTTGTTGGTGTTTTGGTTTTTTTTTGCTCTGCTCTCTTCTCCTATGTATCAATGTACTTATATTCACCTATCTATCATATATGTAATATATAGCGACATAATTATTTTCCTGAAAAATTTGAGGGTAAATTACATACATTAGGATCCTTTACCCCCTAAGTACTTCAGTGATTAGGGATATTCACTTACATAACCTCAGTCCAATTCTCAGCTTCGTAAATTTACATCGATAGGGTATTTTTATCTAATGTTCTGTCCAGATTCTAATTTTGTTGTTCACCTAATAAAGTCTGTTACAGCGTAATTGTTCCTTCCAATACAGAACCCAGTGTACAGTCAGGTATTGTTCTTTGCTGTCATGATTCCTTAGTGCCCTTTATTCAGAGACAACTCCACAGCATTTTTTTCCTTTTGTAGCATTGACATTTGGAAGAATACACTCCCAACCCTTCCTTTTTATTAACAGAACCTTCAGCAGTTTATTTTTATGATATTTCCTCATAACTGAATGAGATTACACATTCTTGGCCAGAATACTGCGTACATGATGCTCTGTTCTTCTCAAGATGTCACCTCTGAAGATATGATGTTCGTCTGCTCCTCATGGGTGCTATTAATTGGTGAAGGTGTGGCCTGATTTCTCCACTGTATAATAACAATTTGTTTTTCTGCCTTACAATTAATAAGTGGTCTGTGGAGAGACGCTTTTTGACCAAGCAAATATCCAACTCACCATCACAATTTCCTCCTAGCTTTGGCTTCCATGGATGGTCCTGACCTGACCCAATCTTTCCCATGATAGTCACAAAGTGATGATTTTCCAACCCCAGCAGCCCCTCCACAAGGACCCATCAGCTCTTAGCCTTCTACTGTAAGCAAGAGCTCCTCCTTATCTGTTTATTATTGATATCGACTCACAAAATTTATAACTCATTATATATACTATCAAAGAAAAGGAATTTGAAAGTATAACTATTCTTAGTTCTTTCTTTTCCATCACCAACTGTTCCAAATCTTCACCATCCGTTTCACTCACGCATTCCTCCTCTCACTCCAAGGTTATCTGGCTTCCCACATACTTAAGGAAATTGGGAACATAGGCTGTGAATGACTCCACCTCCTTTCTCTCACCTTGCACATAAAAATGTATTTACATCTACATCTATTTTTGTCCACTTTTGTCAAGGCACAGTAGGTGAACCAGCCTTCCTCATGATTAAAGCCAAATGCTTTATCTATGGTTATTTTTCTTCCTCTTCTCTCTTTTATCTTATTGAAAATGTGTTGTATAGAATTAATCAAATTCTTTGGTTCATGAAATATTCTGTGCAGTGGTCCAGGCTTGGTTTTTTTTATTTTGCGGTACGCGGGCCTCTCGCTGTTGTGGCCTCTCCCGTTGCGGAGCACGGGCTCCGGACGCGCAGGCTCAGCGGCCATGGCTCACGGGCCCAGCTGCTCTGCGGCATGTGGGATCTTCCCGGACCGGGGGCACGAACCTGTGTCCCCTGCATTGGCAGGCGGACTCTCAACCACTGCGCCACCAGGGAACCCCCAGGCTTGGTTTTTTAAATCTTTTTATCTGTATATCTCTCTGTCTTTTCCTTCCTTCATTCCTTCCCTCCTTGCTTTTTTTCTTCCTTCTCTCCCTTCCTCCCTGCTTTCTTCCCTCCCTCCCCTCTCTCCCTCCTTCCTTCCTTCTTTCCTTCCTTCCTTATTATCTATCTATCTGTTTATCTATCTATCTAATCTATATATTTAATTAAAGTTATAAGCTCCTGTGAATTAATGGCCTCTTATTATAAGATGACCAACCATATTGAATGTGGTCCTCACAGTGACCTCATTAAACCTTAATTACCTCTTTAAAGGCCCTGTCTTCAAATACTGTCACACCCTAAGGCACTAGGAGTTAAGACTTCAACATATGAGTTCTGGGGGTACACAATTCTCATTCCACTTAGCATCTCACATGAGCCTTTCAGCTTACCTCCCTGTGGACAGTCTGGCCCACCTGAAGTCCACCAGTGCCCCCAATGTTATCCAACTAAACTACAAACAGTTGAGGAACAATTTGTCTATTTTAAATACTTTCCACTTTCTTCTATTCCCATCTGATCTTCAGCAGTATCACTGGTGTCAGAATTGTGGTCTTGGTAGAGCAAGAAAGTGCTATCAGAAGTGATGTCATCTCCATGCATTTTGACTATCGTGCACCAAATCCCTTTTCAGCTTTATAGCTGACTGCTTTCAAATTTGATATGTGTTTACTTTTGAGTGATTCTACTGATCACATATACAGTTAGGAACAACCTCAACCCAGCCTAGAAATTACTCTTAATTTGTTTTCTCATTCATGAATTAGTATGAGGATGTTTATTGCACTAATATACGGTATGTTCACATATCCTACGCAGTTCAGTGAACATCCATGGAGCACTTGCTATGTTCCTAGCATCCAGCATGCAATGATGAGTAGGACGTGGTTCCTGTCCTCTAGGAGCTGAAGTCTACGTGTGGACGCATATACGTGAGAAAATAAATTACAGTTTGGTATGATGAATGAAGATAATGGAAGTTTCAGCAACTTTTCTGGTAAATCAGATGGGTTTAAAGAAAAATCTGGCATGTCCAATCGTAAGACTTTTTACCTCTCTACCTCCTTTTAAAACTGTCTTTGCATGAAACCTCTTCCCGTGTTATTAGTCATTTATTTATCCTCCCATAAAACACTGGAAAAAGCACCAAAGGACTTTGCCCTTTTGCTCAAAATTCCTGTACAAAATTCAGAGCAGGACCCTTAGATCTAGGAGCAAGCATGCTGCTTACACTTCAGTATTGATGCTTTCTGTAAGATTATGTGTTTTCTTGGTCTTTTCTTTAATATTTCATCTTTGACCCATACCATTTTCTCTTTATTCTTCCTTTAAAATAGTTCCATTAATACATTTTTAAATTATACATACTTTCTCTTTGGGGACCATCTTTTTTTTTTAATTTATGAAAACCACCACCAACCACCCTTCTCTCATTCTTCTTGTTTTAAGTCTTTTCTTTCATGATCTGTACTATGTCTAATCAGAATTAACTCCCTTGATCATTGATGTTCATCTAACTCTAGCTGAAAGCCTTTTTCTTCTTTCCATAAATAGTCTACACCAAAAAACATCTGATGCTAGAAAAAAATTAATTTTATCTCTCATTGTTGTTGGCATTACTCCTTCCTTTATATAATTTTCTCAACATTTTCTGACATCTTTAAAGCAAGTAGAGCTTTCATCATTTTTCATTTAGTTTTTAATCTTTCAAGAATTTCTTCACCTTTACTCTGTTGATGCCAAGTTTTCTTTCTTCTGAGAAAGTAATTCCACTTTTGAACAGTTTGATCACATTTTATTTCACACTTTTATTAGTTCTTGTAAATAGATCTTGTCTCATTTACTGAGTCGTTTTCTTTTCATTCTTCTTTTTTTAAACTAATTTTTTTAAACTAATTTTTAGGCTGTAGTTTAAATAAGAATACTTTGGAATCTCTATTTAAGTGTTTAATTTCTTTAAATCAAGATCACTGATATTTTTTCCCTCCAATTTACAATGCATTCTCACACATTCTGAGAATTTTTGTCTTTCATATGCCCAATTATTGGAGCAGTAAACATAAAAATACACCCTTATGTAGGGGACTTCTCCTCTGTTGACTGGTATGAAAGTTTAAATCAGTGCATTTATCATTTTTTTTATGTTATTTAAAAATACATTTAGTCTGTCTTTACTCAAAAATATGCCTGGGGCTTCCCTGGTGGCGCAGTGCTTGAGAGTCCGCCTGCCGATGCAGGAGACGCGGGTTCGTGCCCCGTTTCGGGAAGATCCCACATGCCGCGGAGCGGCTGGGCCCGTGAGCCATGGCCACTGAGCCTGCGCGTCCGGAGCCTGTGCTCCGCAAATGGGAGAGGCCACAACAGTGAGAGGCCCGCATAACGCAAGGAAAAAAAAAAAAAAAAAAAAAAAAAATATGCCTGCACAGTTTCGCAGTTTACAATATAGATTCCTCTTTTATGTTGTGTCTCTCACAACATATTTGTGTATTTTCATGGCATGCTTTAAAGTCCTTCTCTCTTTCCTCTAGTGGCTTTTCTCATTCCTGTTCATCCTGTTTGGTCCCTGTGGTTGTAGAGAACGATTTCTTCTGGGAATAGCGATTCTGTTCTCTTATAAATTCTCTGAACTCCTTCCCCACTATATTTGCTTTCTTTTCCTCTATAATCTTCAAGCAAAACTGACTCTTCTAATGTTACTTTTTCCCACGTGGTTTTCTCGTATGAGAACAAGATTCTCCCCGATGAGTTCTGCCTGGATCGGATTTAGTTTTAAGAGCTTCATTTTCCCCTTTTCCTCCTTTCTCCCATCTCTTCAACTGTAGAATAAGAAACATCATATTTCTCTTTCCTGAAGATTTTGCCTGCTGTCATTTTCTTGTAGAAACTCCTGTAGATTTACCTTCGTCTATTGGATCAGATGCAGTATATAGAAGAAATCAAAACCTAGAATTTGGCAAGAGGCAGAACTAAACTTGAGACCCATATCCCCAGCTACACTGAGTAGCCACATAAACTTGGGAAAATTATATACCCTCCCTAAGCCTCAGTTTCCTCATCTGGATAATGAGTATACGATGGTAGCATCAATCCTTTTAAGAATTTTTAAAATGATAGATGGTAGTATACTTAGCATAATTATTTACAAATAGTAAGCATTAAATACATATTAATGATATTTTAATTTCATATGCATTATCTTCCCTTTTATTCTGAACTTTCAAGATGTCTTTGCTGTACCCAGTAACACTGTGATTTGCATTGTTATACACTTGTGGTTTTTATAAATGACAATTTCTTTTTTTTTTTAGACAATATAGTGTCCATTTTCTCCACACTAGAATGCTTTTCTTGTCTAGATCTTAACCAAAAGTGATTTCTCGAGTCAAGTCTGTAGTAAGTTTTTGACTGTTCGGTGAATTTTAATTTTTCATTCATCCTAATTAAAAGTGATTAGTATGTGGCAAAGCTAATACTTCTAGTGCTCTAGTTCTATTTTAAACTTCTAGTAATCTGTCCAAACACCAAACCTATGTGCTAAATTTACTGGAACTGATCATTTGTCATGATGGAGTTTATGGGAGGGCACAGTATTGCCTACAGCCACTACCTCAATTTGGAAGCTATTGGACAGTCTTTAACAATGGCCTACCCTTGAAATCAACACTAACATCTTCTTGTAGTCCTTTTTAACTTCTGGCAGAGAGTTTAACATTCACTTAGTAAATAACTATCTTAGGAATATATTCTATAATGTTGCTTCCAGAAATTACAGAATTCACAAAAGAAATACCATGGAGGCTTCTCAAAGTATGGTCAGGGAAATAATATTGAATTATGTCATTTCCCTCCCTTCAACCTATTTTCAAGCTACTTACACGAGGAATATGAAACAGTTCAGAGTTTACCAAAACATCACACAAATAGTCCCTGAAGTTGACTACAGACCTTGAATGCAAGCTATCCATAAAGGTGGCAAGTCCAATAACTGTTCTCAGACTTGAATGGAACTTTCAAGTGGTCAGTTTTAGTTCAGCTTTAAAGATCATAGTCAATAGCAAGGAGATGACATTTTTTGTTGTTATTTGAAGCTATGTGTTAAGATAGTCAATATCCAAACTGCCATCTGTATCCAATGAACCTTTGACTCTCCTAGACATCTGTTTTGCATCCTCTGCTATTGTTTTTGCAAGTTTTTTTTCAAATTTCAAAATATGTATTATTTTAGTTGAACAATTCATCAGGATACTGCCACATGTAACCACAGTATACAATACAACCAACCAGCATATTTTTAAGAGCTTCTTTTCAGATATTCACCTTCCTCTAGAAAGAAAAATGACTAGAGAAAAACTAATGGTGTTCAAAAATAACACAGACGGTCTTACTGGAAAATATTAAAGCTCACTAGATTTCATTGAAAAGGACTTGTGGATATTTATGTATCTATTTTATCTTACCTTTCCCCACACCCAAGTCATTATTAATTTCTGCTAGTTTTATACTGATATTTTAATGTTACCTGAAGCAAAATTAAAATCTACCTCTGTTACACCAAAAATTTTTGTCTTTATTTTGCAGAAGTATGTTGTTAGGAGTTTGAGAAGAAATAGATAAGACATTTGAGAACAGGACCTATGTTATCTTCACCCTTGTTATTTTTTTCAGCACTGACATGTCAAAAATGAGTAACTCACCCGAGTGAACATTAGACAAAATCAATTCATAAAAGCAAATAGTTACATTATACTGTAGTGGATATAACCAAAATATTACATTCATTGTAAGACTAGTTTTCAAGAAAGTCATTTTGTGAATTCTAAGTCAATATTGTTTTCATTACTTTAAGAAAGTATTTCTTGGAGGGTCTCTTTGTCTATCAAGGAACCATGGTCATTTTACATTGTGATTGGTGTTAAAAAATGCAAATTTAAAAAATCTGTTTCAAAGAAAATAAATTACCCAAGAACTCATAAAATTTTGGCTTAATAAATAACAGGGAAAGTGTTTAAAGTACTTTGGTCTATATTCTACAGGCATGCCCACAGGGGGAAAGAAAAGGCAAAGGATAGGAAACTCTATAATGAAAATATAGAACACCTATGGACTCAAACAAAACAAAGTCCAGTATGTTATTATGCTTTTAAACAAAAGAAAAACACATTTGAAATTTCGGTAACCTTGGGAAGAAAGCCCTTCTAAAAGGCTCTGGGCATTGTACCATATCCCCATTCATACAGAATCAAATAAAGTTAGGTGAAGATGTTAACAGAGCCAATCAGGGCAAAGGCTGGTGGAGACCAAAAGACCCATATCTTCTGAGCGGTAGAACAACTTTCATTCTTAGGAGAGTGGAGGTAAAAACAGGTGACCTCTCCATCCTGAGAATTAATTGAATCAAACCAATCCCTTCCTATTTTCAACCTTGCTTCTCTAAAGAGACATTCTAATTGTATCTCAAAATAGTTTCTCTCTGTAGTCAGCTCTGTCCTTTTAATGCCATTTCCTTCACTAACCAGTACTCTTTCTCTGTTATATACATGCTAACTAGAGAATCTCCAGTCCAGATGTTTGCAATTGATAACAAACTGTTTGCAAATGGAGTCTAGTCTTATATCATTGATTCATTTGATTAATATTTCCTGAATGTCTACTATGTACCAGGGGCTATTCAGCAGATACCCAGGTGAACACCACAGTTTCTGCTTTCATGTATAAATTGCAGTATAAACAGGTACAGAAACATAGAGGAGCATGGAGGGACTGGATGAAGGGAGGGGGCTCACACAACACACTCCACTGACCTAGAAATGTCTGCATGAAGATGTTCTGAGGGTCTAGGAATATGGCATGTGATTCTGTATTGGGGGGGGGGATTTTTGAATTAAGGGCTATTTGCAATTTCTTTGGACTGGGTTGTGTATCTTAAAATTGGCATAAGAAAAGTACAGGCCCCCAGGCCCCAGGTAGGTACCAGAATAACAACATGGAGCATGGCAAAGGCAATAAGGTATTGATTCAGGATGTTCAAGTGGAGAGAGAAACAAAGCAATTGATACCTCTCCCCCTGCACTAAAAAGGAGCCATAGGGCTTCCCTGGTGGCGCAGTGGTTGAGAGTCTGCCTGCTGATGCGGGGGACACGGGTTCGTGCCCCGGTCCCGGAGGATCCCACATGCCGCAGAGCGGCTGCGCCCGTGAGCCATGGCCGCTGAGCCTGCGCGTCCGGAGGCTGTGCTCCGCAACAGGAGAGGGCACAACAGTGAGAGGCCCACGTACTGCAAAAAAAAAAAAGGAGCCATAGATTTATCTTATGGGTGAAAGATCATAAGTTAATTTCCCGCTTTGTATTTGTAGAACTGCCATTTGAACGTTTAGACATCTGAGGCAGTATTTACTTGCACCTCAATTTAAATTATCAACAAGTGCTAAACCTGCTTTAACCTCAAAGGCATCCCCCTAGTTCCCCAGCTGAAACTAAACTTCCTGGGGCTTTGGCAGCCAGTGTGGGTCAGGTGATTAAGAAGCCTTTCAACCTGCAGGTGGAGGAGGTTGGATGGTCTCAGAGATGAGAGATAAGGATGTAAAGTGTTTTTAGAAGAGGCCACTGAATTCCTGCATTAGCTGCCAGCTTTGAGGAAGAGCTATTGGTGATTGAGAGTTGAAGGAGCTGTAGTTGGAAGTCTGGGAGGGCTAGAAAGCAGTGTTTAAATCTGTGGGCTTCAGAATTCTAGTTCAAACCCAAATGTCCAGAGAAAAAAGGGAAATGGTCCACTGACGGTTCCCGTGGGACTGTTGTAGTGCGCCATCCAACAAGATGCAGGGCAGATTGGCTTGTCAAATCAGTAACACCTGAATCTTGTTAGTGTCGGGTCATTGTTAATCAAGCTTTATCGAACCAACCTGGATTCCACCACGAGCTGGAGGGCGTCTAGCTTCTTGCTTTGGCGAGCGGAACTACAGGAGTGGAAGAGACAGGCGCAACCTTGGGACAAATTGGGGCTCAGGGAACAGGACTCAGAGCCGGGACTTCCGTGGCAGTCCAGTGATTAGGACTCAGCGTTTTCACTGCGGGGGCGCGGGTTTGCTCCCTAGTCTTGGAAATATGATCCCGCAAGCGACTTGGCCCCGCCGAAAAAAAACCTCAGAACGTCACAAGGAACGTGAAGGGCTGGAAATGAGGTGAGTGGCCTCGGCTCTCTGATGTCAGACACGGGTCAGCCTTGAAGCCAGTGAGAGGTGAGTGAAGACAGCCATTAACTGGCAAGCATGACTTTAAAAGTTTTACCTGGACACATGTATCATATATTCTTTGTGTATTCTTTTATTTCTCACATGTTTAGGCGAAGTTTCTTCGCCCATCCAAAGAGCAATTAAATAATTTTTTTCCCACTTTTTCTTTTTTGTATTTAACTCTTTATGTTAGAGTACAAAGGGAGGCTTGGATTTGATGATTGTTCTCCCCAAGGACCCATTTCCCCCCAAGCTCTTTTTTGAATAATCTAGCCCCATTATTGTTTTGTGATGGTCCTTTTTTACCCTACATCCTGTTACTGTCTATAACATCCCAGACAGGCTATGTTTCAGGATATTTACCCTGTCTCACTCTTATGTCATGTTTCGCCCCCATTCCACACTATTTTATTTATGGTAGTTTTATGTTCTGTGGGTAACTTACTATCATAACATTTCTGTTTGAGACTTTTAAAAACTCTTATTATACCTATTCTTCCAAATAAACTGTAATTTTTGTCAAGTCCACAAAAATACCGTCATGATTGAATTAAACCATTATATTAATTTGGGAAATATTGACTTTTCAGTACTATTTAATACTTCTGAGTTAAAAAAAAAAAAGTGTATCTTAACATACTTGATCTCCCTTTGCATCTTCCAATTAAGTTCTGTAGCTTTTTTTCTTAGGAATTGCAAACTTGATAATTCTAGATATTTCAGGCATCTTTTTGCTATTGTGAATGAAAAATATGTTTCTTTTATCTTCTAATTTTGGGTTATTGGCATAGAAGTTACCTAGTGATTACTGCATTATATTTGACAACTTACTAAACTAGTTAGTTTTTAAATTGTGAATAATGTTGCATTAAACATTGGTGTGTGTGTATCGTTTCAAACTAGTGTTTTCATTTTCTGTGGATATATACCCAGGAGTAGACTTACTGGATCATATGAGTTCGACTTTTAGTGTTTTGAGAAATCTTCATACTGTTTTCCACAGTGGCTGTGACAGTTTACATTACCAGCAACAGTGTACAAGCGTTCACTTTTCTCCAGGCCCTCATCAACCTTTGTTATCTGTAGACTCTAATGATAGCCATTCTGACAGGTGTGAGGTGATAGCTCATTGTGGTTTCCATTTGCCTTTCTCTAATGATTAGCAATGCTGAGCGTCTTTTCATGTGCCTGTTGGCCACCGTTGGCCATGTTTTTGCTAAAAAAAAATGCCTATTCAAGTCTTCTGCCCATTTTTAAGTCAGGTTGTTTGTTTTTTTCATATAGAGTTGTATAAACTGTATATTTGGGAGATTAACCCCATATCAGTCATATCATTTGCAAATATGTTCTCCCTTTCAGTAGGTTGTCTCTTTGTTTTGTCAGTAGTTTCCTTTGCTGTGCAAAAGCTTGTTAAGTTTCATTAGGTCCCATTTGTTTATTTTTGCTTTTATTTCTTTTGCCTTAGGAGACACATCCAAAAAAAAAGTGCTATGATTTATATCTAAGAACGTTCTTCTTATGTTTCCCTCTAGGAGTTTTATGGTTTCAGGTCTTACATTTAGGTCTTTGATCCCTTTTGAGTTTACTTTTGTATGTGCTGTGAGGAAATGTTGTAATTTTTTAATTTTAACAATACATAATCATATATTAAACAAATAGCCATCATTCATCTCCATATAATTAGTGAGAACTTTTGCATATTCTGGCATATTTGGCCAGTTTTCATTCTCAGTGTTCTGTGTTATGGCTAGGGTATTTTTTAGTACTATAACTTATAGCTAGAAACAAAATTGTAAAATTGACAATTAAGGTTACAGACTGTACTGGGTGGAAAATTGAAATGCAAGTTGTATTCAGTTTGGCTCACCATTTTTTTTTATTATTTTTATTTTTTTTGCGGTACGCGGGCCTCTCACTGTTGTGGCCTTTCCCGCTGCGGGGCACAGGCTCCGGACGCGCAGGATCAGCAGCCATGGCCCACGGGCGCAGCCGCTCCGAGCCATGTGGGATCTTCCCAGACCGGGGCACGACCCCGCGTCCCCTGCATCGGCAGGCAGACTCTCAACCACTGTGCCACCAGGGAAGCCCGATCACTGAAAATTTTGTGAAGACTTTTATAAATGATAACTGTAGTAATAGTTCAGCTTGCAACATATGAAGTCAAAGCTGAAGGAAAATTTCAAGATGACTCTTAACTCTGTATATGTAAGATGGGGGGCTTAAATGTAAAGTCTTGTTTTGTAAGATGTATTCCCAAAATGGTTCAGGGTTAGCTTTGGTACAGATTAATGGAGAGGTCAGTCAGTCAATCAGCAAACTTGTATTAAGTGGCTATTCTGGGTTTATCATCATCCTATATTCTGAGGAGGTTACAGAAATTGTTCTCCCCTTGTGTTCAGCCTGTTGTGCTAAGAGTCCCTCCCTCCTTTGCAGGTTTAGTTTCCTTTGATCATCCTTTCAACAGCAGTTTTCCTGCTGGTTCCATCTTTGGCACCCCCCTTCTCACTATCTTTCCTTTCTGACGACTCCAACAAGTACCACTGTATAGATGACTTCTGAAATACCAGCTTTGGTCCTTACACCCTGGGCTCAGTAGCTGAATATAAAATCCTCTATCAAACATCTCTGTGTGCCCTTCAGGTATGTCACTTTCAGTATATTCCAAGTAACCCAACATCTCTCCTCACTCTAGACCTTCTGCTCCAAATTTACTTAATTGTTGGTGCTTGAAACCCAAATGTTGTTCCTAATTCCATCTTATCCCTTACTTCTTATATCCAATTAGTAAGAAAGACTTACTGATCCAGTTTCCTTAACACCTTCTTCTTCTTTCTTTTTTTTTATTTTTAAATTTATTTATTTTATTTATTTTATTTATTTTTGGCTGCTTTGGTTCTTTGTTGCTGTGCGCTGCTTTCTCTAGTTGTAGCGAGCGGCTACTCTTCATTGTGGTGCACGGGCCTGTCATTGCGGTGGCTTCTCTTCTTGTGGAGCACGGGCTCTAGGCGCACGGGCTTCAGTAGTTGCAGCACACAGGCTCAGTAGTTGTGACGCACAGGCTTAGTTGCTCCGCGGCATGTGGGATCTTCCTGGACCAGGACTCGAACCCATGTCCCCTGCATTGGCAGGCGGATTCTTAACCACTGCGCCACCAGGGAAGCCCCTTCTTCTTCTTTCCTTTCCACTCTATCACCGTTGCATTACCTTTGTTCAAGCTCACAACTTAGGTCACCTGGGTCACCACCGTGACATCTTTACTATTCTTCCTGCAATTCCTCCCCACCCCCAATCATTGCTTTACATTTTAGGTGCTAATACCATCATGTCACCCTTCCATTTAAGACTGCCTAATGGTGCCCTATTGACTCTTTTTTATTTATTTAATTTAATTTAATTTTTTTAAGCATCCTTATAGTATAATTGTGGTGTGTTAGTTTCTGCTTTATAACAGAGTGAGTCAGTTATACATATATATATGTTCCCATATCTCTTCCCTCTTTGTCTCCCTCCCTCCCACCCTCCCTATCCCACCCCTCCAGACAGCCACAAAGAACCGAGCCGGTTTCCCTGTGCCATGCGGCTGCTTCCCACTGGCTATCTACCTTACGTTTGTTAGTATATATATGTCCATGTCTCTCTCTCGCCCTAACACACCTCACCCTTCCCCCTCCCCATATCCTCAAGTCTGTTCTCCAGTAGGTCTGTGTCTTTATTCCTGTTTTACCCCTAGGTTCTTCATAACATTTTTTTTTCTTAAATTCCATATATATGTGTTAGCATACGGTATTTGTCTTTCTCTTTCTGACTTACTTCGCTCTGTATGACAGACTCTAGGTGCATCCACCTCACTACAAATAACTCAATTTCGTTTCTTTTTATGGCTGAGTAATATTCCATTGTATATATGTGCCACATCTTCTTTATCTATTCATCTGATTATGGACGCTTAGGTTGCTTCCATGTCCTGGTTATTGTAAATAGAGCTGCAATGAACATTTTGGTACATGACTCTTTTTGAATTATGGTTTTCTCAGGGTATATGCCCAGTAGTGGGATTGCTGGGTCGTATGGTAGTTCCATTTGTAGTTTTTTAAGGAACCTCCATACTGTTCTCCATAGTGGCTGTATCAATTTACATTCCCACCAGGAGTGCAGGAGGGTTCCCTTTTCTCCACACTCTCTCCGGCATTTATTGTTTCTAGATTTTTTGATGATGGCCATTCTGACCGGTATGAGATGATATCTCATTGTAGTTTTGATTTGCATTTCTCTAATGATTAATGATGTTGAGCATTCTTTCATGTGTTTGTTGGCAATCTGTATATCTTCTTTGGAGAAATGTCTATTTAGGTCTTCTGCCCATTTTTGGATTGGCTTGTTTGTTTTTTTGTTATTGAGCTGCATGAGCTGCTTGTAAATTTTGGAGATTAACCCTTTGTCAGCTGCTTCATTTGACTCTTTTGATGGAATGTAAGGCTGTATCATTGTCTTCCACTCTTTGTTCATCCATACTATTTTAAGCCAGATAGCATGAAACTTCCTGTTACCCAGAGTCCCATGCTCTCTCATATTTCTTTATTTTTTTATAGTCTTGTCTCTCTCTGCACAACACCTTTCTCCCACCATTTTCACCCAGTTAATCTTTTAAGATTCAGTTTAGTTTTCACCTCCTCTAAGAACCATTCCCTAACTTGTGGTAGTTTTAAAAGTACATCAACAAATTCTTTACTTCTCCCTTCAAGAGATGAAGCTGGGGCTTCCCTGGTGGCGCAGTGGTTGAGAATCTGCCTGCTAATGCAGGGGACACGGGTTTGAGCCCTGATCTGGGAAGATCCCACATGCCGCGGAGCGACTAGGCCCGTGAGCTACAACTACTGAGCCTGCGCGTCTGGAGCCTGCGCTCCACAGCGGGAGGGGCCACGACAGTGAGAGGCCCGCGCACCGCGATGAAGAATGGCCCCCGCTCTCCGCAACTGGAGAAAGCCCTCGCACAGAAACGAAGACCCAACACAGCCAAAAATAAATAAATAAATATTTAAAAAAAAAAAAAAAAGAGAGAGATGAAGCTAATTATCCTCCTCTTGAGTATGAGCCAGACTTGGGAACTTACTTCTAACAAATATAATAGGCAGAAATTATGGTAAATCACTTCCAAGAGTAGGTTTGAAAAGATTGCAGCTTCCTTCTTGGTTGCACTCCCTCTCTCTAAGATAACTTAGAGAAGCCAGCTGCCACATCATAAGGTCACTTGGGCAGAGTATAGTAAGACCAGCATCGAGAGGACCTTAATTTTTTGACCAGCAGCCATTCAGGAGCTGAGGCCAGCTAACAACCGTGTGAGTGGGGGGAGGTGAGCTCCACGTCCTTACGTTCTGCCATTGTGATTGGAGCCACAGCAATGTAAGTGAAGTTGGAAGCTGTCCTTCCCCAGTTGAGCTTTCAGATGAGATTGTACCTCCAGCCAGCAGCTTGACTGAAACCTCACAAGAGACCTTGAGCCAGAACCACTCAGCTAAGGGGCTTCCAGATTCCTGACTCCCAGAAACTGTGAGAGAAGAAGCGTTTGTTGGTTTAAACTGCTAACTTCTGGAGCAATTTCTTAACCCTTTCCTCATCTCTGCTCTCATAACACCCTGTGCTTACCTGTATGGGACCGCTTATTTCATTATTAAAGTTGTCTGTTAATTATTCTAATTTCCCTATCAGATTGTGAACACCTTGAAAGCAAGAAGTATGTTTATAAACTAAGTATTGAATGGATAAATGAATATCGCAGATGACCTCCACTCATAGAAGTTACATTCTGTTGAGAATATTATTACACGTAGAATAAATATAAACAATAAAAGGCAGTCTATAATATTCAGTAACCTTAGGTGGTATAGATTCTACTTTATAAGACTTCGGAGGGAGGAGAGACAGGTGAAAGAGAGTCAATCAGATCTAGATAACTAGAAACAAGAAGACTCACATGGACCAACGTGAAACATTAAACAGTAAATAAATTAAGCTGAGATCAGGCTGCAGGAACCTTGAAATACAAGGGGGAACATTTCTGACAAGACCTCTGTGATGATTAATTTTGTGTGTTGACTTGACTGGGTCACAAGGTGCCCAGATATTTGACCAAATGCTGTTCTGGATGTTTCTGTGGGGGCATTTTTGGATGAAATAAATTTTTGAATCAGTAGACTGAGTAAAGCAGACTGTCCTCCCTAATGTGTTCAACTCATCCAATGAGTTGAAGGTCTGTATAGAAGAAAAAGGCTGAATGAGGGGAACTGTTCCCTGTCTGTGCTTGGGCTGGGAACTGGTCCTTTTCAGCCTTTGGATTGGACTGAAACGTTGGCTCTTTTTTTTTTCTTTTTTTTGCAGTATGTGGCCTCTCACTGTTCCTAGTCTCCTATTTGTCTTTTTATTTTCTTAATGGTACCTTTCAAATGGCAGAAGTTTCTGTTTATATGAGGTCTGTATCATCAATTTTATGTCTTATAGACCATGCTTTTTGTGTCATATAAAAAAGTTTGCCTAACCCAAGGTCTCAGATTTTTCTCCTATGTTATCTCCTAAAACTCTAAATTTTTAGTTCTCACATTTAAATCTATAATCCCTTTTGAGTTAATTTTTGTGTTTTGTGTGAGATAATGGTCTAAATTCATTACCTTGCATGTGGTTATTCAGTTGTCCAACTACCATTTGTTAAAAAAGGCTGTCCATTCCCCATGGATTGAATGAATTAGCGCCTTTGTCAAAAATCAAATGACCATAAATATAAGGATTTATTTATGGACTCTCCATTTGTTCCATTGGCACATATATCTGTATTTATGTCAGTAGAACACGTTATCTTAGTAATTATATAATAGTTTAGAGTACATTTTGATTTGGGAGGTGAAAGTTCTCCAACTTTGCTCTTTTTCAAAGTAGTTTTGGCTATTCTTGGTCTTTTGCAATTTCATATAAGTTTGTGGATCATTTTGTAAATTTCTGCAAAAAGTCTGCTGAAATTTTGATAGGGATTGAATTGAATCTATAGACAAATTTGGAGGAATTTTCATATTCACAATGTGAACATCCAAGAACATGGGAATGTCTCTCTATTTAGTTGTATTTTTTTCTTTTCTTTTTTTTTTTTTGCGGTACGGGGGCCTCTCACTGTTGCGGCCTCTCCCACTGTGGAGCACAGGCTCCGGACGTGCAGGCTCAGCGGCCATGGCTCACGGGCCTAGCCGCTCCGTGGCATGTTGGGACCCTCCTGGACTGGGGCACGAACCCGTGTGCCCTGCATCGGCAGGCAGACTCTCAACCACTGCGCCACCAGGGAAGCCCTTAGTTGGATTTTTAAAAATTTCTCTCATCAATGTTTGACACTTTTCCTTGTCCAAATATTATACTTCTTTTGTTAAATTGATAACTATCAACATTTTATTCTTTTTGATGCTGTTATGATGAAATCTTTTTCTTGATTTCATATTCAGATTTTGCATTGCCAGTATATAAAAATTAAGTTTGATTTCTGTATGCTGGACTTGTACCCTATAAACATGCTGAACTTGTGTTTTAGTTCCTGTAGTTTTTCATAGATTCTTTATATGATTTTCTATATACAGGACTATATTGTCTGAGAATAACAATTTTTCTTTTTCCTTTCCAATCTAGATCTCTTTCTTGCCTGATTACACTAACTAAATTCTCCTATAGAACATTAAGGAAATATGTCAAGAGCAGGCACACTTGCTTTGTTCTCATTCTCAGGGGGAAAAGCTGAATTCACTCTTCTAATGAAATGTCCCTCTTTGTCTTTGGTAACTTTTAAAAAAATTTTAAAGTCTATTTTGTTTGACATTAATATAGCTATCCCAACTCTCTTTATGTTAGTGTTTGCATGGTATATCTTTTTCATCTTTTTACTTAAAACTTTTTGTGTCTTAGAATCTAAAGTCTCTTATAGACAGCGTATAATTAGATGTCATCTCTTTATTTAGTATGCTAGCCTCTGCCTTTGACATTTAATGTAATTTTTGGTATGGTAGGATTTACATTATCTGCCGTTTTATTTGTGTTCTGTTTTTTTTGGTTATTCCTCCGCTACTAATTTTTGTGTGTCAAATATATGCTTTCTATGGGCTTCCCTGGTGGCACAGTGGTTGAGAGTCTGCCTGCCAATGCAGGGGACACGGGTTCGTGCCCCGGTCCGGAAAGATCCCACATGCCGTGGAGCGGCTAGGCCCGTGAGCCATGGCCACTGAGCCGGCGCGTCCAGAGCCTGTGCTCCGCAATGGGAGAGGCCACAGCAGTGAGAGGCCCACATACTGCAA
>NW_006774406.1:567010-568591 GCF_000442215.2 Lipotes vexillifer | reverse complement strand
AAACAAAAAAAAAAAAAAAAAAAAAAAATATATATATATATATATATATATATATATATATATATATATATGCTTTCTAGTGTATCATTTAAATTAAAAAAATTTTTTAATACGCTTTTGCATTATTTTCTTAGTGGCTGCTCTTGAGATTAAAATATATATCTTAATTTAAGGAAGTCTACTTTCATTTACTATTAACTTAATTCCAGTAATAACTAGAAGCCTTGCTCTAACATAGTTCTCCCCTCCTTTTGTGGTATTATTTCATACAAATGGTGTCTTTTAACATTATAAGCCTATCAACTCCTTTTTGTAATTATTGTTTTATGCAGTTGTCTTTAAATCAGAAGAGGGAAAGAATTTAAAAATGTTACACTGTCTTTTATATTTACCTTGGTAATCACTTTTATCAGTATTTTTTGTTTCTTTGTGTGAAACTGTGTTACCATTATAGGTTTTCTTTTCAGTCTGAAATATTTTATATTTGGTACGTCATGGGTCATTTTTCTCTTGTTGCTTTCACAATTTTCTTTTTGTCTTTGACTTTCAACAGTATGATTATGATGTATCTAGGTGGATCTTTTTGAGTTTATTCTATTTGGAATTTGTTCAGTCACTTGGAAGTGTAGATTATGATTTTCATAAAATTTAGAAAATTTTCACAATTATTCAGATCCTTTTTCTGCCCTTTTCTCTCTCTCTTTTCCCTTTGGGACTCCCATTTTGCATATTTTTGTATGCCTACTTGTATCCTGCAGCTCTCTGATGCTCTGTTCTGTTTTCTTCTTTTGTTTTTTGTTTTTTTTTTTTTGCTATATCTCAGACTGGATAATCACTATGGAACCATCCTTAAGTTTGCTGATTCTTTCTTCTGCCATCTCAGATCTATTGTTGAGTCCATCTGATGAACTTTTCTGTTATTTTACTTTGCAACTCTAGAATTTCTACTTGGTTCTTTACAAAAATTTTTTCCGTGTCTTTATTGAAGTTATTTATTTAGTAAGACATAATGGTCATGGTTTACTTTAATTCTTTCTGAATAATTTCGTTTAGTTCTTTGAACATATTTATAATACCTATTTAAAGTCTACTGAGTCCAATATCTGGACCCGCCTCAGCGGCATTTTTAAATTGACTGTTTCCCCCACCCCGTGTATGGACCATACTTTCCTATATCTTTGCATGTCTCATAAATTCTTGCTGGAAATAAAAATACTAAAAAATATATTGAAACAACTTTGGAATCAGAGTCCCCTCCCTCAGTATTTGTGTTAATTGCTCTGTGTGGTTATTGAGTTGTCTGTTTGCTTCTTTTTATTTTTATTCTTCTTTTCACTTTTGGGCCTGGATTCCCAGGGTTCCTCCCTAGATCATCATTGTTTCATGGTCCAGCAATGGTCAGTTAGAACATTTTCTTAAATATATTGACTCAGTGAGTCTGCAGTGTTTTGCCAAGGATATTTGTGTGTGAAAGGGTACCTCACATTTTGGGCATTTCACAAGTCAGCCTTAGCTTTCACTTCCTGATTGCATAGGGCAAGCCAGGATCAGCTAGAAGTAAGTAACCGGGGTCTACTCTTT
>NW_006774406.1:530474-566999 GCF_000442215.2 Lipotes vexillifer | reverse complement strand
CTCTTTCCCAGTTCTTTCTGGGCCTACCAAGAGCCCTGTGCATATGTATAACATTCTAGATATACATGAACATGTCAGAGATTTTTAAAGTACAGTATGTTCAGCTAGTTCGTAAATTTTCCTTTTAAATTTTTGGCCAGTCTCCTGTTTGCCCCAACAGGAATCAGACTTAAGCAGCTGTGATAGTAACATTCCAGTGTATTGCTATCGTTTTTGATAATGACTTGGGCTAGGGTTTTTTTCTGCAGAGGTGAATTCTGAGTCAGATTAAATAGTGGCCAATGCTCTGGGATCAGGGATTTTCTAGGGTGCTACAAGCGTGGCCAAAATACTGACTGTGCTCTGGAGACAGAACTTTTGACAACATTCTAAATAGACCTCCTTTGCTGGATGCGAGGCTGCCAGCTTTCCATGGCTGTTGCTCCATGGGTCTAGGGAGGACACATGGAAGCAGCCACAGCTGTAAGTTAGCCACAGACCCAACTGTTCTTACCGGGTTTGGTGGGTTTTTTCTGTTGGTTCTGTGCCTTGACTATTCTTAGCATTCTGAAATTATTGGTATTGATAATTTCGCCATTACATTTGTTGCTGTTTTCAGGAGAGTAGATTCACTGAGATTCTCACTGAATCCTTCTAGAAGTCTCACCTGCTGGGTTCTTTTTTAACATTAAGGAGTAAAGAACTTTGTGGTTCCTTCTTTGAGGAGGGAGTTAAATAAAAGACCCATTTCTTGGCACACAGGGAGAAAAAAATCAACAAATGCTGTTTAAAACATCTTTCTGAATAAAATTATACATTTTATATAATCTAGTGGTACTTTTCAGTATCTTAAACGTAATATCTGTTATTAAATCTGTCATAATTTGTGAAAATGCTGGGAAGAGTTACACTGATAATAGGAATATGATATTTTTAAAAATTTTACCAAAGCACTTGGGATTATACTTTAAAATTTAAGTGGCTTAAGCTTCAGAATGTTAGCTCAAATTATTTGGAGGAAATATCTTACATTAGTACTTTTCTCAAGAGAATGTCATGGCAAATATAGGCATAAGGTATTCATGACAACAAACTCTATGTCATATTCAACTACTTGTGAACTAACAGATATGTATATATACATGTATATACACATATAAAATTAAAGTACACAAATTTTTTTGTGGGGAAAAAATCAGTATATTTTGGTGAGAAAATTATAAACATTATTTTAGCTGTTTTTATTTGAAGAGAAAAAAAATTGTCTTCTCTCTCCAGTTGGCTGCATAATTTTTTCACTGTAGAGGAATTTTTGTGCAGAGTTTCATTTAAGAATTCAAACTTGAGGGCTTCCCTGGGGCTTCCCTGGGGCTTCCCTGGTGGCGCAGTGGTTGAGAGTCCGCCTGCCGATGCAGGGGACACGGGTTCATGCCCTGGTCCGGGAGGATCCCACATGCCGCGGAGCGGCTGGGCCCGTGAGCCATGGCCGCTGGGCCTGAGCGTCCGGAGCCTGTGCTCCTCAACGGGAGAGGCCACAACAGTGAGAGTACCACGTACCGCAAAAAAAAAAAAAAAAAAAATTCAAACTTGATAATTAATGTTGATCAACAGAAGAACTTTGGCATAAAAATTAGTAGGAAGTTGTTTAAGTCCTTTCTCTTTACATCTCAAACCCTCCCAGTTTTGTGGAACCTTCTCTATAAGGCCAATCCCATTCCTTTAGTGAAAAGAGATTTCTTTCCATCCGAACTGCCAAAAATGCAAATGACAAAGAGCATACATGAGACACTTGATTATTTTGAATTTTAGCAGATTATATTATATGCAGAGTTTTAAAGAAGGAAAATAAGGTAGTTAAGACCACACCATGGGGTTGGTCAGAGGTAGAGTCAGACATAGCTGTGCCCGTGATCTTGGGTACATTACCAACTGGCACTGAGCTCTTGGGCAAGTCACTGCAGCTCTAAGACTCAGTGACCTCATCTATTAAGTTGGAGTATCATACCTCACAAAGGGGTTCTTGGTCAGTTAGATAAAGTGTTAAAGTACTTGGCAAATTCATCACACATATAAGCTGAAAAATAGGTACTATAGTAGCCTTGCCCTTGGAAGGAGATTCTAGGCTCTAAAGAAAATGGACAACAGCTGTGACCTATGGACTTTTGTGCCAGGAGCGGGTTAAAAGTAACAAGAAATATCAGCTGACACGAAGAGGAGTTAGATTTGGCTACATTGTACCTGAAACCACATAGTTTAAGGACAAGCAGACTTTGTCCTCTCATTTTTTTCCTGAAGATATATATATCATGGAGATTGTCTCACTCTGTCTTTTTTGCTTTTTGAAATCTTAGGTAACTGAGACCAGAGAGTTGAAGTGACATTGCCAAGGTGGCTGAGTAAGTCAGAGGCAGATCCAGGCCCTGGACCCAGATCTCCTTCTTCCTGAGCCAGGGTGCTTTTACACCTGCAATTTCCATGCTTGGTAGAGGGTCAAAACACATACCTACATCAGGAAAAAACCTAAAAGCTATTACGTTACTGTGTTTTGAAAGTTTTATAGATTGCTAACTTAAAGAAAAAAAAAATTTAACATCCAGAAGCCACAGCAAGAGGAAAAAGCTGTATTAACTCTGTGGAACGAGGGGAGAATTCCCTTCCGTCCTTCAATGCCTTCTCCATCTCATCTTTCTCTCATCAGGTGGACAAGATTGTGGACCAGCTGCAGCAGTTAATGCAGGTGTATGACTTGGCTGCCCTTCGGGATTATTGGAACTACCTGGAACGTCGGCTCTTCAGCCGCTTGGAGGATATGTATAGACCCACCATCAACAAGCTGAAAACTAGCCTGTTCCGCTTTTATCTCGTCTACACAATCCAGGTGCTTTTGGTTTAGGGATTTCTTGGTGGAGAGAGTTCTTTGATCCAGAAATAGATTTTCTTTTAACGCCTAGGGACAGCTCTCTCTGTTACTCCTGGGAGAGGGTGAAACAGTCACAGTGCAAATTATTTTTGACTGTTTTCCTACTTTTTTTCTCCTTCTCATCTGTAGATGATTGGACTTGTCTTCCTCATTCCTATTTCCCCTCTTGTTTTAAGCATGTAAGCCTGGGTGGTGTTTTGAAGAATATAAATAGCTGGGTTAAAGTTTGAGTAATAAAGATTATGGCTGACCTGGGGGAGTAAATCACTTAGATTATTTGAAAATCAACTAGGAATTAATTTTTAGGATGGTATTTATCATCAGGACTTTATTTTATTTTACTTATTAACTTTTTGAAGATTTTTTTTTTTTGCGGTCCGCGGGCCTCTCACTGTTGTGGCCTCTCCTGTTGCGGAGCACAAGCTCCGGACGCGCAGGCTCGGCGGCCATGGCTCATGGGCCCAGCCGCTCCACGGCATGTGGGATCCTCCCGGACCAGGGAACGAACCCGTGTCCCCCGCATCCGCAGGCGGACTCCCAACCACTGCGACACCAGGGAAGCCCAAGATATTTTTTTTTATTATCAAATAGTGGAGAATTATTTTTAGGGATGGCCATTGGTAATAAAGTTTGAAATCTACAAGGTCTCCCCATGAAGAATGTATACTTCTTGAAGATGGATGTTTCTTCTGTACCTCCAAAGTATCAGTACCTGGCAAGCACTCAAATAATATTTGTTGAAATATAATCCAGTTACATGTTTTGAAAAATGATAACTCAAATGACACTATACCTAAAGAACAGCAAAGTGAGTCCCAGTAATGCTAGAAGTTTACATAGCAAGTCTCACTTGGAAAACAAAAGCTTTAGTTCCATTTTTAAAAATTGCCCTGGCTCTGACTTGTTTTGCCAATGAGACTAAAACAGTTCATTAATGTGGTAAGTGTCAGAGATACATGTGAAACTGCATTGCATATGATCATAAACAGACTGATGTAAAATCTTTTTTTTCAAAAAATAACCGTTATTAAACATGTTCCCCAAAAGTTAGAATCACAGTAAAAGATTGTGCAGAAAAGTGGATTTCAAATGGGTGCACCCCAAACCTCTTTATTACTTTTAACATAATAGTTCTCCCTGATGTCTCATAACCCGTGTTATAATTATTACTCTAAATTCACTGGGCAGCAACAGTAAATAAGTTACAATCCCTGGCATTAAGTTCAATGGGCTGTTTACCCAGAGGACCTGCAGGCTGTTCATTTTTTAAATGGCATACCAAATGCTTATTAATGACAATAATAATTATCTAAGTGATTAGTCAATTTTCTTTTCAGAAGCAAATTTAAAAGTAGGTCTGGAAAAATCATACTCTGAGGACATAATAACCTTTTTTCATTAGAGGGACATGGAATGACCATTCCATTTATTTTGAAAAGAAAGCTCCTGGACAAAGGAGGGTCTGTGAGTGAAGACCATTCTTCGGACAAGCAGGAACTTGTACTAGTTGTAATAATGGTAACTTCTCTCTGCATATCTAGATTTTTTTCAAGCATTTTACCTGCCTCCGTGGAGCAGCTTTTTGAAAAGCCATTGGAAGCATGATGAAAGTCAACTGTAGGAACTGACACTTTTCTATTCTCCACTTTTCAGCATAGATATTTCAGAAACCATCAAAATTCAACATTTAAGAACTGTGAAAGAATCTGGCAACTTTCCATCCACTGCTGCTACAGAGAGGAACATGTAGGAATGGTCTCGGTAAAAGCAGCCATACATGAAAAGAAGTGGCACTTAGGCTGTTTACTCTGGAAGATGTTTACAATGTACATGGCAAAAATGTCACATGTATATGCATGTATGTGCATATGAATGTGTGTGTAGATATACAGATATGTTCAATCTCATTTGAACAGTGGAATCCTTCTAGCTGTGTAAATCAAACAGTCAGTCTGCTAAGCAGTATGGAAACGCCATGAGAATATTCCACTTTTTTCAATGGAAATCAGACCCAAAAGAGATGTGCTTGTTCTAGCTTAGGAAGCAAATACCAGCTACTTTGTTTCAGTCCCTGCTAATTTCCTGGCTCCTAACTGTTGCCTAAGGACTCTACCTGCTGCTGAACTTGAGCTGTGAGTCCAGCCTGCTCTCCACATTTACTTGATTGTCTGCCTGTTTTACAATCAGCTTTTGCTTTGTCTTCTCTTATTCACACATGGCCTGATTCTTTTGCCCATTTGGCTTTCATTTCCTTAGCTTTTGTCCCTGTGCATCTGGGCTCTGGCATTTTTATTGTAACAGAGGACAAATTCTGTGTCTCTATGCCCTGATTACATTTGTCAGCAAACAAAGGATTCATTGAATGATCTAGGTCCTACTCATTAAGGTGAAAAGGCTGTAAGATCACAATATCCTGTGGAAATATATATATATATATATATACATAAATATGTATTTATATAATATATAATAAAATATATATTTATATTATAATTATATGTAATACATAATTATATTTTCTGTATAAGAATTATAAAATATAGAACAATACTAGCTACCATGTATTGAAGTTCTACTGTGTGCAAAGTACTTTGCATGCTGTATATCTCCTCTCATCTTTACAGAACCACATCAATTAACTCTTGTCATTTTCATGCAGTTTACAGGAAACCAAGGGTCACAGAGTATAGCTAGTAAGTAATAGGGAAGAAATTCTAATTCAGATTTCTTTTCTGCCTTAAAGGTACTCTCCGTAAAACTTATGGATCTGGAAAACAACTGCATACTGTGATATTTCAGTGGAGGACAAACCTTGTCAGTATAGGTAAAGCAGAAGGTAGAAACCACCAGTTTTCTGGCCCAAAGTAGTCTTTTGTGATCATGGTTAGAAAAATCACTCTTCGTAGTTAACTATACTGTTTTCTTTCTTAACGGTCATTCTGAGATCAACAGTCCATGAATTCCATAGTAATTAAAGGAAGAAATTTCATCTTTATCTCTTCCTTCTCCTGCATCATCTACACTCTGGTGTGTACGTCCTCTCTTAGACCACTTGATAAACTCCATTCACCCTTCAGGGAAGTTCTTCTTGATCTCCTTCATCTTTACATCCAGCTCCTAAGCACACACACACGAAGACAGGTCCTCCACGCTGTGTGCTCCCGCTGCATTGATTCCCTATTTCTTTCATACTTATTGCATGTAAAGTCCTCCACCCACCATTAGTTGAGCCTGAGAGCAAGCATTCTCTTTTTCACATCTCTATCTCTAGCAGTAACCAGGCATAAATGAATGAGTGTAAGCCTCGAAGAGAAGAAACGCATCAGTGAATTGTCAAACTCAGTGAAGTAATAGAAACCATTCAGATGAGATGAATTTTCCCTCAGTTGCAAACTTTAGAGCCTAATTTCCTCCTCTCCACCCCCAATTTCAGAAGGATTCCCAAATAAAATTTCTAGCGTCAATATAATTTTAATGATTTTATTGAGACTTAATTCATATAGTGTACAATTCACCCATTTAAAGTGTACAGTTCATTTTCTAAATATATTTACAGTTGTGCATCCATGAACCCAATGTAATTTTAGAACATTTTCATCACCTTAAAAAAAGCAACAGTCACTCTGTTGCTCCCCTCTCCCCTGGCCCTAGCCCTAGACAATGAGTAATATACCCTCTCTATATATAAATTTAGCAGTTCTGAGCATCAACTATAAATGTAATCCTACAATCATACAATATGTGGTCTTTTGTGACTGGCTTTTTTCACTTAGCATAATGTTTTCAAGGTTCAACCATGTTCTAGCATGTATCAGTAATTCATTCCCATTGCTGACCGAATAATATTCCATTGTATGGGTGTACCACATTGTTTCCATTTTTTCAGCTGCTATGAATAATGCTGCTATGAACATTCATGTGCACACTTGTGTGCACATATGTATTCATTTCTCTTGGGTACATGTCTAAAAGCAGAATTAATTTGTCATATGGTAGGTAACTCTATGTTTAACTCATTGGAGGAACCACTAAAGTCTTCCTTGACAACTGCACCATGTTACACCTTCACCAGCCATGTATGAGAGTTCTACCTTCTCCACATCCTTGCTAACACTTGATTGTATCTGACATTTTGATTCTAGTCACTGTAGTGGGTGTGAATTGGTATTTCAGTGTGGTTTTTATTTGCATTTCCCTGATGGCTACTTATGTTGAATATCTTTTCAACAATGTGCTTATTGGAAATTTGCAAATTTTTTTGGAGCAATGTTTAGATACCTCACCATTTTTAAATTGGGTTTTTTGCCTTTCTATTGTGTAAGAGTTCTTTACATGTTCTGAACACAAGTCACTTCTCAGATATGTGATTAGCAAATATTTTTCCTCATTTTGTGTTTTGTATTTTCACTTTCTTGGTGGTCTCTTCTGAAGCACAAAAGTTTTTAATTTTGATTAAGCCCAAGGTACCTGTTTGTTTGTTTTTATCACTGTGGTTTTGGTATTATTTCTTAGAAGCCTTTGCTTAATTGAAGATCACGAAGGTTTACTTCTAAGAGTAAGATTGTCTTCTAAGTTGATTCATTTTGAGTCAGTTTTGTTTATAGTGTTATGTATAGGTTTAACATCATTCTTTCACATGTGGATATCCAGCTGTTCTGGCACTATTTGTTGAAAAGAACTAAATTTCAATTCAATTGAATTGTCTTGGCACCCTAGCAACAATATGGTTTTAATAAAGGCAGAATATATTCATTAAAGCCAGCAAGCAGTGACATCAAGTCCCTAAATCCTTTATCCTTTTTCCATTGTTGCCTCTATGTATGAAACTAGGACCTTCAAAACCAGAATGTGAGTTGCTTTACATTTTTGGAATAAAGCTATAAAGTAAAGAACCCAAAACTTTACTGGCCTTTAAAATATTCTCTTTGCTCTTGAATCCAAAATGCAGCCGTCTCTCATTTAGCAGCATATTAAGTAGTCTGATGCATTAGCACTTACGTGTTTGTATAATATCATCTCTATAATTTAGTTTCATTATGTCCACAACAACTGAATACAGAATGAATGTGATAAGTGACTTCCCAGATATTCTGCTTTAACAGATGGGACTCATTTCTCACAACTACTCAATCCACAGTGACTTGATACATTTCGTATACTGTGTTCCATTTGTGACTCATGAACAACATCTATTTGCAAAGAGATTTACCCATAATTATGAGAAATATCGTGAACTATATAATCCAGTGTATCAAATTGTTTTCTTCTGGATCTTTTGGCCACCTTATATATAACTCTCCCCCAAGTAAATACGTTTTGTTTTCTGTTTTTTGCGGTACGCGGGCCTCTCACTGTTGTGGCCTCTCCCGTTGCAGAGCACAGGCTCAACGGCCATGGCTCACAGGCCCAGCCGCTCCGCGGCAAGTGGGATCTTCCCGGACCGGGGCATGAACCCGTGTCCCCTGCATCGGCAGGCGGACTCTCAACCACTGCGCCACCAGGGAAGCCCCCACGTTTGTTGCTTTTGAAATTACAGTTGAGCTGACTGAATATCTTTCTTGGCGTCACTGAGAAAGTAAGCGTTAGACTACAGATTAAAAACTGTACTGAGTATTTTTAATTATTTGGATCAATAGGTAAAAGAAAAAAATCTTTAAAAGCAAGCCAATTAAAAAATAAATCAACTCTTAGAGGAAAACATAGGGCAAAAGCTTCATGATATTGGATATGCAATGATTTCTTGGATATGACACCAAAAGCACAGGCAACAAAAATAAATAAATAAATTAGACTTTATCAAAATTAAACACTTTTGTGCATCTAAGGACGCTACCCACAGATACCATAGTCAAACCTTTATTTTCCTAAAGAGTTTGTATTACGTATTAGTATGAAAATAGTTGTTCTTCATCTAATCTTTGGGTATTATTAACTGAAGCAGAGTAAATGAGTTCATGAATCCTGGCCTAAAAGAACAACATATATTTAGAAAATTTTCAAATGATATGTGGATTCCTTAAACCCACCTTTGGCACAAAGGTTATGAGATGCTTCAGTCTCCTTTCACATTGATTCACCACTTAGAGGACTAAGTAATATCCATCGTCTTATAAATTTTCCACAAAATACAGGTATAAAATATCCTTCTCTATTTTGCTGCCTTGTGAGTGAAAATGATTCCTGAGTTTGACAAGATTCGAATAGTCCTCACTGGGAGCCGGCACATCTTAGAGCAGGTACCATATTTCCACTTGAATATTCAGGCTCTGAATGTATCAGTTACATCTGAGTGATGGTCACCTGGGTGAATAGAAGATTTTTTCCTACTTGCAGTTTTATGTGTGTGTGTGTGTGTGTGTGTGTGTGTGTGTGTGTGTGTGTGTGTGTGTGTATACATATGTGCCTAGCAAAAATCCTCTAGAGCTATCACTTATTCAAAATACTAAAAACATTTTCAAGGACGTTGAGTGAAAGTTATCACTGAGGAAACATTCTAGGCAGAAGGTACCCAGCACTAATAATATTGGGTAAGAATAAGATGCTAATTGAATTAGTCAAATCATCCCCGTTTTATACCAAAGAACAGAACCAACCCAAGTCTGTTAGGCTAAAAGACTGAACAGACTATGAAATATTTTAATTATTGAATACCTCATCAAAATTTTTCTTTCTGGGCATAGTTATTGAGAATTAGCAAATTTTCTCATCTTTACCATCTAATAAAATGCCATCGCCATGACAGTTCGTGCTCTTCCCCATACTGTGCTGACTCAACACATCAGCTACTCTCGAATTCCACTTCATCCAACCATTAAAGCAAAGGCTGAATATCAGCGCTCACAGCAGCACACTGCATGATCTAGCCCAGCATCATTGTCAACTATTCTTATACAGATGAACAAATAAGTCCTTTCATTTATACAGTCATCTCTAGATTCCCTAGCAAAGGAAGGGAATCCAGAGAAAGAATAATTCAATGGGCATCCTAGAGCTTTTGACAAATGCTATAGCCATGGTTTACGGAAGCAGAAATCCAACAGGAATAAGTACATGGATCTGGAAGAATAGTACTAAGGGAATCAGGAGGTATAAGGACAATTTCTTCTTTTCATTATATATGCTTATTTTTTCCTGAATCTTAAACTGTTTGAGAGACAAAAGGTACTAATGATACTTTGCTTAAACCAATTCTTTGACCTGTTCTCCCTCCTCTGATTCTTTACCTGGATAATGCTACCCACCGTTTAAGTCACCTCCTTGGAGGGGCTTCCTGACTTACAGACTATGTTATGGCCCCCTAATTTATGGCCCCTCATTTACAGTAATGACTTGCATTGTAATTACTTCGAAGAATGTCTGTCTTCCCATCTGGATATTAAGTTCCATTACAATGGGATGAGCCATCACTGTGTGCTCAACAGCATCCCAGGGCTGACACACAGTAGGCAGTGAATAAACATTCATTTAATGAACGAATAAGTCATAATATCCCCTGGGGAAGCAAAGCTACCCCTCGTTGAGAAACACTACGTTAACTCTATGATATATAGTTGTTTGATGTATTTATTTAAGATTCACTTCTAAAGAACATAATTCTAAAATTACTATTTAAAGAAGCATTATTTTCTGGATAGAATTCGCCTTTGTTTCCCACAGCTGAATATACAGGTCTAGCAATGATTTTATGGATTTAGCATCAAATCATTCTCCTGGAGCCAACCCTGGTCTTTGTTGCATTTTATTTCAAACATTTTCCCAATTCCCAGTATTTGAGGACTGTCTTTTCAGAAGCAAACCTCCTATTCTTTTTGTGAATACACTGTACCAAGGGTAGTTTTTCATGGCTTCCTAGGAAATCTGTAAGAATTACTGAAGTTATTTTTAGTCCAGATAACTCTTAAAGGCATCCTTCATCTGTCTCAGTCATTCACATTTGCCTTTATTGCAGAGTTCCTTTTACATTAGCTCCACTCTGCTAGAATTTAGATGGACAAGAGCAAAGTTGCATGGGCAGAGGTGAGGAAAAGTTAAAAGGATTGTCATTTAAATTGCCTTCCTTTACCTACTGCTTAAAGGAAAGTCTCCTTTCTTTGAGTATAATTTTGCTATTATATACCATTTACATTTTAATCAGGGACTGAAATAACTGAGTGCAGACATCCCAGAATAGTGTGAGACTGTTTTGTGAAATGCCTTGGAGTGATTTTCATGTACCCTAAAACATGATTTTATAGATACATTTGAGGTCTGGGATGACAGAAAACATACAGAGATGATTGCCTTTTAGACTTCGCAAAATTGATTTCTTTGCCTAAGGAAGTCCCTGAGATGGTATCATTTTGATAGTAATCCTAACCAGGTGCAGTGCCCACTTACCTGACACCGGATATCCTGATGGACTTGACTCTAGCTATGCAGAAGCACTGCCATCATCAGCTCAGCAGAACGGGAGACTCAGAGGATCACAATGGGAAATGGTGGTTTCTGTTGGCCATTCAGTCCTAGAACAGGGTGACAGCTACAGAACAAGCTGTATTTATTGCCGTTGGCCCTAGTCCAAGTCTCCAGGGCTAGCTGACATCTGTTCTAACATTCCCTACCAAGGGTCAGCAGCTGCAGAAGCAGAAGGTCAATTTGCTAGCCCTTGTTTTTCTATCGTGATGGTGGATATAAATGTTATGGAGTACTAAAATGAGTGCCTGGGAACTTCCCTTCTCAGGGCATCTCCTGCAGAACTTATGCCAACTGTATTCATTTGACAAACAGGCAGCTCTAGAAAAGATGCCAGTACCAGTGGATGGAAAGATCAGAGCTACTGTTATGGATCATCCAGCTGAATTGATCATATTCCAGGCAACGTCAAGAGCAGTTGAGGACCAGGTTGCCAAGTCAACATGACTAACTCTTAGCAGAACTTGGGTCATTTGACCCCATAAGTAGGAAAAAAGTTTTTATACTATATGTTGCCTAGACTTTAATGTGATTTTGGATGATTTGGGATTTCTTGATCAATTCAGGCTGCTGCGGCTTGACACAGCTGTACCATAGACTGGGTGGCTTAAACAAGAGGGATTTATTTCCCACAGTATTGGACATGGAAGTCCAAGATCAAGATGCCAGAAGGGTGAGGTTCTCTCCTTAGACTGCAAATACTACCTTCTCACTTTGTCCTCATTTGGCCTTTTCTCCACGCATGAAGTTGGAGAGAGGGAGAAAACCCTTTGGTCTCCTTTTTTAGAAGCGCACTAATCCCATCAGGGGTGCTCCACCCTCATGATCTCACCTAAACCTGATTACCTCCCAAAGGCCCCATCTCCAAATACTGTCACGTTGCAGGTTAGAGCTTCAACATATGAATTTTGGGGGGAGGGGACAGTTTTGGAGCATGGGCCTCTTTGGAAATGGACAGACCTGGGAAGAAGGCTCTTTAGACTATTACAAAGTGGTGTGAAATTGCTATTTGGGTCAGAGACTGCCAAGAGGGGGCAAAGCAGCCAAGGCAGCTTGATCACAGGTAGGCAAAATTCAAGAGTTTATTTTGGACCTACTAGAGACCACTGCCCCACCTAATAGCGAATGTCATGCCATATGAGCTGTTGATGTTTGTTTATGCAGGTGCCTGCCTGCGGCCACAACTTTTCAGTGGCATTCGAAGAGCAATTCTCTCCATCCTGCTAGGTCTCTCCATATTGGTTATTTCTAATTAAAATAAATATTTTCTCCCTCTTACTGTAATGATAATATCTCCATCTTATTTTGGTCACTTTTCTTTCAGTTCAGTATATATATGGAATGCTTGCTTCTCAGAGCTCTGAAGAATTATCCCTGGAGGGCAGCACCTGGTACCTTGTGCTTTGGGGGGAGTTACATGAGCTAGAAAGGAACTCAGTGAGGCAGCTGGCGGCTACAGTACCATTAGCATCAGCTAGGCGTTCTTCTGGGGCTCCTTTCTGCCCTTTAATCCTTCTCTAGCTCCTGCCAGCATCTTTTTTGGGGTGTATCTCTGTTCCCTTTCTGTCCTAGTTCTTATACACTGCACTAGATGTCAGTACACTCTTATCTCCATTATTTGACACTGTCGCAAGCCTTCATTCCTGGATTTGAGATGGTGTTTGAGAGAAATATAATGGTTTCAACACTCATGATTATCAGATGTATAGGTCAGGAACTTTGTAAGACTATTTTCTCTCCAATATACTTGTAGTTATTTGTAGAATATATCATCGGTAAGCACATTCTAAACGTGTGTGCTTTTCTGGTTGTTTGAAGCTTTTATGTTATCGTATATAATTCAGATAAGTTAGGTACTACGCTATTCTGTTAGCTCAAAACAATTAAGAAAAAACATTGTCATCAGTTTTAAGTTGTCTTGACTCTAATTGCATATACTATACTATAAACACTGGCTTACCAATTTGTTCTTTTTGTGTTGCTAAGTTCTGTTCAGTGACTCACCATGAAGTCCCCTCAAAATGGTTCAATTTGGGTTTCTTTTATGTTTCCTTTTTTAGTTAAGTAACCACCTAGGTCACTGCAAGTCTCTACTAATTATACTCAAGAGCATCTGTTCTTAAATCAGCCAAGGCTTTTCCCAGTTTGGCAATTGACTGCTCAGGTGTCAGGCTGCTGCTTTTGTTTAGAAAAAGTCAACATATACAAGGCATCATTACTGTTCTAATAGTTAAGGATTGCCCATGGTTGAACTCTTACTTATGGGGTCCAAATAAATTGCTAAAATGAGAATAAACTCTCAATCGGGGAAGAACTAAGATAGAACTTTGGATAGGAAACCAAGTAAGATTCTGCCTGGAAAATAATCAATAGAGACTCTGCAGAATAACAGACTGATACACGATAAAGAGAAAATGTTGTTAAGGTATGTTTTTAAAGCGTACAGTAATACTGGCTATGGAAATGGCAACATTTATTCATGCGACCAATATTTCCTGAGTGGCCATTGTATGCCAGACACTGTGCAAGGCCCTGGGCTAGGTGCTGGGAATAAAACCGAATAAACTAAAAAGACTTTCCCAAGTAGCATAGGAGACATATTACTGTGTAATATTTGTGCTGTGCTTTCAGTATTAACCATGGTATTTGTGTTGGGATAGACTCTAGAAAACTCAAAGGCAAAGCAGAAAAGCATAGGCTGCTTGATTTCAAGCTCTGTCACTTACTCTAAGTAAATTTTCAGGCCTGCTTTACCTCATCTGCAAAATAATGATATTAATTGTACATACTTCATGTATTTGTGTCATAATTAAACGAGTTAATATAGTTAAGCATTTAAAATAGTGCTTGGGGCTTCCCTGGTGGCACAGTGGTTAAGAATCCACCTGCCAATGCCAGGGACACAGGTTTGAGCCCTGGTCCGGGAAGATCCCACATGCCACAGAGCAGCTAAGCCCGTGTGCCACAACTACTGAGCCTGCACCCTGGAGCCTGCGAGCCACAACTACTGAAGCCCGTGTGCCTAGAGCCCATGCTCTGCAACAAGAGAAGCCACCGCAGTGAGAAGCCCGCGCACCACAATGAAGAGTAGCCCCCACTCACTGCAACTAGAGAATGGCCCACATGCAGCAATGAATACCCAATGTAGCCAAAAATAAATAAATAGGTAAATAGATAAATCAAAAATAAAATAGTGCCTGACATATAGAAGCATTCAGTAAAGTCAGGCAAAATATAATCCAGGAATATGCTGTGATAAAAAGGCTCCTGAAGCAATGTGTGAGTTCAACAGAAAAGAGTTCTATGCTCGATTAGTAATGCCTGCAATGAGTATGAGGGTGGAGAGTTATGGCGTATGTGCCACTTTTATATATCTTCTCTGCACTGTCCCTTACTGTGTAAAGAAGTTGAAACACAGACAAATTAAAACATATAACTAAGATGACATACTTACAGAGGAACAAAGCTAGAATTATCATTCACACCCCTATGCCAATTTTCTTAGCCCAACAAATCATCTACTACTTGTAAAGAAATGATTTTCAGACAAGGCTATACAAGTAGTTTCTCAAAGAAGAGAAAAATCTTACCAACTATTCAGAGGAACTAAAATAGAGAATAATTAGAGAATAATGTACCAGATTTGCTGGATTTATATATTTTAGAGATGAGTTAAGAGTTAATTGTTGAGTTGGCTCTTTACAAATTATATTCTTTTTCGTTTTACCAGTGACTTTTGAACATAACTAGTTAAATTTTACCTAAAGTTATGTTCATCCACTTTTCCATAGCACCATTCAAATCATGTGCATAAGAATTTCTGTAGTCACAGCAATGTATACAGACTGGTTGGTTCTAATGTGTAGGTTTATGTAAGCTGGAAACCTTGAAACAACACACTATTTTTTTCAAATTAAAGCATATTTACTAATAGATCGAGGTAGGAAATTAAAGGAATCCATTAAACCTAGTCATTGAATCTTTATCCACTCCTGTGTTCACAGAAGAAATAGTTTCTTCTTTCTTTGTAGCTGGGGAAATTAAGACACAGAAAAGTGAATTTTCTGCGAAATGAGCCACGATAAGCAAAAATAAACCCATGAGAACTGGCTTCTCCTCCAGTGTGCTAATTGTGCAGGCCTCTTAGAAGTTGCCCTACATTCTGCTTTTGGCAGAAAACATGCAGAATTCAAGGGTGAACATTTCTAAGACAAGAGGATTATGTCTCTTTGTTTTGGAGACAAAGAAAAATTGTATAATATAGTGCTGTCAGCATGCAGAGCTCCAGCTTTTTTAGCTTGTAGTATGATAATGCAGCTGATATTATGTCATGTACACAGTGGGTGCCAACAAATTGTTATTAAATTCAAGTGAATAAGGAGTGCTACTGGATTTAAAAGATGAACAAACATTTTTACTTCATTAAGAAGTAGCGAAGAGCAAAGCAACCTGTTCTGGGATCCACAGGATGTTTGAACTCATTTAGGGATAGATATTTGGTGAATACACACACACACACACACACACACACACACACACACACACACACACACAAATAGAAGAATGTGCTGAGTCATAGCAGAAATTCTATATAAAATAAAACCTTACTAAATATTAAAGAGTGAGAATTTCAATAAGGAAAAATTAACAGAAGTGGATGGATTAAATAGATTCCGCATTGCTCTTAGCTTCACAAGGCATAGAAACATAAACACCAAGAACAAAACCAAAAATCCCCAAAGTCACATATATTGGGCTGGCCCAAAAGTTCGTTCGGAACCCGAAGGAATTTTTTTGGCCAACCCAATAGTTACTGTGACTGGTTTTTTTTTTTTTGGCTGCCTTGCATACATTTCCTTTTCAACTCATCCTCCCGTGTTTACTTTTGGGGAATTATCCTTCCCAAAACATGTATAGTTTTGAAGGGAGGCTCATTCCAGGTGTCCACTCCCCACAGTAGAAATGAGGGTACCACCAGGGCTGTCATGTGACATCAGCTTAGCCAATCAGATTCTGCCTCCTGGGATGCTGGATCCTCAGCAGCACTGTGACGATGGTGGCTTGTTTTGTCCGCTGGCTTTGAACCATCCTTGTGATTCCTGCTTCCTGCTACTTCTTGTCCATTTATCCCTTTCCAACTCAAGTCTCTGCCAGCTTTCTTCATTTTATTAACATCCTTATTGAGGTATAATAAACCTACAATACAGTACACATATTTTAAGTATACATTTTGATAAGTTTTAACATATGTAGACATCCGTGAAATCATCGCCACAATCAATATCCATCTCCCTCAAAGTTTCCTGTGCCCTTTGGTCATCCCTACTTCCTCCTCCTCCCTACCCCCTTTTCCTTAGGCAACCACTGATCTTCAGTCACTTTTGATTAGTTTGCATATCCTGACATTTTATATGGATAGAATCATACAAAATGAGTGTGTTGTCTGTCTTCTTTCACTCAGCCTAAGTATTTTGAGGTTCATCCATGTTGTAGCAAATATCAATGGTTTATTCCTTCCTATTGCTGAGTAGTACACCATTGTATAGATATACAACAGTATGTTTATTCATCTATTGATATATATTTGAATTACTTCAAGTTTTAGGGTATTAGAAGTGAAGTTGCTCTGATCATTCACGTACTATATTTTGTATGGATGTCTGCTTTTATTTTTCTTGGATAAACACCTATGAATGGAATGACTACATCAGGTGAGAGGTGTATATTTTAAAAATTAAGAAATTCCAAGATGGTTATGCCATTTTATATGCCCATCAGAAGTGTTTGAGAGTTACAGGTCTTTCAGTAACACCTGGTATGGTCAATCTTAATAACTTTAGCTAGTCTACTAAGTGGGTAATGCCATCTCACCGTGGTTATAATTTGAATTTCCCTGATGACTAAGAATAATGAGTATTTTTCATGGGCTTATTTTCAATCCATGTATCATCCTTGGTGAAGTATATGTTCAAATCATTTGCCCATTTATTTATTAGGTTGTGTTTTTTCTTACTGAGTTTTGAGAGTTCTGTATTTATTCTGGATGCAAGATTTTTCGTTTGTTTTTTCATCATGTGTGTAATGTGCACATATTTTCTCACAGTCTTTGACTGTCTTCATTTTTCTTAACAGTGTCTTTCTAAAGTACAGATGTTTTACTTTTGACGAATTCCAGTTGAGCAAATATTCTTTTAATGACTTGTGCTTTTGGTGTCATATCTAAAACATTTTTGACAAAACTTTAGTTTAGGCAAAATTTCTTGATGAAGTAACCCCTCTGTCATTATGAAATAGCTTGCTTTATTCTTTGTAATACCTTTTTCTCTGAAATCTGCTTTGTCTGATATTGATATAGCCACTTCAACTTTCTTTGAACTCCTTTTGGCCTGTTACATTTCTTCATCCTTTTACTTTAAATCTTTATGTGTCTTTAAGTTTAAATTGCCTTATCTCTTTTATCCAGAATTAAAATCTCTTCTTTCCATTGGGGTATCTAGGCCATTTACATTTAATTTGATTATTGATGTAAGTACGGATTAAATCCATCATCTTGCTATTTATTTTCTCTTTATAGCATCTGTTCTTTGTTCTCTTTTTCCTCTTTTATTCTACTTTAGTTTCTTTATTGGCTTATTAAATGTGACTCTTTGCTTTGCTAATTTAGTAATTGTTTAGGGCTTAATAGTGCATGTATTTACTTTATCACAGTCTACATTAAAGTGATATTGCATCATTTAATGTATCGTATGAACACCTTATTTACATTTCCATTTTCCCTTCCTGGCCTCTGTGCTATTGTCAGATATTTTTCTTCCATATATATCATAACCCAACACTGTGTAGTAATTGTTTTGTGTCAATAGTTAATAACATTTAAAAAATTTTTATCACAAAGAAATCTTCTATATTTGACCATATAGTTATGATTTCCTTTCCATTGCTCTTCATTTCTTTCTGTTGATCCACATTTTATTCTGGAATCATTTTCTTTCTGTTTAAAGAATTTCTTTTAACATTTCTTGTAGCGTGGATCTGCTAGTGATATATTCTTTTAGCTTTTGCACTTTTGAAAAAGTCTTTATTTTACCTCCATTTTTGAAGGGTAACTTCATTGGGTACAGAATTCTAAGCTGATGGTTTTTCCCTTTCATGACTTTAAGGATATTGCTCTTCTTATTTGCATTGCTGCCAATGAGGAACAATATTCCTTTGTTTACAACATGTGTTTTTCCTCTCGCTGCTTTTTTTTTTTTTTTTTTTGCGGTCCACGGGCCCCCCACTGCCGTGGCCTCTGCCGCCGCAGAGCACAGGCTCTGGGCGCGCAGGCCCAGCGGCCATGGCCCACAGGCCCAGCCGCTCCGCGGCATGCGGGATCCTCCCGGACTGGGGTACAAACCTGCGTCCCCCGCATTGGCAGGTGGACTCCCAACCACTGCACCACCAGGGAAGCCCTCTGGCTGCTTTTTATGTGTTCTCTTTATCACTAGTTTTGAGTGTTTTGATTATGATGTGACTTGGTGGAGTTTTCTTCATGTTTCTTGTTATTGAGGGTCCTTGAACTTCTTGGATCTATAGTTTTCATTAAAGTTAGAAACTTTTCACTAATTGTTTCTTCAAATATTTTTTCTATTCCTCTCTTTCTCATCTCCTTTGGGGACTCCAAGGACATGTTACTAGGTTCATGAAATTGTCTCACAACTTGCTAGTGCTCTTCCTGTATTTCATTTTGGAAGGTTTATCTTGCTGTGGCTTCAAGCTCATTCATATTCTCTTCTGTCATATCTTATCTGCCTTTAGTCCTTTCTAATTTATGTTTTATCTCACATGTTCAGTTTATTTTTCTATGCCTTCCATGTTTTAACTGTTTGAACATACGGGATACATTATAATGACTTTTCATGTTCTTGTCCGATAATTCTAATATCCACATCAGTTCTGGGTCAGTTTTTATTATTTTCCTTCTCTGCGTTATACATTATATTTTCCTATTTCTTTGCATGACTTGTAATGTTTTGTTGGATGCTAGACTCTGAATTTTAGCATGCTGCATGTGGATATTTATTTATTCAATATAAATGTTCTTGAACTTTATTCTGTAAGATAGTAAAGTTGCTTGGAAAGATTAATCCTTTTGTGCAGATGTTTACTATCTCTGTAAGGAGCCAAATAGTATATATTTTAGGCTTTGTGGGCTATACATTATCTCTGTTGAGTATTCTTTATATTTTGTTTTCTTGAAACTCTTGAATAATGTAAAAAAAGTTTTGAAACATTAATAGCCAGCAGGCCGTAAAAAAAATAGGCCATGATCTGGATTTGGTCCACAGGCCATAGTTTATTGACACCTGCCTTTCAGTCTTACTTTTCTGAGTTGTTCGGCAGGACTGAAGCAGAACTCCGTCTAGATCTTACTCTTCACTACTGAGGCAAAACCATTCTATAGATTCTACTCATAAGGTTTCAGTCAGTCAGAACTGGCACTGATTCCATACGTGTTTACTGTTTTGTGAATATTTCTGGTGGGAGGGTAAATCTGGTCCTGTTACTCCATCTTGGTCAGAAGCAGAAATCTTTCTAGTTTTCTTTTGATTCTGCCATTTCTCTAACAATTCTGCAAGGCTGTATGATTCTTCCAATAGATTTCCTTATGCTAAGTTGAACAGAGTGATTTCTGTAGCTAGTAAGCAAGACCTAAGCAGATACAATATATAAGGAGTGTCTGATTAAGGTAATTGTGTTGTACTCTATGGGGAAAAGAAAAACTGCATTGGTCTCTTGCTGCCCTGCAGAAAGTTTGGGTTTTGTTTTGGTTTGGGATTTTCTTTTTTTTATTTCTTTCTTTTTTTTTTTTTTTTTTTTGCTTGTGAGAATATAAACTGTGCTTTTAAAGATTATCATGTAAAGTTTTAATAAATTAAACATTGAAATTTACACAAATTTTATGCAAATTTATGTATATGAAACACAACTATGAATGTTAACACGTAACTATCAATGAAGTGATAAAAATCTACAGCAATCCTGCTGGTTCTCCTTGTGATGACTTTAGAAGATCACAGAACTTCAAGGATTGCAAAAACCTGAAGAACATTATTTCTGCCCTGTCAAGGGCCACAGTCATTTAAGAAACCAACCTCTAAGCTCTGTAACAGACAACTCATTTTTTTAAAGAGATAAAACCTGGAATCTGGTTTTTTCCCCATTATATTCACATGTTCAAAATCAAACCAGTTAAAGTCAGAGCTTTAAGTTAGGATTTTAAAAAGGGAATAGAAATTGTAATGCCCTTCCATTGTTGAAGGCATCTGGCAGACGATGACAATAAGGGTCTGAAGTTGAGACGTTAAAGAAGAGGGTCAAGTCTATAACAGTGCTTACATGAAGCCATGACAACTTTGATTTATTGATGAAGCATAGAATGGAATATATAATGGAGGATCAGAAACCTATATTTAAGAGAATTCTCTAACAGATAGGTAGCCACCTGCACCAATACCTCCATTGACAGTACCAGACTGTTCCCTGATGTCACCCTAACCCCTGGTACTCTGGTTTACTGTCCTGAGCCTGCTCCTGGGCAGCCTGTTGTTTCAGGGGCAGCAACACTCTTGGAGCACATCTTATTCAAGGGTGGAGCCAATGATGAACCTGCTGGTGTAGCTCATACTGTCCAATTGACAGTATTCTGCTATTACCAGGAGACTTTGGGATGCTTGGAATTTCTGACTGAGTTGCTGCTGGTTTTGCCTGACTTCTACTGCATAAACAGGGCTCTGGAAGGGAGCTTCCAGACCCTGAGGTTTCCCTTCTCAGACCCTGTGGTCACCTGCTGACTTTGTGGTTACCTGCATTACAGCACTTTGTTGCTGGGCCTCCTGTTGCTGACTATGAGGCTGTGTCCAACCAAAATTAAGAGTGTGACCAGGACCACTAGGAAAAAAACCTTCAAGTGCAGTCAAGGGGGTCTAGGAGGGAAGGACTGTGCATCTTTGCACAGTACAGCTGTCAAACCGGGGACATAGTGAGATTCAAAAACCCTGCTCTGTCCCCAGATTCATGTCATCAAGAGAGTCAGCCAGCAGCATTGGAGTCATCCATTTATCGCCTACCTGACGGATTCTCCTGTTTTCCTTTCAAACATTGCTCTTCCGGGGCTTCTCTGGTGGCGCAGTGGTTGAGGGTCCGCCTGCCGATGCAGAGGACACGGGTTTGTGCCCAGGTCCGGGAAGATCCCACATGCCGCGGAGCGGCTGGGCCCGGGAGCCATGGCCGCTGAGCCTGCGCGTCCGGAGCCTGTGCTCCGCAGCGGGAGAGGCCACAACAGTGAGAGGCCCGCGTACCGCAAAAAACAAAAACAGAAACAAACATTACTCTTCCTTTTGAGATGTGTGCCTGTGTACCCATCATCAGCCCTCATCTCTTGTAGCAATAAAACATCCCTTAACCTTACCATACAAAAAACATTAGAAAAGATTTGGTCAGGAAAAGAAATTAAAATTCCTTATAATTCCACCATTCAAAGGAAATAATTTTAATAATTCCAAATCTGTACTCTGCCTTTTCCATATATGTAGTCTGTATTTACATATACATATGTATATATCTGTATCTATAACTAACCCCTTTTTCCCAAATATAATTAACTTGTTTTTTTCTAATTTTTTGTGGTAAAATACACATAACATTAAATTACCACCTTAATCATTTTAAGTGTACAGTTCAGCGGGATTAAGTGCATTCATAATGTTGTGCAACCATCTTCACCATCCATCTCCCTAATTCTTTTCATCTTGTAAAACTGAAATTCAATACCCATTAAATAATTATTCTCCATCCCCCTCTCCCCCAAGCCCCTGATGATGACCATTTTACTCTCTGTTTCTATGATTTTTGGGTACTCTAAGTATATCATTGAAGTGGAATTACACAGCGTTTTCTTTTTTTTTTTTTGTAACTGGTTTATTTCATTTAGCATAATATACTCAAGGTTTATCCATGTTGCAGCATATGTCAGAATTGCCTTTCTTGGTGAGGCTGAATAATACCCCTTTGCCATATATACCACACTTTCCTTATCCATTCATACACCCCGGGACACTTGGGTTGCTTCCACATTTTAGCTATTATGCATAACGCTACTATGAACAAACATTGGTGTACAAATATCTCTCTGAGACCCTGCTTTCAACACTTTGGATATATACCCCAAAGTGGAATTGTTGGATCCTGTGGCAATTCTATTTTTAATTTTTTGAGGAGCTGCCACACTATTTTCCACAGCAGCTACACCATTTTATGTTCTTACCAAAAGCACACAAGGGTTCTAATTTCTTTACACCCTCACTAACACGTTATTTTCTGCCTTTTTTTTCCATAGTAGCCATTCTAATATGTGCAAAGTGATATCTCATTGAAGTTTTGATTTATATTTCCGTAATGATTAATAGTGTTGAGCAACTTTTCACATACTTATTGAACATTTGCCTATCTTTTTTTTTGAGAAATGGGTATTCAAGTCCTTTTCCCATTTTGGAATCAGGTTGTTTTTTGTTGTTGAGTTTTAAAAATTCTCTATATATTTTGGCTATTAATCCCTTATCAGATATGCGATTTGAAAATATATTCTCTCATTTTATGCATTTCCTTTTTAGTCTGCTGATAATATCTTCTGATGCATGAATTTTAAAAATTTCTTAATTGGAAGCCCAATTTGTCTATTTTTTTTCTTTTGTTGCCTATTGTCTTTGATGTCATATCCAAGAAATCACTGATAAATCCAATATTATGAAGTTTTCCCCTATGTTTTCTTAAAACTTTTATAGTTTTAGGTCTTACACTTAGGACTTTGATCTATTTTGAGTTAATTTTCCTATACAGTGTTAGGTAGGAATCTAACTTTATTCTTTTGCATATGGATATTCAGATTTCCCAACAATGTTTGTTGAAAAGACTGTCCTTTCCCTATTAAGTGGCACCCTTATCAAAAATCATTTGAGCATATAGGCAAGAGTTGATTTCGGGGTCTCTGTTCTGTTCCATTGATCTTTATGTCTGTATTTATGCCAGTACCACACTGTTTTGATTACTATAACTTTGCAGTAAGTTTTGAAATCAGGAAGTGTAAGTCCTCCACCTATGTTCTTCTTTTTCAATATTGTTTTGCTTATTTGGGGTCCTTTGAGATTCCACGTGAATTTTAGGGTGGATTTTTTTCTATTTCTGCAAAAAAAAAAAAAAAAAAAGGCCATTGAAATTTTCATAGGGATTGCATTGAATCTGTAGATAAATTTGGGTAGTATTGACATCTCAGCAATTTGGAGCCTTCCAATCCATGGTATGGGATGTGTTTCTATTTATTTATGTCTTATTCAACTTCTTTCAGCAATGTTTCATAGTTTTCATTATACAAATTTTTCACCTCCTTGATTAATATATGTTTTATTTTTAATGTTATTGTAAATGGAATTATTTTATAATTTCCTTTTCAGTTTGTTCATTGTTAGCATATAGAAATGCAACTGATTTTTGCATGTTAACTTTTTATCCTGCTACCTTGCTGAAATAATTTATTGGTTTTAACTTTCTTTGTGGAATCTTCAGACTTCTCTACATATAAGAATATATCATCTACAAACAGAAATAATTATCTTTTTTTCCAATTTAGATGTCTTTTCCTTCTTTCTTTTCTTTCTTACATTTTTTTTGGACTAATTACTCTGGCTAAAATTCTGATACTATTTTGAATAAAAGTGGCAAAAGTGAGAATCATTACCTTATTCCTCATCTTAGAAGAAAAGCTTTCAGTGTTTTACCATTGAGCATGATGTTTGCTGTGGGTTTTTCATACATGACTTTTATTGTGTTGATGTAGTTTACTTTAATTCCTAGTTTGTTGAGTGTGTATCTCATGAAAGGGTTTTGAATTTTGTCAGGAATTTGAATTTTTTGCATCAATTAAGATGATCATGTGTATTTTCCTCCTTTGTTCTGTTGATGTGGCATATTATGTTGATCAATTTTCATATGTTGAACCATCCTTGCATTCTAGGAATAAATCCCATTTGGTCATGTTGTATAATTCTTCTAATTTGCTGTTGAATTCTATTCTGCTTGCTAGTGTTTTGTTGAGGATTTTTGCATCAGTATTCCTAAGGGATATTGGTCTTTAGTTTTCTTTTCTTCTAGTATCTTTGTGTAGCTTTGGTTTCTTTCATGGTCATGCTAACCTCATAGAATGAGTTAGGAAGTATTTTCTCCTCATCAGTATTTTGGGAAAATTTGGGCAGGATTGAAGTTTCTTTTGATTTATTTTTTCTTTTGATTGGAGAGTTTAATCCATTTCTGTTTCTTTGTATGCTTTGTGATTTTTTTGGTTGAAAACTGGGTATTTGAATCAAATAATGTGATAACTCTAGAAATCAGATTCTCCCCCTTCTCCAGGGGTTGCTGTTTTTTGTTAGTGTTTTGTTTATTGATCTTGGTTTTGATTGTTGTAGGCTGTCTCTGTGCCAAGTATCAGCTTAAAGTGTAAACTTAAGTCTTCGTTTTCAGCCTGCCCCTTTCCCTGTCCATCTGCAGTCACCAACTTTCTAATATTCCCCATACATGCAGTTGCTTTTCAGTGTCTAGTCTTCAATGTCTGGTTCCCAAAAGGGGAAAAAGAGAAAAATAAATGGGAGGGGGAAGAGTGCTGACCCTTTAATTACACTGGAAGTCATTTCAGCTGAATGGGGAGGGGCTCGTAACAGTGGGGAGAGGTACAACCACAATGGCCACCTGCCTCTTTGTCTGTACCTCAGACAAAGGTATGATCAGAGGCAGCACTCAATGATCACAGTACAGATTCTTGATATTTGGAAGACAATATCCAATCTATTTTGCCCATCCTGGCTCCTGCAAGCAGTGATCAGGTTGATCTTGGGACGTGAGCACAGCTGCCTGCCACATGGCTAGGGATGGGGGATGGGTAGCAGCTACTGCGCTAGAAGCTGAAATTGACCAAAATGAACAGCAGTGATTCACTGTGCAAGCCTATTCTGGAAGTTACAAGCCTTCAATAGATGCTAGAGTTCCAAAAGAGTTATATCAGATTCTGCCAGTACAATTGTAGTCTAGGTGGAGAGACAGCTTCCTTGTGCTTCCTACTGGGCATCTTCCCAGAATCCTTTTTTTTTTTTTTGCTTTTAAAGCTTAATACACAATGACATTATTTCATTTGAAATGTATATGTTTATATTGTCATGTTTGATGACTATATAGTACTCAGTTTTCTAGATCAGGGATGAAAAATTTCTTCTATAAAGGGTCAGATAACAAATATTTCAGGCTTTGCAGACTGCACATGGTCTCTATTGATGATGCTTCCACTGCTGCTGCTTTTTCTTCTTACTTTTCTTCCTTTTTTTATACAACATAAAAACTGTAAAGGCTATTCCTAGCTCAAGGGCCATCATCTGCATATGCTATAAATTATAGGCTAAATAATAAGGTTTTTCCTTTTATTCACTACCATAAGCATCACTATAATATAAAAGTGAAATAGGTAATAGTTATAGAATAGCAAAATTTATTTCATCTTCTGCTTCCAGCCTTTACATCATTTTACTGATGATTAGAATTTCCTCAAGAGCCAGGAGATGGAAGCAACCTAAGTGTCCATCAACAGATGAATGGATAAAGAAGATGTGGCACATATATACAATGGAATATTACTCAGCCATAAAAAGAAATGAAATTGAGTTTTTTGTAGTGAGGTGGATGGACCTAGAGTCTGTCATACAGGGTGAAGTAAGTCGGAAAGAGAAAAACAAATACCGTATGCTAACACATATATATGGAATCTAAGAAAACAAACAAACAAACAAACAAATACAGTCATGAAGAACCTAGGGGTAAGACGGGAATAAAGACACAGACCTACTAGAGAATGGACTTGAGGATATGGGGAGGGTGAAGGGTAAGCTGTGACAAAGTGAGAGAGTGGCGTGGACGTATATACACTACCAAACGTAAAATAGATAGCTAGCGGGAAGCAGCCGCATAGCACAGGGATATCAGCTCCGTGCTTTGTGACCACCTAGAGGGGTGGGATAGGGAGGGTGGAAGGGAGGGAGATGCAAGAGGGAAGAGATATGGGAACATATGTATATGTATAACTGATTCACTTTGTTGTAAAGCACAAACTAACACACCATTTTAAAGCAATTATACTCCAATAAAGATGTTAAAAAAAAAAAAAGAATTTCCTCACTAAGGGAGACCTGTTTTCCTGCTTGCTCTAAACTTTATTAACTTGATGCAAAAAAAGTTACAATAGACTCTTTCAATGATTAATTCAGCATACATTTACTTAGAGCCCATTAAGTGCACTGCAACACACTGGTAGTCAACTTGATCACTAGTTTCAGTAGCATGAGCCCTCAATTCAAAACAGAGGTTATTAGTAGCATCATTTAAGCTGTGCTTTGTACTGCATTTTGTAGAACAGCTTCAACTTGGGATGGATCTTAGGATTTTGACACTATAAGCTTTTTGAGGAAATGTTGTCCAAAAAAATGAGGTAGTGAAGAGTGAAATTTAACATGTTGATTTCCTTAATAACCTTCCTGCCCTTAAGGTAACTGCAGGTTACTTTCTGCTGCGAAAATTCCTCAATTTCTTCCTTCTACATTAATCTTAAATGACATTCCTATAGAACCTGGTTCACGGGACTAATTTTCAGCAATAGCGCCATGCTTTTGAAAGAAAATGTTGAGTTAGGCTTGCTGAATGGTTTCAGATACAGAGTTGTTTTAAAAATATATTTTAGGGTTTCCCTGGTGGTGCAGTGGTTAAGAATCCGCCTGCCAGTGCAGAGGACAAAGGTTCAAGCCCTGGTCCAGGAAGTTCCCACGTGCTGCGGAGCAGTGAAGCCCGTGCGCCACAACCACTGAGCCTGAGCTCTAGAGCCCGCGAGCCACGACTACGGAAGCCCGCGTGCCTAGAGCTTGTGCTCCACAACAAGAGAAGCCACCTCAATGAGAAGACCGCGCACCGCAACGAAGAGGAGCCCCCGCTCGCTGCAACTGGAGAAAGCACGCGCACGGCAAGGAAGACCCAACGCAGACAAAAATAAATAAATTTAAAAAATATATATATATTTTAAATATGTATATACTGAATAAAAAGGGCCAAGGCTGCTGAAATCCAAATATAATGACATCAGTGACATATAGTAAAGTATAAGGTAAAAACAATTGATAATGGCAAATAGAAAGTTTGTTATCTATTTGATTAATGAATCGAGTCTTAGAGGATAACTTGATGGTGGAAGATGGACATGGAGAGGATTCTTAATGTCTAGTATCTAGAGAATTGGCTAAGAGATAAAGTCTATCCAGAAAGCAAATGGCACAGACAGAGGCTGCACACTGGAGGTTTGGGTATCCTGCCTCTAAAGGCATGTTTCATTGAACTTTATTTTTCATTGAATTTTATATGCAACTTAGGGTTTGTCTATATCCTTTGCATTGTCTAAATAGAAAACAAGAAATGATTTTTTCTAGTTTCCAAGTCCCTTAGGAACAAAACTCTAAACTATAAAAAAATTGTGAAATTTGAGAATATAACAGATATGATTTCCTATGTCCTTAATTAATACCCATAGATCTAAAATATCTGGAAACTACTTAAGTGACTGGTCTCTGTCAGGCACTGTCCTGGGTGCTGTGGATATAGTAATGGACAAAAATGGGCAAAACTGCCTGCTATCATAGCCTTACATTACAGTTGAGGGAAACTACAGATTGAAAATGAGTATATAAAAAACATGGCGATAAGGTCTGTGGATGAAAATATGGTTCTGCAAAAGGGAGAACATAGATGGCTAGGTCTCACTGTCAAGGAAACATCTTTGACTTCACTCTCCAGGTAATGTTTGTGTTGAGACCTAAAGGAAACAAGGAATTGAACCATTCAGATACGAGGTATGAGGAAGGCTTTCAGGCCAAGGTCCTCAGGCAAGCGCAGTCCGAAGTGTTTGAGGATCAGCTTGGAGGAGGTGAGGTGGCTGGAGCATCATGAATAAAGGAAAAAGAGTAGGAGTTGATATCAGTGTGTACCAGGCCCAGACTGGGAGTCTTGTGGGCCAAGAAAGGGATGGGAATCACTGATGGGGGTTAAGCAGAGCAAGAATAAGTGCCATCTGAGGGTTGTCTGGAGAAGGAAAGGAAGAGTAGGATCATGGGAAGCACTTAGGGGCCTTTTCAAATAACCCAGGCAAGTGGGTAGTGATGGTTTGGTCCATGATACTTGTACCTGGAGATGGTAAGAGGTGCTGGTGGGTAAGATGTAGAGTATGAGAAATTGACGGGAGTCGTGGGTAACTTTCTTGTTGACTCATTTTTGCTTCCTCACTGTATATACAAAAAAATCTATAGCAAACATCTTGATTGGAGACATAAAATATTTTCCCTTGAGGCCGGGTAAAAAACAAAGATGCCTCCTATGTCCATTTCTGTTTGTCATTGTACTGGAGGCCTTGGCTAAGGCAGTAAAACAGGATAGAGTAATAAAGTTTCAATTATTGAAAGAAGAAATTAAAATATGTTACTGTGACTGGATATACCTAGAACAGAGAAAAATGGCAAACTTCAGTGAGAAACAATAAGATTTTATTTGTTTTTCAAAAACAGAGGGTTTGGGTTTTGTTTGTTTTTTTTCAAGAACAATAATATGGAAACTGCAGATGACACAGCTATAATGACACAGTCTCACTTTGGAGACGTGTGAAATGCAGTGATCCTTGAGTACATCACATGATAATTTCCTCACTGACAAATCTACAAGAAAAAGAGGGAACAGAAAGGCTGAATTAGCTCTGCAGAGTATAATATACCCATAACCATAAAGTATTTTTTACAAATTAATTAATTTATTTTTGCGTGCGTTAGGTCTTCATTGCTGCGTGCAGGCTTTCTCTAGTTGCAGGGAGGTGGGGGGCTACTCTTCAGTGCGCGGGCTTCTCATTGTGGTGGCTTCTCTTGTTGTGGAGCACGGGCTCTAGGCACGTGGGCTCAGTAGCTGTGGCTCTCGGGCTCTAGAGAGCAGGCTCATGGGCTTAGTTGCTCTGCAGTACGTGGGATCTTCCCAGATCAGGGCTTGAACCTGTGTCCCCTGCATTGACAGGTAGATCCTTAACCAGTATGCCACCAGGGAAGCCCCACCAGAGAGTATTAAGTGGAGACTTTTTCTTGAAAGAATAAAAGACTTCTGAGTTACAGGAAATGATTTGTAATAAGACAGTGAAAAGAGTATTCAGCAGCACTTTGTTCCCTGTGTAGTCCTACATCTCAGAGGGTGTCTCTACACTGGAAACAACCTATTAATTGGAAGTAAAGTCAAAGATATGGATCTAGAGACCAGGAAGTGATAGGACATGGGTACAACATTTGTTGTTTTTTTTGCCACCTCAGACGAGCACATGGCTCCTGTTTTTGGTCACCATATGCAACAGCACAAGGATGTGTAATGGCTGTGGGAATAGTGGCACATTCAGGTAAAACATCCTCCCTGGCGTGATTTCACAGTGGTCAGAAATCTCTAGTTGCCTCTGTTAGGATTCTGTATCGATCATTCTGTCAAGAGGATAGCCAATGGCTTTGATGGAAATAGAACTACTTATCAAAGTCTTAGTTTATGCCAAGTGGAAACAGTAGTTAATCAGTTAAGAGGAAGATCAATATACAGAGTAAAGTTGACAGTCTAGAATTATCTGAAATTAATAATAAAATTTGACAGGAATAAAAAATAAGTTCCTCCACTAAAGTTATATAAATTAATGGCATGAAAGAGGGTTGGAAAGTCTGGTTTAGCTACAGTTTTAGAGGGGAAATGCCTTTCATCTTGCTTCATATTTCTGTATGGAGAGACCTCTAATAGGGTGATGTTCCTGTTCTCTTATCCCATGACTTACCTGACTAGGGGGTCACCAGCATTAATTCATGATTGGTGGTGGAGCTGACCTTCTATAAATGTGTAAGTGCTGAAAGGCATTCAGCAGGACTTTGTTCCCTGTGTAGTCCTACATCTCAGAGGGTGTCTCTACACTGGAAACAACCTATTAATTGGAAGTAAAGTCAAAGATATGGATCTAGAGACCAGGAAGTGATAGGACATGGGTACAACATTTGTTGTTTTTTTTGCCACCTCAGACGAGCACATGGCTCCTGTTTTTGGTCACCATATGCAACAGCACAAGGATGTGTAATGGCTGTGGGAATAGTGGCACATTCAGGTAAAACATCCTCCCTGGCGTGATTTCACAGTGGTCAGAAATCTCTAGTTGCCTCTGTTAGGATTCTGTATCGATCATTCTGTCAAGAGGATAGCCAATGGCTTTGATGGAAATAGAACTACTTATCAAAGTCTTAGTTTATGCCAAGTGGAAACAGTAGTTAATCAGTTAAGAGGAAGATCAATATACAGAGTAAAGTTGACAGTCTAGAATTATCTGAAATTAATAATAAAATTTGACAGGAATAAAAAATAAGTTCCTCCACTAAAGTTATATAAATTAATGGCATGAAAGAGGGTTGGAAAGTCTGGTTTAGCTACAGTTTTAGAGGGGAAATGCCTTTCATCTTGCTTCATATTTCTGTATGGAGAGACCTCTAATAGGGTGATGTTCCTGTTCTCTTATCCCATGACTTACCTGACTAGGGGGTCACCAGCATTAATTCATGATTGGTGGTGGAGCTGACCTTCTATAAATGTGTAAGTGCTGAAAGGCATTCTTACTTCTGTACCCCAGGGCATTGCAGGAGGGCAATTAAGGGTAAGTGCACCTACTCTACAAAACCACATTCTTTATGATTGCACTCTTCCAATACCCAGGTTCACAGGAACCAGATATGAGTTAACAAACTCATTGTGTTGCACACTTACGCTACATACTTCAGTTTAGCTTGTATCTTTAATAAATTTCCATTCATGTGACTTTTGTGTCTTTCAGTTTACCCAAAGTCATGTGGGCAAAACTGTATTATTAACTGTGTCCATCAAACTCAGCTAAAACCGAATATGAAACAACTTAAAAGTATCCATATTGAGCCAGGAATATAGATGATTTAAAGGCAGAGAATACTAGTGATTTTAAAATACATGAAGGACTCTCTTTGAGACTAGGGCTTGCTCTGTGTAGCCTGGGAAGCAAACACATTTTTATTATATATAGAGAAAACATTTATAGCAGTTAAAGTGGGGGCATAAGAATTCTTTCAAGAATCTACCAAGAGCCAATCACAGTGCAAGGTGCTGAAGATACAGCCGTGAACCTGCCCAGCATGATCCCTTCCCTCGCGGAGTCTGCTATCAGAGGGAGAAACAAACAGGCAATCATAACATGGTGTGAACAGTACCATTTAGGGAAAGTACAAGGATGTTACTAGATCACATATAACAGAGTGTCTGACTCAGTCTAGACATATGAGAAGGATTCCAAGAGGAAGTGCTATCAAGTTGACAACTAAGATGGTTGATCTAAGTGTAGGAAGGCGAAGCACAACGGTGCTCCAGGAAGAAGGAACACATGTCGAGAAGCTCAGAGAGGAGTAAAGATGTAAGGTGCTTGGACTTTATCCTAAAGATAATGGGAAATAGCTGAAAACAGAAATGTACCAATATTTTGATTTTAAAAAGATTACACTGTCCTGTAAAGCACAGAGGGTAGCACAGGAAGAGGGGTGATACAGATGGAGTGCATGGGGATAGAGGTGGAGAGAGGAGAATATGGGATGAATGACATGTGAGGTGGTCAGCTCCCATCACGTGAAAAGTTTAAGATGCTGAATGACCACATGGTTCAGAGGTGCTGTATATAAGCTTCGTATTTTGACCAAGCACACAGTGATCTCTAAGGGCATTGCTGCCTCTAGATTTCTTCACTACCCTGGTTAGTTCAAGTTGAGTAGAACTGGGCCAAGGTCATTACTCTTTGAAATTGGAGGTGTTAACAAATGTTCAGCCAAATGAAGCATAACAGCTGTGTCTTCTCCATCTCACCATCCAAATATGTCGTGATTTTCTGATGTGGAGGTGGTGAGGTCTGAGCTCAGTGTTGAGGGGGTGATTTTTTGATATCTCTCTTTTCTAAAAGACATCATTACTTGGAATTTAACATTCCCTAGCGAACATTTAGAGACAGGATTGGTATTATCCCTAGAGATGAGTGGAAGCAATCTGCCTAAATTACGGCCTGTGGTTTATATATATAATCATATATATATGTATGTATTTGTTCTTTATATTTTCAGTTTTTATCAAAGTAATATATGCATGTATTTTAACAAATCGGTTTAAACCAAAATATTAACCATGAAAAGCAGCTATCTCTTTCCCACCCTCCCCAAATCTCAAACGCTGAGCCCTAGGGGCATTCACTTTTAGCTTTTAAAGCTATTTCTTCTGGCCTTAACTTCTCATATTTATTCTATCTCTTTACTTACCTCTTTTAGAAATTATCTGTTGGCTTCCATTATAAGAGATACAAATCTAAACTTATTTTCTTCTTCCGACTTTAATTTCATCCTCTATAAAATGTAAGAAGGCAGTAAGCATTCAACCACTAGATAGCTGTGAGCCTCAAAGGAGGTTATCTCAGAGCTCGGTCACTGTGACCGAATGGAATCTCCCTTTCACCCACAGGAACATCCTCCATCCTCTGCTCCAGCCTTAGAAACTCATTGGGTTTTAACAGGGAACGTGGCTGCTCAGGTTTCACTGCAGCTGGGATGTAGCCATGTGGCTGTCTTCACCCATGGAATATGAATAGAAATAATGAGGGCTTCTTAAAAGGAATTGTCACTTTCCAAACCTTCTCTTCCATCTTTCCTGTAAGCTGGAAAGCAAATATTCTGGTGTCAAATAACTTTGACCCAGAACCAAAACACCTTAAAATACAAGGCAGCAAGATAGAAGGACCCTTAGTCCCAGGATGATCTCATGAAGCAGAATTGTCCTCGACACCCCTACATCAGTAGTTTGCCTCCAACTTGGGTAGCTAAGGGAGCAGACACTTTATTATTCTGTAATGTACCCCTATGACCTGTAGATTATTGTGTGAAAGAGAAATGTTTACATTAAGTTTATTTGATCCACTATAATTTGAAGTATCTTTGTTGTACTCCCTCAGCCTTTTCACTAACTATTGTAAACATTTGGTAAACTTGCAAGTTCTCACTAATGTTCGGTTATTATAACTCGGCTCATCCCATAGAGTCATTGACAATAGCTCTGCTCATTCACTGTGCCCTTCCAAGTTTCCATCCCAACTAAAAATTAGAGCAAGTCAGCCATGCAAATTAGCACAGAACTAGCAATTTACTAAATAGATCCCTTGTGGTTTTAAAGAGTTAATACAGCTTCTAAAAGTACCTAACCAAGCCTGCTCAAAGCCAAAGCCTCAGAAAGACCTGGCTCATTACAAACTAGTACTCGCAATTTTAAGGTTTTGATAGTAGTTTTATAACATTCAGCTATTTGGGTGTGAACAGCTGAGGCATTCAAAGACATTGGTTGTTCAGTTTAGCAAACATTAATTGAATAACCAACATTCTTACAGCACCGGACTGCCTGGGAGTGGAGGCAGTTCTCTCCTGGGACTAGATTAGGAAATGGAGACTTTTTGGCAACAGTTGGCAGCTGTAAAAAAAAGAATGAAATAAAAAAGAATGAAATAATGCCAGTTGCAGCAACATGGATGGACCTAGAGATTATCATATTAAGTATCATAAGTATCATATTAAGTATCATAAGTATCATATTAAGTATGATATGTCTGAAGTATGTTAGAGAAAGACAAATATATGATATCACTTACATGTAGAATCTAAAAAATGATACAAATGAACTTATTTTCAAAACAGAAACAGACTCACAGTCATAGAAAACAAACTGATGGTTACCAAAGGGGAAGTGGTGGGGGGAAAGATAAATTGGGAGTTTGGGATTAACAGATACACACTACTATGTATAAAATGGATAAACGAGGACCTACTGTATAGCACAGGGAACTCTACTCAGTATCTTGTAATAACCTATAATGGAAAAAAATCTGAAAAAGTATTTATATATATAAAAATATATACATATATATGTGTAACAGTCACTTTGCTGTACATCTGAAACTAATACATTGTAAATTATACTTCAATTTTAAAATGGTTTAAACATTTAAATATATATAAAATAACTAGGAGGCTTTATTGAATAAGAGAATTATGGTACTTAAACAGGCATCTAGAAACACACTCTCCACCCTATCATGAACCACAGGGAATACTTACAGGGAGAATTCCAGAAAACCAACTAGTGGGACTCTGCTTTGGAGAAAGCCTTATTTTGTTTTGCACAGTGATGGTAATTTAGTACTGTAGTAATAACCGCTTGGCAGATGGCGTTTTATTGTCCTTATGGCACAGACCTCTAGTATACTTGACTGAGCTTCTCAAGGAAACTTCTAAAGTAACTGATTTGTGTTGCTTTATCAATGTGACAAGGATTCTGTGCCTAATTTAAAGCTAAGTTAGTGACAGTTTGCATTTCTGAGTTTCAGTATGTATTTCCTCTACACAAATAGAGAAATCATATTTTACAAGTGAAAAATTTGGACATGCTGCCTGATGGGTATGAGTATATGGAGATAGCGAATCAAGAAACTTGAAATTGAGAAACTCTTCCCAAAATCTGCATGTTTAACGGTCATTACGATGTTCAACTCGTGCTAATATCAACCTACTGTCTGCCTAAAACCTAGGTAAAGATGAGTTGCTCTGGAATTAGAATGAATACAGGTGTTGTTTATTGTCTCATTTTTAAAACTGGAATTCAACCCCATGGATATTTTGTAAAATCATATTTTATAAACATAAGTGGTCTATTAAGTGCTTTAATAAGGGCTGTGTTTTCTGCCAAACAATGTACAAGAGAAGGAACAGTCTTTTAAACAGTAATGTGAACCATGTACTGTTTGACCTCCAGCTTCTGAGAGGGATATTTAATGTTGTGACAAAGGGAGTATATATTTCAGAAAAGCAAATTTTGCAATACCTCGAAGTATTTACCTCTAAGTTGTCCCAGTAACATGATTTATTTGAGCATTATTCTGCACGAAACCCTTATGGCTTTTGAATCCATATTAAAATCTGTGCTAAACACAATCAGGGGTTGCAAGCAGTTAGATGGGTAATCATGCACCTTCTTGAGTTGTTTTTTTCTTAAACATTATTTGGAAATAATTCACATACCCCATACAACTTAGCCATTTAAACTGTAAATTCAGTGGATTTTAGTATATTCACAGATATTACAATCATCACCATGGTCAATTTAGAGCATTTCATCATCTCTAAAAGAAACTCCATACCTTTAGTTGTCACCCACCTATATCCCCTTCCTCTCCAGACCTAAGCAGCCACTAATCTACCTTCTATCTGTATAGATTTCCCTCTTCAGGACAGTTTGTATGAATGGAATCATACAATATGTGGCTTTTGTGACTAGTTTCTTTCACTTAGCCTAATGTTTTCCAGATTCATCCATATTGTAGCATGTATCAGAACTCCATTTTTTATGGCTGAATAATATTCCATTATATGGATATACCACATTTTGTTTATCTATCGATCAGTTGATAGACCTTTGAGTTGTTTCCAGTTTTTGGCTATCATGAATAATGCTGTTATGAACATTCATGTTCAAGATTTTGTGTGGACAAGTGTTTTTATTTCTCTTGGGTGTATGTCTAGGAGTGGAATTTCTGCATCATAAGTTAATACATTTCATCCTTGGAGCTACTACCAGAGTTTTTTGAGCAACTACCAGAGCAGCTACAGCATTTTACCTCCCCTGTATGAGGGTTCCAATTTCTCTACATTATTACCAACACTTGTTATTGTTCACCTTTTTAACTTTAGCCATTCTAGTGTGGTATGAAGTGGCACCTCATCCTGGTTTTGATTTGAATTTCCCTGATGACTTACAATGTTTAAAATCTTTTCCTGTGCTTAATGGCTACTTGAATATATTCCTTTGAGAAATGACTATTCAGATCCTTTGTCAATTTTTAAATTAGGTTATGTGTCCTTTTATTCCCCCAAGAATTCTTTACTCCCATCTGATATTCCATATTCCACGGATAA
>NW_006774406.1:505687-530464 GCF_000442215.2 Lipotes vexillifer | reverse complement strand
CTTTCCCTTCACTAAAAAGTAGTTGAACTATTTTTTTTTTTCAAAGGCTAAAAGCCTTTTTAGAACATTTGTTTCTGTGTGGTAAGCTTCTGTTTTTCTGGAGAGTATTGGAGATTTTAATTGCCTTCCTTAAGGCTTCATGACATGACTAAATAAACCCAACACAATTCTTTTCTGCACTAGTAGTTAGAGTTTTCCAACCAGAACAGCTCTTATTGATCCCTAGGGGACCAGCTAACAGAGAATGACAGTGAGTTGGAGAGCTACGTAAGCTTCTAAAGTGATTACAAAATTTTAGTATTTTTCTTTCACATTCTTCTAAGTCCAGTGAGTTTTTTATGACGACTTTCAAATTTTGCTTTGTATATTGTAGACCCAGACAAAAAGCAATTTATCTCCCAAACCTTACAAAATTAATTTAATTATGGTTAAACATTCATTTTCCTGTGATTTGTGTGCATTTGGCTTTGTAATAAGAATGCCTCTTTATAATATAGATATATTTTTCACACTTTTATCTGCCAAATAAAGTACATCAATATGTATGAGGAAAAAATATGAGAAATGGGCAAAACCAACAGTAATGATGGACACTAACATACCCTTTTTAAGTCTTTAATCAGCAAGCAAAGGAAAAATAAATTACAAAGATAAAAGGATTTGAATAAAATAATCATAGAAATACAATAGAACTGATAAATAATCACAAGCTATCTATCAAATAAGCAATAAAAAGTCAAGAATAGTTCTTCTTTTTAAAAGTTTAATAATTTTGCTCCCCTGTTTAAAACCCTCAAAAGCCTTCCCGTTGCTCTCAGGATAGAATTGCAAATATTCCGTGTAGCATAAGGAGGCTGTGCACATTCTGGGCCCACGTGACCCTTTATGCCTCATTTCAGCCATTTATTTCCTGACTATAAATTTCACTCATGTTAGCTTTCAGCCAACTGTTATTTGAATGCATGAAGCTCTTGACATTAAAAGCCCTTATACACAATGCTTATGGGAATTTATGGTGTTTTGGTATTTGTTCTAAACGGCATTAAGACCAGAAACCTAGGAATAAACAAATCTTAACAAACTTACAGTTACCAAAGGGGAAAGATGGGAAGGGGGGATAAATTAGGAGTTTGGGATTAACAGATCCCAAAATAGGTGAACAACAAGGACCTGCTGTATAGCACAGGGAACTCTACTCAGTATTCTGTAATGACCTATGTGGGAAAAGAACCAGAAAAAGAAAGGATATATGTATATGTGTATACATATAAGAAAGGATATACGTATATGTATAGCTGATTCGCTTTGCTGTACAACTGAAATTACCACAACATTGTAAATCAGCTATACCCCAATATAAAATAAAAATTAAGAAAAATAATCCTACAGAGACTCTTTGTTAAGAGATTCTTAAGGGAGATGCTTAACAGAGAATGGTAACACAGAAACACAAAAGAATCATAGCACTTATGAAGAACTGGGCTCCAGTCTAATCTGAACTCTGGTTAACTGGGCTGAAATATGTGGTCTGGGCTAGTGGACCAACTGGCCTACAAATTTCCTAAGGCAAACCCCAAGTCTTTGATTGATGGTATACCCACCAGTGCCATGTGAGACAGAAAGCACTGAGGGTGGTCAGTCTGCGGGTTCCGAAGGCTGCCCTGGGTCAGGCAAACATCTTAGACAAGCGGGTAGAGAAGGAAGGCGAGAAACTACCACAACAAAGCACTAACAACATCAAGCCATGAGCAGAGTGTACCTTTCTTGTCCTGGATGCTGACATAACAGTTCCTCAGCCTGGGAGGGGTGAGAGCAGGTTGTTGGAAGCGTTAGAGAGAATATCTGAAAATCCATCCCCTCGTGTCAACATTATTCCCTTTTCTGAGATGACTGACACCTTTCCGTGTCTTTAAATTATAAGAACAGGCTCAAAAAATAAAGACAAGCAAAACCAGAAAATCACAACAAATAGAGAAGGAGAGAAAAGTCAGAAAAGTTATTTTTCTGAAATGACATCTAGAGAGGCCTAGACCCAGACCGGTTTACAAATAGATTTATTCAAACACTTGAGCAAAAATACCTCTTACGTTATTAAGTTTAGCGCAATCAAAGGAAAGCTTCTCAATTTACCTTATTTATTAGTGGTGAAAGTACACCAAATAGAGAAATTAAAGCTAGGTCTTCCAGTTCACACTCAGCATCAGGATAAAGCCCAAGTAGTTATAGAAGAAACATAGACCAATATTGTTATAAATGTGGCACGTGGACATATATCCCAAAACAGCTAACAAAGAAGAAAAAGACAACAGAATTGAACACATGAAAGTTTAAACTTTCATATCGGCAAACTGTCATAAATGACCTGAAAGTAGAATCCAGGCAAAGTATTTACAATTTATATCAATATATCTGACAAAATTGAAATAAATATATAAGACCGAAGCAGACAAATAGGTGAAGAAAACGATTTACAATTTACATAACTGACAAAAGATTGAAATAAATATATAAATAACTAAGACCCAAGTAGACAAATAGGTGAAGACAAATGTGTATTATAAATTTGGGAAAAACTAATTTTTTTGGAATGCATATAATTGATTAAACATTAGAATGCACATAAAAATCAGCAAGATAAAGAATAAACACTTCAGTTGCCAATGGGTAAAAGGTTAATGTAGAAACAATTCAAATGTTTCATAAATACATGAGAAAATGTGCCTTAGACACTGGTGTATTCTTATATGTGGAATCTGAAAAAATGATACAAATGAACTTATTTACAAAACAGAAACAGACTCACAGACGACAAACTTACAGTTACCAAAGGGGAAAGGTGAGGGGGGGGGATAAATTAGGAGTTTGGAATTAACATATACACACTATTATATATAAAATAGATAATCAACAAGGACCTGCTGTGTAGCCCAGGGAACTATACTCAATATTCTGCAATAACCTAAATGGGAAAAGAATGTGAAAAAGAATATATATATATATATATATATATATATATATAACTGAATCACTTTCCTGTACACCTGAAACTAACACAATATTGTAAATGAACTATGCACCAATATAAAATTTGAAAAAAGAACCAATCAGAGAAACACTGTGGAAGATGAACTGAATTTAAGCAGTTAAATTTTGAAACAGAAACCATCACAAAAGAAACTAGTATATTGAAAATAACTATTAATAATTCAGACCTTTACTAGGTATTTCTTCTGTCCTCTGAAGCAAATTCTGAGGTATACTGTCCTCCCCACCTTGTAGGTTCTTTCAGCCATGTGACAGAAAAGGAAGACAAATGGGGGTGGGGTGGGGTGGGAGGAAGGTAAGACCATGGCCCGGAAAAGGTTTGGGGTTTTTTCCCTGCAGTTTGTGGAGGAGACAGATTCGGATGTAAGCTGTGGTGTATGAGAAAAATGATGAGGGGAGAAGTAAAATTTCTAATATATTATTGAAGACAATGGAAACCACTGGGAAATTTGCTTTATATTTTCCACTGGTTTCATACACGGAATTCTACTGGTTTTATACACTGTGTTCTTTTTTTGCATTGCTCTTGGTATATAAACTCTGTGGATCACAGCCTTACGTGATTTACATACAACCTTATAGATACAGAATGAATGTCTTTATAAAGATATGATGTAGTCACAAGTAAAACACAAATGGAGGGAACAAATGCTTTTTGTTATCTCTGGGTGGATATAGGGTAATCAGTACTTTTTTTGGTAAGTTTCTCTCATATATATACATGTGTGTATGTATGTGTATCTTTTTTTTTTTTTGGCAGTGAAACCTGGGATCGAATCTCTCCTATATTTTAAAGCAATGTATTTATTCTTGTTATTCCCTCCTCAAAAAATAGAGAACAATAAGGGGGAAATTTATAAGTTGGTTATAGTATTTTTAAGAGTGGCATTGCCTTGGCGTATTTTTGAAAAAGTCATTTTTTAGAACATCAGAAAAGTTGTCTGCATAAAAAAAAGTTTCCACTTACAGGGCTTTTAGAACGAATTTAATGTTTTTGATAGAATTAATGTCTGTCCTGAATCTCCATGGCTCATATCCCATTTATTTTAGCTTTAGAATAGAAAAGGAAAATTAAAGTTTATGTTTTTTAAATAAGAAAAGTGACAAATCTTATTAAAACCTTTGAGATGACAGCAGAGAGGAAGGGACACATTTTTATATAGGCAAGTTTCAAAATATATCAAGTTCTGCCTCAATATTTTTTCCGAGTCAGTAGAAAATTTTTTCACTATAACAAGATGCATTTTCACTTTCTCTAGAGAATTACGTTAGACTTCAGCAGTGAAACCGTGATAGCACCATATATACTTCAGTGATCCCTGTTCTAGTCCTGGCATGCCTACGGGCCAGGCACCAATGCTTTTCAAATGTACATCTCTAGTTTGTAGTTCTCACAGCAAGTAAGGATGTAAGCTGAAAATGCTGCCTAGAAAATAACAGTAGAAGACAGAAAAGTAAGGGATGTGTTCTAGATACATAAATGTTATAGTCATGCCAAATTTGGACAATGCATCCTTATTCCATATAGATGAGCTAAAATTATATGTAATTCTTTTTTTTTCTTTAACATCTTTATTGGAGTATAATTGATCTACAATGGTATGTTAGTTTCTGCATTACAACAAAGTGAATCAGCTATATGTATACATAGATCCCCATATCTTCTCCCTCTTGTGTCTCTCTCCCATCCTCCCTATCCCACCCTTCTAGGTGGTCACAAAGCACCGAGCTGATCTCCCTGTGCTATGCAGCTGCTTCCCACTAGCTATCGATTTTACATTTGGTAGTGTATATATGGCAATGCTACTCTCTCACTTCGTCCTACCTTTGTCCCTTCCCCCTCCCCGTGTCCTGAAGTCCATTCTCTATGTCTGTGTCTTTATTCCTGTCCTGCCCCTACGTTCTTCAGAACTTTTTTTTTTTTTTTAGATTTCATATATATACGTTAGCATACGGTGTTTCTTTTTCTGATTCTGACTTACTTGACTCTGTATGACAGACTCTAGGTCCATGCACCTCACTACAAATAACTCAATTTCGTTTCTTTTTATGGCTGAGTAATATTCCATTGTATATATGTGCCACATCTTCTTTATCCATTCATCTGTCGATGGGCACTTAGGTTGCTTCCATGTGTGGCTATTGTGAATAGAGCTGCAATGAACATTTTGGTACATGACTCTTTTTGAATTATGGTTTTCTCAGGGTATATGCCCAGTAGTGGGATTGCTGGGTTGTATGGTAGTTCCATTTGTAGTTTCTTAAGGAACCTCCATATTGTTCTCCATAGTGGCTGTATCAATTTACATTCCCACCAACAGTGCAAGATGGTTCCCTTTTCTCCACACCCTCTCCAGCATTTATTGTTTCTAGATTTTTTGATGATGGCCGTTCTGACTGGTGTGAGATGATATCTCATTGTAATTTTGATTTGCATTTCTCTAATGATTAATTATGTTGAGTATTCTTTCATGTGTTTGTTAGCAGTTTGTATGTCTTCTTTGGAGAAATGTCTATTTAGGTCTTCTGCCCATTTTTGGATTGGGTTGTTTGGTTTTTTTTGTTATTGAGCTGCATGAGCTGCTTATAATTTTTGGAGATTAATCCTTTGTCAGTTGCTTCATTTGCAAATATTTTCTCCCATTCTGAGGGTTGTCTGTTGGTCTTGTTTATGGTTTCCTTTGCTGTGCCAAAGCTTTTAAGTTTCATTAGGTCCCATTTGTTTATTTTTGTTTTTATTTCCATTTCTCTAGGAGGTGGGTCAAGAAGGATCTTGCTGTGATTTATGTCACAGAGTTTTCTGCTTATGATTTCCTCTAAGAGTTTGTTAGTGTCTGGCCTGGCATTTAGGTCTTTAATCTATTTTGAGCTTATTTTTGTGTATGGTGTTAGGGAGTGATCTAATCTCATACTTTTACATGTACCTGTCCAGTTTTCCCAACACCACTTATTGAAGAGGCTGTCCTTTCTCCACTGTACATTCCTGCCTCCTTTATCAAAGATAAGGTGACCATATGTGCGTGGGTTTATCTCTGGGCTTTATATCCTGTTCCATTGATCTATATTTCTGTTTTTGTGCGAGTACCATACTGTCTTGATGACTGTAGCTTTGTAGTATAGTCTGAAGCCAGGAAGCCTGATTCCTCCAGCTCCGTGTTTCGTTCTCAAGATTGCTTTGGCTATTCGGGGTCTTTTGTGTTTCCATACAAATTGTGAAATTTTTTGTTCTAGTTCTCTGAAAAATGCCATTGGTAGTTTGATAGGGATTGCATTGAATCTGTAGATTGATTTGGGTAGTAGAGTCATTTTCACAATGTTGATCCTTCCAATCCAAGAACTTGGTGTATCTCTCCATCTGTTTGTATCATCTTTAATTTCCTTCATCAGTGTCTTATAATTTTCTGCATACAGGTCTTTTGTCTCCTTAGGTAGGTTTATTCCTAGATATTTTATTCTTTTTGTTGCAGTGGTAAATGGGAGTGTTTTCTTGATTTCACTTTCAGATTTTTCATCATTAGTATATAGGAATGCCAGAGATTTCTGTGCATTAATTTTGTATCCTGCTACTTTACCAAATTCATTGATTAGCTCTAGTAGTTTTCTGGTAGCATCTTTAGGATTCTCTATGTATAGTATCATGTCATCTGCAAACAGTGACAGCTTTACTTCTTCTTTTCCGATTTGGATTCCTTTTATTTCCTTTTCTTCTCTGATTGCTGTGGCTAAAACTTCCAAAACTATGTTGAATAAGAGTGGTGAGAGTGGGCAACCTTGTCTTGTTCCTGACCTTAGTGGAAATGCTTTCAGTTTTTCGCCATTGAGGATGATGTTGGCTGTGGGCTTGTCATATACGGCCTTTATTATATTGAGGAAAGTTCCCTCTACACCTACTTTCTGCAGGGTTTTTATCATAAATGGGTGTTGAATTTTGTCAAAAGCTTTCTCTGCATCTATTGAGATGATCATATGGTTTTTCTCCTTCAATTTGTTAATATGGTTAATCACATTGATAGATTTGCGTATATTGAAGAATCCTTGCATTCCTGGAATAAACCCCACTTGATCATGGTGTATGATCCTTTTAATGTGCTGTTGGATTCTGTTTGCTAGTATTTTGTTGAGGATTTTTGCATCTATGTTCATCAGTGATATTGGCCTGTAGTTTTCTTTCTTTGTGACATCCTTGTCTGGTTTTGGTATCAAGGTGATGGTGGCCTCGTAGAATGAGTTTGGGACTGTTCCTCCCTCTGCTATATTTTGGAAGAGTTTGAGAAGGATAGGTGTTAGCTCTTCTCTAAATGTTTGATAGAATTCGCCTGTGAAGCCATCTGGTCCTGGGCTTTTGTCTGTTAGAAGATTTTTAATCACACTTTCAATTTAAGTGCTTGTGATCGGTCTGTTTATATTTTCTATTTCTTCCTGGTTCAGTCTCAGAAGGTTGTGCATTTCTAAGAATGTGTCCATTTCTTCCGGATTGTCCATTTTATTGGCATAGAGTTGCTTGTAGTAATCTCTCGTGATGCATTATATTTCTGCAGTGTCAGTTGTTACTTCTCCTTTCTCATTTCTAATTCTGCTGATTTGAGTCTTCTCCTTTTTTTTCATGATGAGTCTGGCTAATGGTTTATCAATTTTCTTTATCTTCTCAAAGAACCAGCTTTTAGTTTTATTGACCTTTGCTATCTTTTCCTTCATTTCTTTTTCATTTGTTTCTGATATGATCTTTATGATTTCTTACCTTCTGCTAGCTTTGGGGTTGTTTTGTTCTTCTTTCTCTAACTGCTTTAGGTGAAAGTTTAGGTTCTTTATTTGAGATGTTTCCTGTTTCTTAAGGTAGGATTGTATTGCTATAAACTTCCCTCTTAGAACTGCTTTTGCTGCATCCCATAGGTTTTGGGTCATCATGTCTCCATTGTCATTTGTTTCTAGGTATTTTTTGATTTCCTCTTTGATTTCTTCAATGATCGCTTCATTATTAAGTAGTGTATTGTATAGCCTCCATGTGTTTGTATTTTTTACATTTTTTCCCTGTAATTGATATCTAGTCTCATAGCGTTGTGGTCGGAAAAGATACTTGATACGATTTCAGTTTTTAAAAATTTACCAAGGCTTGATTTATGACGCAAGATATGATCTATCCTGGAGAATGTTCCATGAGCACTTGAGAAAAATGTGTATTCTGTTGTTTATGGATGGAATGTCCTATAAATATCAATGAAGTCCATCTTGTTTAATGTGTCACTTATAGCTTGTGTTTCCTTTTATGTTTTCATTTTGGATGATCTGTCCATTGGTGAAAGTAGGGTGTTAAAGTCCCCTACTATGAACGTGTTACTGTCGATTTCCCCTTTTATGGCCGTTAGTATTTGCCTTATGTATTGAGGTGCTCCTATGTTGGGTGCATAAATATTTACAATTGTTATATCTTCTTCTTGGGTCGATCTCTTGATCATTATGTAGTGTCCTTCTTTGTCTCCTGTAATAGTCTTTATTTTCAAGTCTATTTTCTCTGATATGAGAATTGCTACTCCAGCTTTCTTTTGGTTTCCATTTGCATGGAATATCTTTTTCCATCCGCTTACTTTCAGTCTGTATGTGTCTCTTGGTCTGAAGTGGGTCTCTTGTAGGTAGCATATATATGGGTCTTGTTTTTGTATCCATTCAGCCAGTCTGTGTCTTTTGGTGGGAACATTTAGTCCATTTACATTTAAGGTAATTGTCGATATGTATGTTCCTATTCCCATTTTCTTAATTGTTTTGGGTTCGTTATTGTAGGTCTTTTCCTTCTCTTCTGTTTCTTGCCTAGAGAAATTCCTTTAGCGTTTGTTGCAAAGCTGGTTTGATGGTGCTGAACTCCCTCAGCTTTTCCTTGTCTCTAAAGGTTTTAATTTCTCCAGCAAATCTGAACAAGATCCTTGCTGCGTAGAGTAATCTTGGTTGCAGGTTTTTCTCCTTCATCACTTTAAATATGTCCTGCCACTCCCTTCTGGCTTGCTGAGTTTCTGCTGAAAGTTCAGCTGTTAACCTTATGGGGATTCCCTTGTGTGATATTTGTTGTTTTTCCCTTGCTGCTTTTAGTATGTTTTCTTTGTATTTAGTTTTTGATAGTTTGATTACTATGTGTCTTGGCATATTTCTCCTTGGATTTATCCTGTGTGGGGCTCTCTGTGCTTCCTGGACTTGATTAACTATTTCCTTTCCCATATTAGGGAAGTTTTCAACTATCATCTCTTCAAATATTTTCTCAGTCCCTTTCTTTTTCTCTTCTTCTTCTGGAACCCCTATAATTCGAATGTTGATGCATTTAATGTTGTCCCAGAGGTCTCTGAGACTGTCTTCAGTTCTTTTCATTCTTTTTTCTTTATTCTGTTCTGCAGTAGTTATTTCCACTATTTTATCTTCCAGGTCACTTATCCATTCTTCTGCCTCAGTTATTCTGCTATTGATCCCATCCCATCTAGAGTATTTTTAATTTCATTTATTGTGTTGCTCTTCATTGCTTGTTTCATCTTTAGTTCTTCTAGGTCCTTGTTAAATGTTTCCTGCATATTGTCTGTTCTATTTCCAAGATTTTGGATCATCTTTACTATCATTATTCTGAATTTTTTTTTCAGGTAGACTGCCTATTTCCTCTTCATTTGTTAGGACTGTGTGGGTTTTTATCTTGCTCCTTCATCTGCTGTGGGTTTTTTTTGTCTTCTCATTTCGCTAATCTTACTGTGTTTGGGGTCTCCTTTTTGCATGCTGTAGGTTCGTAGTTCCCGTTGTTTTTGGTGTCTGTCCCCAGTGGCTAAAGTTGGTTCAGTGGGTTGTGTAGGCTTCCTGGTGGAGGGGACTAGTGCCTGTGTTCTGGTGGATGAGGCTGGATCTTGTTTTTCTGGTGGGCAGGTCCACGTCTGGTGGTGTGTTTTGGGGTGTCTGTGGACTTATTATGATATTAGGCAGCCTCTCTGCTGATGGGTGGGGCTGTGTTCCTGTCTTGCTAGTTGTTTGGCATAGGGTGTCCAGCACTGTAGCTTGCTGGTCGTTGACTGAAGCTGGGTGCTGGTGTTGAGATGGAGATCTCTGGGATATTTTCGCCATTTGATATTATGTGGAGCTGGGAGGTCTCTTGTGGACCAGTGTCCTGAAGTTGGCTCTCCCACCTCAGAGGCACAGCCCTGACCCCTGGCTACAGCACCAAGAGCCTTTCATCCACATGGCTCAGAATAAAAGGAAGAAAAAGTAGAAAGGAAGAAAAGAAAGAAAGCAAGAAAGAAAGAAAGAAAGGAAAGAAAGAAAGATAAAGTAAAATAAAAGTAAGATAAGATAAAGTAATAAAGTTATTAAAATAAAAAATAACTGTTAAGAAAAAAAAATTCTTTAAAGAAAAACAAAAAAACCAGACAGATAGAACCCTAGGACAAATGGTGGAAGCAAATCTATACAGACAAAATCTTACACAGAAGCATACACGTACACACTCAAAAAGAGGAAAAGGGGAAAAAATCCCAAATCTTGCTCTCAATGTCCATCTCCTCAATTTGGGATTCGTTGTCTATTCATGTATTCCACAGATGCAGGGTACATCAAGTTGATTGTGGAGCTTTAATCCGATGCTTCTGAGGCTGCTGGGAGAGATTTCCCTTTCTCTTCTTTGTTCTCACAGCTCCTGGGGCTCAGCTTTGGATTTGGCCCCGCCTCTGCATGTAGATTGCCGGAGTGCATCTGTTCTTCGCTCAGACAGGACGTGGTTAAAGGAGCAGCTGCTTCAGGGACTCTGGCTCACTCAGCCCGGGGGGAGGGAGGGGCACGGAGTGCGGGGCAAACCTGCAGCGGCAGAGACCAGTGTGCCGTTGCACCAGGCTGAGGCGAGCCGTGCATTCTCCCCGGGAAGTTGTCCCTGGATCCTGGGACCCTCGCAGTGGCGGGCTGCACAGGCTCCCCATAAAGGGGGTTGTGGATAGTGACCTGTGCTAACCCACAGGCTTCTTGGTGGTGGCAGCAGCAGCCTTAGCGTCTCATGCCCGTCTCTGGGGTCCGTGCTTTTAGCCGCGGCTCACGCCCGTCTCTGGAGCTCCTTTAAGCAGTGCTCTTAATCCCCTCTCCTCGTGCACCAGGAAACAAAGAGGGAAGAAAAAGTCTCTTGCCTCTTCGGCAGCTCCAGACGTTTCCCCGAACTCCCTCCCGGCCAGCCATGGTGCACTAACCCCTTCAGGCTGTGTTCATGCCGCCAACCCCAGTTCTCTCCCTGCGCTCTGACCGAAGCCTGATCCTCATCTCCGAGTACTGCCCGTCCCAGAGGGTGAGCAGACAAGCCTCTCGGGCTGGTGAGTGCGGGTCGGCCCTGATCCTCTGTGTGGGAATCTCTCCACTTTGCCCTCTGCAACCCCGTTGCTGTGGTCTCCTCCATGGCTCCGAAGCTTCCCCCTCCGCCACCCACAGTCTCCACCCGTGAAGGGGCTTCCTAGTGTGTGGAAACCTTTCCTCCTTCACGGCTCCCTCCCACTGGTGCAGGTCCCGTTCCTATCCTTTCGTCTCTGTTTATTCTTGTTTCCTTTGCCCTACCCAGGTACGTGGGGACTTCCTTGCCTTTTGGGAGGTCTGAGGTCTTCTGCCAGCGTTCAGTAGGTGTTCTGTAGGAGTTGTTCCACGCGTAGATGTATTTCTGGTGTATCTGTGGGGAGGAAGGTGATCTCCGTGTCTTACTCTTCTGCCATCTTCCCCTCGTCCCCCCTATTTTTAGTTTTTTTAAGGAACCTCCGTACTGTTCTCCATAGTGGCTGTATCAATTTACATTCTTACCAACAGTGCAATAGGGTTCCTTTTTCTCCACATCCTCTCCAGCATTTATTGTTTGTAGATTTTTTTTTCTTTTTTTTTTTTTTTGTGGTACGCAGGCCTCTCACTCTTGTGGCCTCTCCCGTTGCAGAGCACAGGCTCCAGACATGCAGGCTCAGCAGCCATGGCTCATGGGCCCAGCCACTCCGCGGCATGTGGGATCTTCCCAGACTGGGGCACGAACCCGCGTCCCCTGCATCGGCAGGCGGACTCTCAACCACTGCGCCACCAGGGTAGTCCCTATTGTTTGTAGATATTTGATGATGGCCATTCTGACTGGTGTGAGATGATAGCTCATTGTAGTTTTGATTTGCATTTCTCTAATGATTAATGATGTTGATTATTCTTTCATGTGTTTGTTGGCGATCTGTATATCTTCTTTGGAGAAATGTCTATTTAGGTCTTCTGCCCATTTTTGGATTGTTTGTTTCTTTGATATTGAGCTGCATGAGCTGCTTGTAAATTTTGGAGATCAATCCTTTGTCAGCTGCTTCGTTTGCAAATATTTTCTCCCATTCTGAGGGTTGTCTTTTCGTCTTGTTTATGGTTTCCTTTGATGTGCAAAAGCTTTTAAGTTTCATTAGGTCCCATTTGTTTGTTTTTATTTCCATTTCTCTTGGAGGTGGGTCAAAAAGGGTCTTGCTGTGATTAATGTCATAGAGTGTTTTGCCTATGTTTTTCTCTAAGAGTTTGTTAGTGTCTGGCCTTACATTTAGGTCTTTAATCCATTTTTAGTTTGTTTTTGTATACGGTGTTAGGAAGTGTTCTAATTGCATTGTTTTACATGTAGCTGTCCAGTTTGCCCAACAGCACTTACTGAAGAGGCTGTCTTTTCTTCATTGTACATTCTTGCCTCCTTTATCAAAGGTAAGGTGACCATATGTGTGTGGGTTTATCTCTGGGCTTTCTATCCTGTTACATTGATATCTATTTTCTTTTTTGTGCCAGTACCACACTGTCTTGATTACTGTAGCTTTGTAATATAGACTGATGCCCAGGAGCCTGATTCCTCCTGCTCCATTTTTCTTTCTCAAGATTTCTTTGGCTATTCAGTGTCTTTTGTGTTTTCATACAATTTGTGAAATATTTTGTTCTAGTTTACTAGTGAAAAAATGCCATTGGTAGTTTGATAGGGATTGCATTGAATCTGTAGATTGCTTTGCATAGTATAGTCATTTTCACAATGTTGGTTCTTCCAATCCAGGAACATGGTATATCTCTCCATCTGTTTATATCATCTTTAATTTCTTTCATCAGTGTCTTATAGTTTTCTGAGTACAGTTCTTTGTCTCCTTAGGTAGGTTTATTCCTAGGTATTTTATTCTTATATCTAATTCTATGAGCAATACCCTTCCCTTTCCTGGTGAAAAGTTCAGCTGTCTTACTAGTCATGCAAAAACCTCACATTTAAAAAAAACAGAAGCAATTTTTTTTTTTGCATGAACTTTAACCTCATACAGACTAGACTAACAGAACCATTATTTAAAATTCTACAAGGCTTCTGCCCATTTCCAAGATTTTGTGAATGCTTTGGGCAAAAAGTAAAAAATGAATGAGAGTTCTCATATGTAGAGGCTGAAACAAAAATATTCTGTGGTCTTTGGAAGCGGGAGTGAAACGATAAATGTCACAGAATCTCTTAAACCTCAAGCTCATTTTGTAGATGTAGCAAAAATCATCTATTGTCTAAGATGACTCAGGAATTTTCAGGGTCAAATTTGAAATTATATATAGCAATCAGTATTAGGTAGATGAATACTCTATGTACAACTTTATGTTATGTTACTTGGAGTAAATAAGATAATAAGATATAATGATAAGTTAGTTGCAATAAGATAACTTGTTCCATATTTCAGATACAAGTGTGAGCTCTTAGAAAAAAAGACTATTCCACTTGGCAGTAGCCCAGCAAATAGATCACCTAGGGCAAGTTGCTCAAATCTGGCTTCTGTAGAATGGAATGTGATAGATGCTGACTACTCTTCTGGGTAATTCTCAGGGCACATTAGCATGTCAAAGACTTTCAGAAGTCCTGTAATAGAGACCTCTTTTAACGTTGTTTAACCCACTGTCTCCCAAAATTGCTTGACAGTTGTTTTAGTCATTTTGGACTGTTAGAACAAAGTACCATAGACTGGGTGGCTTATAAACACTGGACATTTATTTCTTACAATTCTGAAGTCTTGGAAGTCTGAGATCAGGATGCTAGCATTGTCAGATACTGGGGAGGACCCCCTTTGGGTTGCACACTGCTGACTTACTGTGTTCACATCGTGGAAAGAGAGCTAGCTCTCTGCATCTTCTTAGAAGGACATTAACCCATTCATGAGGGCTCCACCTTCAAGACCAAATTTACCTCCCAAAGGCCCCGCCTCCTAAAACTATCAGATTGGGGATTAGATTTCCACACATGACTTCTGGCAGGACACAAACTCTCAGCCCATACCACTAGCAAATCTTTTTCTTTCTTCTTCATATACGCAAACTCATGTTTCCATTAGTCTATATTCCACAGACACTCTCCAGGGAAATCAGATCAAGGGAAATGCCCTGATTCCAGTGTCAGATTGTCTTGACATTGACTCCCTACCATCCTTAAAATACTTTAAAAACTCCACAGTGATTCAGGCTCCAGCAGACTACCTACTGTGACTAGTGATCTCCAACAGCTGACCCAAGAGATAATTAGTATCCCCCAAAACGCAGAGTCTCAATAGTCAAGGCTTAAAATACACATCCTGTCCTCTCATCTGTTAGAACAAAGAACATAAGCAGAGACCCTAACATAATTTCTGGACTCAATCCTAGAGCTGATTTGTGAATGTTAGAAACCATTTGCAAACAGACTCCATCTTAAAAGAGAAATGGAAAGATGGACCAAACTCATGGAGTAGCTCAATCAAAACAGGCTGACTATAGTTGAAAATAAATGCTCCTTCCTCAGTCAAAATGAGATTTTTCCTATTAATTTTGATTTAATTTTTCCATATTAAAATTGTCTTAATAAGAAAATGTGGGTACAATTATTGCAATGAAATGTCATAGGATAAGGGGGGGTGGGGGAGCAGAGGATTGCGAGTTTGGGATTAGCAGATGCAAACTATTGTATATAGGATGGATAAACCACAGGGTCCTACTGTATAGCACAGGGAACTATGTTCAATATCCTGTGGTAAACCATCCTGGAAAAGAATATATATATGTATAATTGAATCACATTACTATAGAGCAGAAATTAACACAACATTATAAATCAACTGTATTTCAATAAAATTTTTTAAAAAAGAAATGTCATAAGATGAAATCATCTGAGAGAGTACCTAGAGAAACAAAAAAGCACACAGTAACTTTATTGAAGCTGGCAAATTTTCTAAGGCCAACAGGAGGAAGAAAGAAAGGAAGAAATAGTATTTCTCTAATTGTAACTGACATGTGACAGTGAGAGTAAAAAGTCAAAGCTGAGTTTCTTCATAGGATTAATTTCTCTCTTTTATTTTTGTTTAAAAAAATGTGCTTTGCTCTATTTTCTTTCTTTTTGATTTTGGACTGTATCTGTCAAGACTGAACCACAGAAATAGAACCAGTGGGAGATATATATTAAGAGATCTGTTACAAGGAGTTAGCTTATGTGATTCAGGGGGGTGGCTTGGCATGATGGAAATCATTGGCCGGGCCATGAGCAAGGGCAGCTGGAACTCTCAGATGGGAGACGGGAGTGGAAACCACTACCCACAGGTGGGGCTGCTGCTCCATCAGGAAGCCTGAGGCTCCTTTTGGGGACTTCTGAGTGATTGAATGAGACCTACCTGGAATATCTAGGATAATCTCCCTTAAAGTCAACTGATTATGGACTTGAGATAAATCTTCAAAATAACTCACAGCAATACCTGTATTAGTGTTTGATTGAATAAGTAGGATTGTAGCCTAGTCAAGTTAACACATAAACCTAACCATTATGGAGACATATGAGTTCGTACATATAGCAAGTATGTTTTAAAAAGTGATTCATGACTCAAAATCGATGAATTCTAGATATGGTTCCACCAACCAAACACGTGCACACACACATCAAGTTACATGGTAACATGCCATAGTTTAAAACAAATGCAAGATCTTGTTTAGGATTAGGTTTGGCTTTATATGGCAACAACAGTGACAAGAAGAAAACATTAGTTTTTAAAAGATAGAAGTTGGGGGCTTCCCTGGTGGCGCAGTGGTTGAGAGTCCGCCTGCCGATGCAGGGGACGCGGGTTCGTGCCCCGGTCCGGGAGGATCCCACATGCCGCGGAGCGGCTGGGCCCGTGAGCCATGGCCGCTGAGCCTGCGCGTCCGGAGCCTGTTGCTCCGCAACGGGAGAGGCCACAGCAGTGAGAGGCCCGCGTACTGCAAACAAAACAAAAAACAAACAAAAATAAATAAATAAAAGATAGAAGTTTATTTCTGTTTCACATAAATGCAGTGTGTAGGTACACTATCTAGGGCAGGTATGGTGGCTCTTCCTGTCAGTGATTTGGGTCCCTTTCTGCTGCATCCTCTTCCTTTCATCTCTTCCATCATCAAGGTTAATTCACCACCCACAAAAACTTCTGGAGCTCCATTCTTCATTTCTGTTCTCTAAGCAACAAAAAGGGCAAAAGAGGAGAAAAGGCTGCCCCCCTCCCCTTTCAAAGAGCCTGGAAGTCCCTCACCTCCATAGCCAGAATTTGGTCACTTGCCACATACAGCTCTCAGGTAAGGTGGGGAATGTAGTCTCCAGCTCCAAGAGACGGTGCGCCCAGCTAACTTTTGTGGTTCTGTTACAGGAAGCTAAGGGAAAGTGCATGCTGGAGTTGGCAACTATCTCTCTTTGCCTCACAGGGCGATCTTGAAATCTGCAAGAACATTCAGCCTCTTCTAGTTACACTAGCACAGCCTCTTTGAGATTGATTTCGAAGGGTGGGTTGAGCAGGCATTGTAGATATGCTTACGAAGCAGAATGGTGATTTTTCACTGGCTCTTTTGGACTTTGCTGGGTTAGCAACTTCTGTCACCTAAAACTCCAGACTTAGCTCTGAAACCCTCATGGTGGAAAGGGTTTCAGGATCTAGGACCAAAATTTGGGGGATTAGCATCAAGTCAAATCACTTCTGGCAACTGGGCTTTTCTGTCTTGTCCTCCGATATAGTTTTCATTCTATATTCAGATTTAGCCAGGGAATTTGTGTACGTGCACGCGCGTGCCTTTGTGTTTTTATGTTTCTCTCTCAATATACCTTAGGGTGAATGTTATCTAAGATGGGGGAGAGGAGTGGTCCTGCCTTGCTTTGACCAGTATGACCTTAGGGTTTGATGTTGCTTCTGATGATGTTGCTGAAATTAATCAAAACAATTTTTTGCCAGCTTTGATTTCTGAAAATTAGTTATAGTCTGAATTATATAATATTTGCCTTCTCCCTTTCTCCTCAGCTACCCAGCATAAAATTTCCCTCTTTAAATATTGACATAAAATTATTACTCTTGCGTTCAGTAAAGGAGGCTTACACATGCAAATCTAAGAACTAGAATGTGTGGTGAGCAGTTGTGTTTCGAAGGGGACTGTAATTTCCTTTTACATTTTCAAACCTGTAAAGGGGCTGGAGGTAGAGAACAATATCCATTTCTATTTGTGAAAAGAAATGCCTCATTTGTTCATTGCTGATGTCTTTGATTAATCTTGAAATACCTTGACGGTGCAATGATGAGGTTGAACACCTTTTGCTTATTGCAGTATTTGTAATCATTTACAAGGTTGCTGAGTAACAAATAATTTTATTATTGTTGGGAGGGGATGAGTCAACTAGGAAACAGTGATTGCCAACTGTTTATCCCTTATAGCGTCATGTAAAGAGAATTATGATACCAATCACAGTTTTCCTTGAAACTCTGGTCTTTAATTGGCAATAGCAGAGTACACCAACAGCTAGTGGAAGACTGCTTAAAACTACATTTTTCCCCCCAGATAGTCATAAAGGGACCATTGTCTTCCTATAGTTGATGTAGCATTGAATTTTGTATTCTCTGTGATTTTAAACATTTTCATTTCCTCTTTCTGTTTTGGCTTACTCCTTTTTGTGCGTCATCTTTGGGAAAAAACTATCAAACTGTCATGTGTGTCATTTTGCTAATCATATGTCAACAATTCATAAATTTTTGATCACCTTTTGGGTTTGATATTGTTGAAGACATTTTTTTCCCCTTCATTTGAAAAGTAGATGAGTGGTTTCAGCTCAGAAATGCAGAGAGCTGGAAAAAGAGCCACACACCCACCCCTACAGTAAGAAAAAAGCTGGACAAAGTGCAAATCAATGACTTTTCTTAAATCTATCAGAGAACTGAGGTAACAGGGCCAGACACCAAAGAATACATGTTATATGATCCCATTTACATGACATTCTGGAAAAAGCAAAGCTACAGAGATGGAAAGCAAATGGATGGTTGCCAGAGGGTGAGGTTTGAAGATGGGGTAGACTACGGATGGATTGCGGGGGAGAAGTTTTAGGATGATAGAAGGAGGGTGGCCAACGACTCACCTTAGTTGGCCCAAGACTGTTCTGATTTTACAACTGCACAGCCTGTGTGTCAGGAATTCCTCTTATTTACAGGCAAACCAGTGTTGTTGGTGACCCCAGATGAAGTACCCTGTATGGTACTGGCTTGATAGATCCTTGACTCTATGCCTTTGTCACAACCCACAGAACTGGACGTTGCAAAAGGTGAATTTTACTGTATGAAAATTTTGTTCAACTCAGCTAATATGTCATGGATCCCAGGGCATAATGTAGGCTATGACAAATGAATCTAACTATGTTAGAAGTGAACTTGATAAGGAATTGGAATCATATCAGTAAAAATTAAGAGCAGACATATGGAGTTTTTAGGTTTACATGATAGGAATTTACAAATATTTTCAGGGCTATTATAGAAAAATTGCATTAAACAATTTTTGTTCTAGCAGCATGATGTAACTGATACTCTTGGGTTTGTGTAATGCAAAACCTGAACAGCTGTGCTCTGTGGCCCTGCATAATTAGACTTAATCATTAAATATCTTGAGGTCTTAGTTTCCTCATTCATAAAATGAAGACATTACAGTGATGATCCCTTTTGCATTTATTTATTGAGGTTATGGGCTCTGGAATTGATCATATCTATATTCCAGTACTGGTTCCAGAACTTTCTACCTATGACTTTGGTTAAGTTATTCAACCTATCTTTGCTTTGGTTTTCCTTTCTTAGGATAAACATTATAATTGCAACTACCTCCGTTGCTGGGATAAAGGTAAAATGAGATCATATATATAAACTAGCACAATGCCTGGCACACAGTAAAAACAGACATCATATATTATATATCCCAAGTGGATTGCTAGCTTTCTCATTTGACATTTCTAGGTTTTGGACTTATGTAATACAGAAGAATATAAAAACTAAAATGCCAAAATAGACTTTTTTGTCCTGTTTTGAAAAAAATCAAAGTTGCAATTCTTGTAAATTTAACTTTGTCACCTACATACAAGAATGGAGTTGTCAAGAACACAGAAGTGTGTTACAGGCAAGAAATAGTTACATAACAGAAAAACAGGTACCAAAAAATTGAGCAATTTTTATTTGTCTGACCTTGGGTCAGGCCTTTTTCACCACAGAGCTTAGACACTCTTACTATATTAAACATATGTAAGAATTAAGGGTTGGAGTACTTTCTAATCTACTGCTACAAATCTATAGGAAATTACTACAGGTGTGCAATTAGTGACTTGTTAAGATAGTAAGCAGGACTTCCGGTTTCCAGTTGCACATGTAAGGAGCTTGGAAGTTGTCCAAGCTCCATCCTAACAAAAAATAAATAGCTACATACTCTAAAAAAATCAACAACAATTCTTCTTGGATCCATAAGAGAGAGGAGTATGCAGTAACAAAGCACTGCCCCCAAGATTAGAGTGATGGGTAGGTGAATACAGGCTTACCAGAGCAGACTCGCAAGTAGAGACTTCCACAGGAACCAGTGCCAGGGTAGGAAAACCTGAAATGTAATTGCTGAAGGCTTGTTGGAGGCAATGCTCAGAGTTAAAAACTCCAGGGGGACTCAGTCCTAGGGAGGGCCCCACAATATTGCGAGATTTGCCTCCAGGGAATTCTATCAGGTTCCCACAGTAAACGGTGGGGAAAAGTAGCCTTGTGCTTCCAGCAGGAGAAGAGGAAAAGAAAACATTTTGAAATATGCCAGAGCACTCTGTTCTTCACAAGACCTACTGTCAGGAGAAACTGGTGAACCAGAGCCTAACCTGCTAGGGTATTATCAGAGCCTATCTGACCTGAGGAAGGGAATTATCTGGCTCCAGCCCACTCTAACCATCCTATCCCACCTGAGGAGGGAGAATAAAAACCTGAGAAACACTTGTGGCATTCACAGTTCAGAGGCACAGGCTCACTGAAAGACTGAGACCTAATCATAGGACTATAGAATCCTTCCCCAGCTCCACACATTGCCACAACATTATTAAAGCCCTATTTATAGCTGTTCCTTTTACCTGATACATCATGTATGGCTGCCAAGAAAAATTACAAGGCATACTAAAAGGCAAAAACTCAATTTGAAGAGACAGAGCAAGTATCAGAACTACACTTGGAAGGGATGTTGATATTATCACACTGGGAATTTAAAACAACTATGACATGCTAAGGGCTCTAATGGATAAAATAGACAGCCGGTAAGAACAGCTGGGCAATGGAAGCAGAGAGAGGAAAATCCTAAGGAAGAACCAAAAGGAAATAGTGGAGATAAAAAACACAGTAACAGAAATGAAGAATGCCTTTGATGGACTTATTAGTAGACTGGGCAGAGTTGAGGAAAGAATCTCTGAGCCTGAGGATATACTGATAGAATTCCTGAAAAACAAAAAGACAAAGAGAACAAAGACTGAAATAAACATAACAGAATATCCAAGGACTGTGGGGCAACTACAAAAGGTGTAACATATGCATAATGGGGATACCAGAAGGAGAAGAAAGAAAGGAAAAGAAGAAAGATTTGAAACAATAATAACTGAGAGTTTCCCTAAATTGTCAGTCATCAAGCCACAGATCCAAGGAGCTCAGAGAACACCAAACAGGATAAATACCAAAAAATAAAAAAAAGAAAAAATAAATAAAAAGAAAACTACACCTTGGAATATCATTTTTGAATTACAGAAAATCAAAGATAAACTCCTGGAGGAAGCCAGAGGGAATAAAACATCTTACTTGTAGAGGAACAAAGGTAAGAATTACGTCTGATTTCACCTCAAAAACTATGCAAGCAACAAGAGAGTGGAGTGAAGTATTTAATGTGTTGAGAGAAAGAAAAAAAAAAACCCACCAACCTAGAATTCTGTACTTTGCAAAATTGTCCTTTAAAAGTCAAAGAGAAAGACTTTCTCAGACAAGGAAAAATTGAAGAAATTTGTTGCTAATAGACCTGTCTGGCAAGAAGTGTTAAAAGAAGTTCTTCAGAGAGGAGGAAATTTTTATGTCAGAAACTCACATTTGCATAAAGTAAGGAAGAGCACTGAAGAAGGGAGAGGTGAAGAAAAAATCATTTATTTTTCTTATTCTTAATTAATCTAACAGATAACAGTTTGTTCAAAACAATACCAACAGTGTATTTGATTAGTCTGTACCATATATATATATATATATATATATATATATGCTTATGTATGCTTATAAAGTGAAATGGCTGACAGAAATGATAAAGGAATGGAATGAAGGAATTAGGATTATTGTTATTATAAGGTACTCACACAACTGTGAAGTGGTATAACGTTATTTGAAAGTGAACTTCTATTAATTGTAAATGTAGATAGCAAACTCTAGGGCAACCACTAAAATAAGAAAAAAAAGAAGTATAATTGATATGCTATGGAAGGAGAGAAAATGGAATCAGATAAGATGCTCAGCTAAAACCACACAAGGCAGAAGAGTGAAAGACAAGGATAGTAACAAAGAACAAGAGCAACAAATAGAGAACAGAAACAAATATGGTAGATAGTAACCCACCTATATCAATAAGAACTTTGAATGTCTACAGTCTAAGTGCACCAAATAAAAGACAGAGATTGTATAAGTGGATCAAAAAGCACAACCCAACTATACATTGTCTACAAGAAATGCATGTTAAATATAAAGACATATATAGGTTAAAAGTAAAAGGATGGAAAAAGTGTATCATACTAACACTAATCAAAAGGAAAAAAGAGTATGTTATTTTCAGACAGAGCAGAACTTCAAAGTAAGGAACATTATCAGGGATGATGAAGGCCATTACATAACAATAAAGGGGTCAATTCTCCAAGAAGGCATAATAATTCTCAAGGTGTATGTACCTAACAGCAGAGCATCAAACTACAAGAGGCAGAAATTGATCGAACTGCAAGGAAAAAGAGATGAATCCACTATCATAGTTGCAGACTTTAACATCCCTCTGCCAGAAATGGAAAGATTCACTGGCATGGAAAATCATTAAGGACATAGTTGAATTCAATGATACCATCAATCAGTTGGATATAATTGACATCTATAGACTACTTCATGCAACAATAGCAGATTACACATTCTTCTCAAAACAGTAGACAGGAAAGGCCAGTCCCCTTGGCTTATTGCCACTCATTGGCGCCATATATATATATACATTACATATATATACATTGCACTAAGGGGGGCCATGCACAGCACTAGTTGTAAACTAGTTGGTATTTTAACAAGCCCTATCGTTGAAGAGTTCCTAATCCAACCAGAGAGAATGGCAAATGATTATATACTTAAGTGATAGTCGAAGGATCCAAAAAGCCCCTTGGAGCAAGATGAGAAGAGGACAGACACACTTTATCAAGATTTTATGCATATATGTGTTTACTCTTGTAACATTAGGGGACTGAGTTTGTAAACTCAAAACCCCAGAAGCACCTGCATACTAAATTTACTCCAGATAAAAAGTATATATTTCACTCTGAAATATAAGATAAAAAATCTTGTCTTTCTTCATAACAATTGAAAAAAAAACTAAATAAGCATGAAGTCACACCATGAAGAATTATTTTGCAAATGCATACAATGTACCTATACGTGTTTTTACATGTTCACAATGTAATTATACTGCTTTATATTTTATTAGATACTTTTACACATATATTTTGATATATTGGTATATATTAATATATTTGATATTTTGCTATGTATGTATGTATAGTGTATATCCCTATAAATTTAGTGACTATGCATATTTATATCATTTATAGGGTAACAAAGTAGTTTTATCAGAGCATAAAATTAAACAAATGTGATACAATATACCCAAGGAAAAAACCATAGAAAACGGACCAGAAAATCTCTTGATATAAAATTGCCAAAGCAGAATCAGGTATTATTAGAATTTTAAGGAGACCTTAGTAGCCTATAGTTCAAGTCTGTTTCAGAAATAGAAATCCCATTTACTGTATGTCTATTAGTTGATGACCCAGTTATGCTTGAATATCTTCAATATGAGAACCTCACTCCTTTATCAGGCTGCCTGTGACAACACTGGCTAGCTCTAATCTCTTGGAAAATTTATTCAGAATTTCTCTCTTTGCAATAGCTCCAGGGTAACGTAGGTTTGCTTTTTGGAGCAGGAGAAAATAGGCCCATTCCATGTTAAAATCTTACATATGTATCATTCTTTAATACCTTTCAAGCTGTTTCACCTTTATTAGCTTATCTCATTCTTACAGCTCCTATAAGGTTTGCAAAAGTATAGTTTTCTCAATTTTATGAATAAACAGCAGAGGCCCCTGTTATCAGGCTATATAAAGGGAAACAGTGAATCCCATTTAAGTGGAGAAATTGTCTTTGTTTATGTGTCTGTTTGTTTTACAAAATGTTAGATAGCTCTCAGAATCTTTGGCGACTCTGTAAGGACAGAGTTCACATTAAACAACCCCCCAGAACCACAGCTCAGAGCTGTCTGAGCTCAGCGTGGCCTCCCTACCTGCATTCCAAAATCAATGCCTTCTCCTCAGGCAGCTCCATTCCGATCTGACTTTCGTAGGTGCATCCCTTGGGTGGAATATGTCACACGTCTGCACTTCAGTGACGAGGGATGCTAGGAAATAGGGTTCTTGCTGAATTTTACATGGAGAAGGCAAGACACACAATGTAAGACGTAGCAAAATATAAAGAGCAAAATGCAATTCAATTATTTTGAGCTGTCAGAAATGACATATGCCCACTATGACGTCCTAAATTCATTTCCTGATCCTGAGATCCCCTCCCAAATAATCTTCCAAGATTTTCTCTCCTGTTTCTGTACCTTTTTTTGACCTGCACATGGAACTTTCCATCTATATCTGTTTATCTGAAATTTACTAGTTTGGCCTCATTGCTTCAGCTTCTTTGGATCATGTCAAAACTAGTTTCATCACTCATCACGAGAGCACGCTGAACCAGGTCCTCTTTAAATCCATGGGGCATAGCATAATATCTCTTAGGTGGTGATGATGGCTGGAAAATGTTACCAAGGAAGCTCTGATATGTTCTCTATGAAGCAATGCCTCAAAAACTTTAAATATGTTTTAATTTTATCAATTATCCCTCAATCAAGCTGAAAAAAAAAAGATATTAAGAGAAGCTGGGTGAAGGGTACACAAGAACTCTTTGTACTATTTTTGCAACTTTTCTGTAAATCTGAAATTATTCCAAAATCAAAGTTTATTAAAAATTTAAAACAGGGCTTCCCTGGTGGCGCAGTGGTTGCGAGTCCACCTGCCGATGCAGGGGACGAGGGTTTGTGCCCCGGTCCGGGAGGATCCCGCATGCCGCGGAGCGGCTGGGCCCGTGAGCCATGGCCGCTGAGCCTGCGCGTCCGGAGCCTGTGCTCCGCAAC